>NC_135655.1:53186139-53498866 GCF_964188315.1 Podarcis muralis
TATATTGGGCAGTCCAGTATTCCAATTTACAGAGCAATAAAAATCAAAGATCAGTTGAAATAAGAGGTATTTGGAATAGGCAGGTCTTTTGCTAAACTTAGTCCCTCATCCCAGCTCAGCCGGAGGTATGTCAATACAAGTCCTTGATCACACCCAGAAATTCTGGACGTGGGAATTTCTACCAGGCCTACCAAACAGCTGCATATGTGTGACTTTTCTATGTGTGTCATGACTTCCGTAGTTTTCTCTAGGCACAGCTCATCAGAGACTTCCTGGGAGTCCCTCAAATTTCAAGAGTGGCTTGTTGGTCAATGGAGCCAGTGTTGGAAGGTTGATATCCTGCTGCATTCACAGAAGCATCCTGTGCTTTCTTTGGACCAGAGGATTGCAAGACTAAAGCATTTGGAGCTTAGTACAGATAAGCAAATAGAAGGGGAAGAAATGGAGGCAGTGAGATATTTTACTTTCTTGGGCTCCATGATCACTGCAGATGGTGACAGCAGCCATGAAATTAAAATACGCCTGCTTCTTGGGAGAAAGGCGATGGCAAACCTAGACAGCATCTTAAAAAGCAGAGACATCACCTTGCCAACAGAGGTCCGTATAGTTAAAGCCATGGTTTTCCCAGTAGTGATGTATGGAAGTGAGAGCTGGACCATAAAGAAGGCTGATCGCCGAAGAATTGATGCTTTTGAATTATGGTGCTGGAGGAGACTCTTGAGAGTCCCATGGACTGCAAGAAGATCAAATCTCTCCATTCTTAAGGAAATCAGCCCTGAGTGCTCATTGGAAGGACAGATCGTGAAGCTGAGGCTCCAGTACTTTGGCCACCTCATGAGAAGAGAAGACTCCCTGGAAAAGACCCTGATGTTGGGAAAGATGGAGGGCACAAGGAGAAGGGGACGACAGAGGACGAGATGGTTGGATAGTGTTCTCGAAGCTACCAGCATGAGTTTCACCAAACTGCGGGAGGCAGTGGAAGACAGGAGTGCCTGGCATGCTCTGGTCCATGGGGTCACGAAGAGTCGGACACGACTAAACGACTAAACAACAACAACAGATAAGATACAACTAAGGGAGGGTGGAATGATGACCACATGTTAGAAGATGATTCATGGTGTAGACAAGTGATGGAGCGCTCCTTAAATTGTTGGATTTCAATTCCCATCAACCCCAGTCAGCATGGCCAATGGTCACAAATGTTGGGAGCTTTGGTCCAACTGCTGGAGGACTGCAGGCTCCCCATCCCTGTTGTAAAGAAAGTAGATAGAGAAATGTTCTTCTTCCTAATACTAGATTGGCTGTAGATTTAGAACAGACAAAATAGTGTAGCTTTTTTTGAGAAATGGGTGGGATATAAATTCTTTAAATTGATATTCAGTGCCACAAAATGTGATGGCGACAGCTTAGATGAATTTCAGCGTCAATTAGGTACATTCATGGAGGGTTTATTAATGGCAGTTAGCCATAATAGCTATACGAAACCCAAGAGCTTTATGCAGTTGCCCTTTGTAAAAGGAACTAAGCATTTGGAATACATTGAGGGTCCTCTGCATCAGAAAAGAATCTTCTTCTTTTAAATACAATAATACAAAGTCGGGATAAGCTGGTGCAGTTCTACAGCACAACAGGAACCACAGTTAATCTGCTGTAGGAAGCTGTAGGTGCACTGCTAGGAGCCCTCACCATGAAAGTGATGCACACAAACTCTGTCTACAGTTGAAGCACTGCTGAATGAGGTGAATAGAATGGTAGTGAGAATGCAGCAATGGAGGGTGTGATTCCAGATAAGTGAGGTGATGTGTAAGTCCTATATAAACCATGGTTAGGCATTTCTACAGATGTTCATGGGAGTGAACCTCTGATGTGCCCACAAATTGGCACGCTGATCTGGTGTCACATTGGCACCATACTAACTATCATTTGCTATTTTCATCTAGATAGATTAAAAATAAATAAATAGTGACTCATGTTACTGGACATATGCCATGCATTTAAACCCATTTCCAAGAATTAGATGGCGAGTGGTAAACGGCATCTCTTGCAATTTAATTATGTTGCTGGCTGGAGAGTTGTGAGGTTTTAGCATTAGGTTACCAGGTATCATGTTTTCGTATTCACAATTAACAAATGGAGAGAGCAAGATGAATAGGGGCTGAAGGAAATCAGCTAAGGGGAATCTCTGATATCGTGGTCATGGCAGCAGCCCAAAGATTATGACTCAGGAAACCAGGGGTTTTAAGCTTCTTGGCTGAGGTGCTGCATGGACTTCTGGTTTAGTGGCTAGGATCATCAACCTCAAGAATCATAGAATCTTGGAGCTGGAAGGGACCCAAGGGTCAATCTAGTCCAGCCCCCTGCAACACAGGAATCTGAGCGAAAGCATCCCTGACAGATGGCCATCAAACTTGTTCTCCAAAGTGTTTTGCAGAACAAATAATTTGGTGCATTGTGCGGATATTTCAAACCTTTCACATTGTGCCCTCTTGTTGAACATTCAAGCCTCCACAGTTCAACGTGGACTTTTCTAAAGCTCTTGTGTCAGTGTTTGTTGATCTAATAATACACGGTAGCAGTACCCAAGTCTTGAATCAGTGATCAGATTGTCAGATTCTTTTTGCACCTAAGTGGACCATCAACCCTCAAAAACATTTTGGAAAGTCCTGGCAAATATTGTCTACTGTTTGCGGGGGGGAGGAGGGATGATCTAAAAAACTTGTTTACCTGCATTGTACCAAAAAGCTTTAGATAAGAATCACTTACCAGAAACTCCCAAGTAATCTTAGCAGTCAAGGGATAAGCAAAGTCATCATATGGATTGGTAACTGCTTAAAAAGCAGGAAGCAGAGATTAGGAATAAATGGACTGTTCTCCCAGTGGAGGAATATAAAAACCAGAGTTCTCCAAGGACTGGGATTAGGAAAGGTGCTTTTTAAATGGTCCGTTGTGAGGGATGAGGAGTGAGAACAAGTGGCCTCCAGGTCTGCTGATGACACCAAATTATATATTTAAAGTGTTTCAGACAAAAAAGGGACGAGGAGGAACTCCAAAAGGATCTCTCCGAACTGGGAGAATTGGCAATAAATTGGCAAACATGGTTAAAAAACCAACATGTGGCCGCCGGGCCCACATAACACTGGTCCTGAGAGATCTGCATTGGCTCCCAGTATGTTTCCAAGCACAATTCAAAGTGTTGGTGCTGACCTTTAAAGTCCTAAACGGCCTCGGTCCTGTATACCTGAAGGAGCGTCTCCACCCCCATCGTTCAGCCCGGACACTGAGATCCAGCGCCGAGGGCCTTCTGGTGGTTCCCTCATTGCGAGAAGTGAGGTTACAGGGAACCAGACAGAGGGCCTTCTTGGTAGTGGTGCCCGCCCTGTGGAACGCCCTCCCTTCAGATGTGAAGGAAATAAGCAGCTATCTTCTCTTTAAAAGACATCTGAAGGCAGCCCTGTTTAGGGAAGTTTTTAATATTTAATGCTGTATTGTTTTTAATACTTGATTGGAAGCTGCCCAGAGTGGCTGGGGAAACTCAGCCAGATGGGCGGGGAATAAATAAATAAATAAATTAATAATAATAATAATAATAATAATAATAATAATAATAATAATAATAATTATAACATGTGTCCAAATTTGAGGCCCTCTTTGAGTTTCAGGCTTAGGCCAAATGGCCTCCTGCCCCTACTCTCTGATTGGCCCAGGCAGTAGTAACTTAGTAACTGTGAATAGGTGCAGGGCCTTCCCCTGAGTAAATGAAGCAATTGCTTCAAATGCTGATGCTGAAATTGGCACCAATCCTCAATTTTTTGGCAATCCTTTGTTGCTGCCACTGGCATCCTTGGAAGACTTTCTTTACTGCTGCCTGACAGCACTAACCAGAACTCGGAGAATGTTTCATGCCTCCTTCTCTGGTTCTTAGTACCCTTTCACTTTTGCAAGATCCCCAGCTGCTGCTTTTCTGCTGGCTCTTATGGATCTATCCATCATCATTACTGGCCAACCCAGTAGATGTTCCCGTGGCTGAACATACTTCTTTGCTGGGTCAGGCACAGTGCTGTTTGACTCCCTGGCTGTGCTAGTCCCATCAGCTCCCTAAAAAACAATAGCTTTATCAAACTTTTGTCTTGTCCCCCACCCCACCTCAATTGTGCAAGGTTTGAAAAAGCAATCTTTGATACTGAACTTCCAGTAGAAAAGTTCCGGTGAGAAGCAATGCCAGCCTTTCTCAACCTTCCCAGAATGCAAGACCTCAGGGTAAGCCCCTCTTATAAGCAAAGTGGGGCAAAGTCCTGCCAAGATTCAGAATTCACCAAAACTTCCAAAGCCATGGTTCAATCTTTCTCCTGTCACACAATAACATTAATACATTTTCTTTTTTTTTTTCCAGATACTTTTTTATTGTATAATTCCATAAAGAAAAATCAAAAACACACAAAACTAACATAGAGTTACAAATACAAACACTCATTCCTACAAAGAAACACAAATAGAAAAAACATACATCAATTTCTAAATTTCACTTCAAACCGATCTCTTGGCTATCGCTTTTGGCACTTCCTTCAGCTTATCCGAAAATCATTCGAAGTTATCCATTAAGTTACGCATTCCTTAAGTTTTATTGTCATTATTCATTTCTTTATCTCCTACTTACTATATACAATAGTTCATGTTTTATCACAGCACATCTCTAAATCCCCTTAGCGTTGTTTGTCCCTCACTGATATGCTCCAGATAATCTATATATTTTCTCCAATCCTTAATGAACTTTTGGTCTTTTGCATACCTAATTTTCCCTGTCATGTTGTCTAGTTCCGCGTAGTCTAGTAACTTTAATCTCCACTCTTCTGTCGTTGGTGTTTCCTGCTGCTTCCACCTCTGGGCTAAAACTACCCTTGCTGCTGCGACCGCATAGTATACTAATCTGCGATCTTCTTTTTTTATCTCCTGTCCCAGCAGTCCTAATAGGAAAATCTCTGATTTCTTTGTGAAAGTATATTTTAGAATCCTCTTTAATTCGGTATAGATTTTTTCCCAAAACTGTTTCACTTTTCCACACTCCCACCACATGTGGTAGAAGGTGCCCTCTTTATCTTTGCATTTCCAACACTTGTTGTCCACTTTATACATCTTCGATAATTTTATAGGTGTTAAGTACCACCTATAAAACATCTTCATGACATTTTCCTTTATCAATATAGAAGCTGTAAAATTTAGCCCATCCTTCCAAAGTTTCTCCCAATCCTCGAATTGTATGGTATGGCCTATATCCCTTACCCATCGCGTCATCACCGGTTTGGCTACCTCATCCCCCAAATTCCAGTCAAGCAACATCCTATACATCTTTGATATAATTTTCACTTCGTTATTTATTACCTCTGTCTGGAATTTGGAGTCTTTATCTATATAACCTCTTTCTCTAACGTCTTTCCTAAACATCTCATTTACCTGATGATACTTCAACCAGTCAAATACATATTCCTTTACTTGTTCGTACGGTTTTAGTTTCCATTTCCCATCTTCTCTAATTACTAGTTGACTATACGTTGCCCAGTTACTTCTCATATTAATCGTCTTTATACTCCCCACTTCCAGGGGCGACAACCAGTGTGGTGTTTTCGGTTCTAACAGGTTTTTATACCTTTCCCATATTTCAATTAGTGGCCCTCTAAAGATGTGGTTTTCAAACCCCTTGTGTACTTTCCTTTTGTTCCGCCATAGGTAGGCGTGCCAGCCGAATCTATTATCGGAGCCCTCCAAATCGAGTAGCTCCTTATTTGCCAGCTTCACCCAATCCTTTATCCAGCAAAGACATGAAGCCTCATAGTATAGCTTCAAATCTGGCAGGGCAAAACCTCCTCTTTCCTTAATATCTGTTAATAATTTAAACTTGATTCTAGGTTTTTTGCCCTGCCAGATATATCTTGAAAGTACTCTTTGCCATTCTTTAAAGATTCGGCTTCCCTTAATTATAGGTATGGTTTGAAATAAGAACATCAGCCTTGGTAGGACATTCATCTTGATTGTGTTAATTCTTCCCCAGAATGACAATCTCAACCTTCCCCATATTTCCAAATCCTTTTTTATACCCTTCCATATCAGCTCGTAATTGTTTTTGAACAGGTCTATATTTTTAGGTGTTATCCAGATTCCTAAGTATTTGACTTTTTTGATGACTTCTATCTGTGATTGTTGCTGTATCGTTTCTATTACCCTTTGGTCCACATTTTTACTTAGAATTTTTGTTTTTGTCTTATTTAATTTGAAACCTGCTATCTCTCCAAACTGATCAATTTCCTTTAGTATATGTTCTATTGCAGTTATTGGCTCTTCTGACATTATTACTACGTCATCTGCAAACGCTTTGGTCTTATATACGTTCTGTCCGATTAACACCCCCTTTATATTTCTGTTTCGTCTTATTGAGTCCAGAAGAACTTCTAATACTGTTATAAATAATAACGGGGAGAGTGGGCAGCCCTGCCTTGTTCCTTTTTTAATCTTTATCTCTTCTGTTACAGTGTTGTTTATTATCAGTTTGGCTTTCTGCTCAGTATATATTGCTTTTACCCCGTTGAGGAAGTCATTTCCCACTTCCATATATTCCAAATTTTTCAACATAAAATCCCAGACCACATTATCGAAAGCCTTCTCGGCATCCACAAACATCATTATGACTTGTTTATCACTCCTCACCGATAAATATTCTAACATGTTAATTATATTTCTTGTATTATCTCTTATCTGTCGGCCTGGTAGAAATCCCGCCTGATCTTTATGAATAATTTCTGATAGCCACTTCTTTAACCTCCTCGCCAGGATTCCTGCAAATATTTTATAGTCTGTATTTAATAGTGAAATTGGTCTATAATTTTTAACTTGGGTTGTGTCTGCATCCTGTTTTGGTATGAGTGTGATATATGCCTCTTTCCAGGTCTCCGGGATTTCTCCTTTCTTTAGAATATTATTCATCGTCTCTGTCAGGGGGCCCACCAAAATAGATTTCATCTCTTTATAATATCCTGCCGTAAATCCGTCAGGTCCTGGTGCTTTTCCCCTTTTTAAATCTTTGATTGCTTCTTCTGTCTCCTCATTCCCAATTGGTTTGTTTAGTCGTTGTTTACCTTCTTTTGAAATTTTCTGTACCCTCTTGTCTTTCAAAAAGCTCTCTATCCTCCTTGATTTAATTTTCTCTTTATTATTATATAAACTCCTATAAAAATTTAGGAACTCCCTCCTAATTCCTTTTGGGTCAGTTATTTCTTCTCCCCCCACTGTTATTTTGTTTATTGCACCCTGCTCCTTTCTTTTTTTGATTTGCCAGGCAAGCCATTTGCCTGATTTATTTGAGAATTCAAAGTTATTCTGTCTTAGTCTTTTGATATTCCACTCCACCTCTCTATTTATTATTGTGGCGAATTGGGCTTGTAAAATTTTAATTCTTTCTTTTACCTTCTGGCAGTTGGGTTTCCGAACCAGTTTTTGTTCGTTCATCATTATCTGCTGTAGAATTTCTTCTTTCCCTTTTTCTCTATTTCTGTTCTTAATTGCATTCTGTTGTATAAAATATCCTCTCATTACAGCCTTACTGGCATCCCATACTACACTGACTTTTGTTCCCTGGTTGCAGTTTACCAGGAAATATTCCCTCAATTTTGCCTGTGCGCTCTCGATAATTTTTTGGTCGCCCATAAAATGGTCTTTTAATCTCCATCTGAAGGTTCCTGACTCTAGGGATCCCAAGTCCAGCTCTATAGGATTGTGATCCGAGATTACTCTCGGTTTTATTTCTATTAAATTGACCCTTGGACATAACTCCCTCGAGATCCATATCTGATCTATACGTGACATTGACTGATGGGGTTCAGAGTGGAAGGTAAATTGCTTATCCAATGGATGTCTGAGGCGCCATACATCTATCAAATTACAATTTTCCACCATTGAGAAGAAGGATTTTGGTAACTTTCCTTCTATACTTGTTCCCTGCCTCAATCTGTCCATTTCTAAGGAGATCACCCCATTCATATCACCCATTAGGATAATCTTTTGATCCATATATTCTGATAACTTTTCTTCTAATTCTTTAAAGAAAACAGTCTTGTTGCCATTTGGAGCATATACCCCCACTACCACCAGCTTTTCTCCTTGACAATTTAGTTGAACCCCTATCATCCTCCCCTCTTCATCTTTGAATAAAGTTTTGGCTTCTATCTTATTTTTAATGTACAATACCACCCCTCTTTTCTTTCCCTTATCAGAAGATTCAAATTCATTTCCCAATCTTTTATTAATTAACACCTTTTTATGCCTTCTAGCTATATGCGTCTCTTGTAAGCAGATGATGTCCAAGTTTTTCTTTTTCAGAAATTGTTCAATTTTGTTCCTCTTTTTTTTATCGTTCATCCCATTAATATTCCAGTTCCAAATTTTTAACCCCATTGTGCCCTGTCTTCACCGATGCTTTTCTTTTCTTTATAAATCCGCTTTTTCTTCCTCCTCTTCTTCCTCTACCTCTTCGTCTGATCCACTCTCCCTTCTCCCCTCCCCCTCCTCTCCTTCAAATTCTTCTGATATTCCTCCTTCTGCTCCCTCCGCCCCATTTGTCTCTACTCTCAATTCCTTATATTTCCTCAAAAATTTCCCAGTTTCTTCCTGACTTGTCAGCCTCTGTCTCTTGCCTCTATACGTAAACGATAACCCCTCCGGAAATTCCCATCTAAACTCAATTTTGTTCTTCTTCAATGTCTGGGCCAATTGTCTATAGGAATCTCTACGTTTCAATAATCTCACTGGGATATCTTTAAAAATAACTATGTAGTTCCCTTCTATATACAACCTCTTCTCTCTATTCCTTTGAAGAATCTTATTCCTCATTTCCTTATCCTTAAATGTAATCAGGCAATCACCTAAGAATTTCTTTGCTTTGGTTGTCTTAACCCGCATTCTAAATGCGTTCTGTACTGTTTTGGACATTTCCTCAACTGGTAAGTCCATCCATTTCGCTAGCTCTATTATCAATTTTTCTTTAATGTTTTCATTTGGGACCTCTGGCACCGCCCTAAGTCTCAGATTTGTCTCCCTCTGCCTCAATTCATTCATCGCTATGGTATCCTTCATCTCTTCCTGAGCCTTGTTTAAATCCATCACTTCTATTTTCAACCTTTCTTTCTCCCTTTTTATATCTTTTAATTCCAACTTTGTCTTCTTTAGTCCTTCTTCTGTCTGCTGCGTTCTCCTAAATACTTCCTTTATCTGACTCTTAATTTCATTGACAGTTTCATCCATCTTTTTATCCATTTTCCCAATCTTATTGTCAACCTGTTCTAATTTTTGTTCTAAATTACTTTGACTCTGTTTAATTTCCGCAAGCATCTTCAAAATGTCTGTCTTAAAATCTGCTTCTTGTTTGGAACCTCTCCTCTCCCCTGGGGTTCCACCATTTGCTCCTTTCTTTCCTGTGTGGGACATCCTATACTTTTATAATTCTCAACAACCAGACAATAACTTTCCCACTAATTGCTATTTCTAATGCTTTCTAATGCTTTCTGATGTTTTCTATAACCCACTCAGTCTACTTTTCTTATATCCCCTTTGTGTCAAAAATTGCCAGTCTTTTATGTATATATATTAGTATAAATATATTTTCTAGCAGTCAATATAAGGTTTTCAAACCAAGCCAGCTTTAGGATTCTTTAGATCTTTGGGTTTCTTGATGTAATTTCCTCTTTTACCACTCGAGGTGCTCCAACTCCCCAGAACTCTTCACTTCTCCAGTTGAGTTAGTCCATATTAAATTAGTCCGCACTAGTCCAAACTACTAAATATATATGCCATCGAAGTTGATAAAGGTCTTCAAAAAGGCAGTAGGTAGAGAGCGTACAAATTGGAGGTTGTTTAACGGAGTTTAGTATTTAGAAGGGATTGGATAGAGATAGGGGCAGCTGGGCGAAGGAGTGGGGTGAATGGTCAGAGCAAATATAACCGACGACTGACGTTCAGATAAACACGGCCCTGCCCCTGGGTATCCTCAATCCTCAGTCCTCAATCCTCCAATAGACTAATGTTTTTCCTAAGAGTCTGTCGACCTGCCCTTTTACCAGCAATTCAGTCTCTCATATAAGCCTCATATAAGCCCCCATTTCCAGGTATCCCATTCCAGTCAATTAGTCAAATAAGGAGGCAAATAGAAAAAAAAGAAACCAAATAAGGAGGTATGAAATCCTATATGCAGGAATACCAGTGTAAATGTAAATGGTTGTTCTCTTTTCCCCTTTTCTCAGTCACTACGCTCAAGAGTTTGTAATTGTTGTTGGAGCTTCACTTCCGGATTTAATGTTTCATATGGTTAAACCAGCGTTAAAGAGACGCTCTTTCTCCTCTTCGCACCCTCAGTTCCATTAGGGACGCCTGACTTCGATACTTTATTTCTGGCCCCCCAGCACTTCCCCTTATTCGTGTAGTTATTTTTCAAAGGTTACTTTAGGGGAGGTTTCTAGCGGGAAACAATGTATCCGCTAGGGCAAGACTCACTTTCACTTTCTCCTGCGCTGGGGTCGCTTTGCGTCTTACTTGATTTCGGCTCCTCCACTGAACTCCGTTTACCTCTTCTTATTTCTCCGCGACTTCCTTGTTCTTACTGTTATGCTTTTTTTTAAAGGTTTTGTATACGGAGTCCTTTAGTCTGAGAGCGTTCCGCTTTCCCTGCAAGCTCAGGGCTTCGCTGTTTTGAGGTTGCGTAATGGCTTCCCCGCGTCCTGCTTCTCCTTGCCGTCGCTCTCTTCGCCTCTTACGAGGCTACCTGGCGGTCGGTTCGGTCGCTTTCTGGTCGCGCTGGGAACCTGTGCTTCTGGACACCCTCCAGAAGCGTTAAGGGGGGTCTCCGCGCCCTGGAGTTGCCCCAAAACCTTCAAAACAGCTCGGGCTCTCCCTCACGGTAAGAGCCCTGCTTGCGGTGAGATCGCGGTCCACCGGAAGTCCTGCTCCACAATAACATTAATACATTTTAATGTAAACAATAACATTAATACATTTTCAGTGGTGGACAGACTTTCTAGATCAGGCATCCCCAACCTGCGGCCCTCCAGATGTTTTGGCCTACAACTCCCATGAACCCTAGCTAACAGGACCAGTGTTCAGGGATGATGGGAATTGTAGTCCAAAACATCTGGAGGGCTGAAGGTTGGGGATGCCTTTTCTTGATGGTTCCATCCAGCTCCTCTGCCTGGCCGATCACTAGCAGTAGATCTGACCCCTGTATCCAAGGAAGGAAAATCAACTATCTCACTTAGAAAGGGCTCAGCTTGGGGTAGGTGGGAGCAGTGATGGCTCTTCCCCAACCTTGCTTTCTCTTGGAAGCTAAGCAGGTCAAGCTCACACACACAGAGAGAGAAAGAGAGCACAGAGGGGTGCTAGTTATCTTATAAAGGTAAAGGGACCCCTGACCATTAGGTCCAGTTGCGGACGACTCTGAGGTTGCGGCACTCATCTCACTTTATTGGCTGAGGGAGCCAGCATACAGCTTCTGGGTCATGTGGCCAGCATGACTAAGCCGCTTCTGGCAAACCAGAGCAGAGCACGGAAACACCATTTACCTTCCTGCCAAAGTGGTACCTATTTATCTACTTGCACTTTGACGTGCTTTCAAACTGCTAGGTTGGCAGGAGCAGGGACCGAGCAACGGGAGCTCACCCCGTTGCGGGGATTCGAACCGCTGACCTTCTGATCGGCAAGCCCTAGGTTCTGTGGTTTAACCCACAGCGCCACCCGCGTCCCAGAGTTATCTTATAGTTTTCTTCAAATTTAAGTTCAGAGCTGAAGGTTTAAAATGCTGTAGATCTTCTTTCTTTGCACCTTTTTTTTCTTTAGCAAAGTAGGAAACCCTCCCTGTTGCTTCTCTGGTTACTTATGAAGACACCTGGTCTTTAGGGAAATCGTTCTGAGTATGTGCAGAACCAATGCATGATTCTGATATAGTCTAGTGCTAGCATATGGGGCTATTCTCGAAGCAGTGCTAACCCCTCCTATATCTGCTATCGTGGCTGTGCTGGATTACTCTCATAGCAACAGATGGAGTGGGAGCCTTCCTTGTAGGGCTGAAATTCAGGCAGTCCAATCAGTCATATTCCTTTTGTCCCACTCTCTGCAGAGGTCATCCAACAAGGTAACCAAAGATGACTCAGTACCATAGTCAGACCTGTATCAGATTGGAATGGATCTAAATCTGTGCTATCTAAGATTATTTACAGCTGCCCCACCACAACCCTCTCCACCACCTTCCCCATGAAGAGAGTATTTGCAACTGGTCCATAGTTGTTCCAGTCCAGACCTGATTTCTTTTGGAGTTGCCACACAACTGCATCTTTCAAGGCAGCAGCGACCAGCCCCTTGCACAATAAAGCATTAACCGTGCTCTTGACTCAACCAGTCAGACCTCCTCTGCTGGATTTAATAAGCCAGGAGGGGTAGGGGTTAAGAGGGCACATGGGATTTGTTGCCATCGGCACCTTGTCCCCATCAGCAGACAGTGTAAACTGAAACTGATCCCACATCACCGAATCTGGCATTGGGTACTTCAGCTTGAGCTGAATCAACTGCAGAGTCAAGATCAAGTGGAGAGACAACAGAATACAAAAAGTACAATCTGTGACTAGATGAGCCCTGGGGTCCCTTTCAATTTTAGAATTCTATGATTCTGTGACAATTTAATTTGAACTTAAATGTGTGCAAAATGACCCTTCACAGCAGCAGTGATGTAGTGAAAGGGGAAATCATTGTCTCTGTTCACACTCAAATGAATAGAATTGAATTTAGTGGTTGAAGAAAAGGATGAGAGAAAAGAGTGATATACATGAACCTGAGGTAAAAGCAGGTGGGTGAGGTAAGAGATCTTAAGAAAGGGCAGATCACTGTGGAATAGATAACAAGCTTCTAATGAATGGTGTAGATCAAGTGAATCTATACAAATGTTCACACGTTCCATGTGATCCTAGAATCTGTATTGGTGTAAGATCTGGAATTTGTATAATCAGCCCTCGATATCTTAGGTACCGAAAAAATATAACTCATATCTCCTTTTGCAGATGTCATCGCAGTTCTTCATCTTCACCTATCATACAATTGGCCAGTGATGAGTCCAACATGCACTCTGTCTGAATTTCATTTTGCAACATCCATACACTGCAAAGTGGATAGGTAGTAAGTACATTGACTAATTTTGTTTCTGTGTTTTGTGTGTGGGTAGGGCAGAGTCATTTGGGGCAGTATGCACCTGAAATTTCTCCTGTGTAATCTCCATTTAATCAAAGACCTGTGGAGGATCATGATTGTGTCACTGGATAATCATTTCAACAGAGGCTGCTATGTTGACATAGATGGTTTTTATATGCTGCCAGGAATATGTATTTTCCATATCATAAAACTTCCCTCATGGGTTCATGGTAATTTCATGCCTCTGAATATCAGTCACTGGGGAACACAAGCAGGAAGGTACTGTTGCCCCCAGGCCTTCATTGTGGGTTTCCCAGTGCCATCTGGTTGCCCATGGTGGGAAAAATGTTTCTGGACTTGATCGAGCTTTGGCTTGATTCAGAAGGCCTTTCTTATGTTCTTAAGGTGTATGCAAGTTCTCTTTTTCTTTTCCTCCTCCACCCTTGTTGCCACAAAGAAGATTCCAATAAGCTGTTAGCATAGTTGCAACCTCTGTGCTGCAGTTTTGTAAGAGGGAGTGGCAACTAGATGATGGGGATTCTATCTCCTGTGATATGCTGCAACCATTATGGACAATTAGCTGCACCAGTCTGCGAATAGCTTTTCATCCTATTATTTGGCAGATGTAGATTTGAGATGATACAATTCTTCATTAATCGTATCTCTATTATATGCTTTAAAATTCTCTGATGAAGGATGCCACCGACAGGATTGCAACATGTGTTCCTGCGATGAGAGAAAAGGTATTGGGGAACTAGTTGAAAAGACTTTGTTCTCCATTTTGTTGGGTGTGTGTTAGAGCTCTTGCGTATTTAGCACACCCATTTTAGACGCTAAATTCCTCTCCCTTACTTTCAAAACAATGCATCAATAAACACATGTGCAAAAAGAATTAATGGATGGAGAGTGATTCCCCCCCCCCCAGCACATCCATTAATGTTGCATACAAAAATCTAAATGTAAAGAATCTAGGTAGCAAGATCAAATGTATTTGTGGTTATAACAGAAGGAACACGAAACACACGGCAAAGCAGATACGTCAAGGCTGGCTTTCCTGGGTAAGAAAGAGTTAATCCCTGTGGGGTTTTCATGTACGTCAGAGCAGGTTCCTGTCTGTGCAGCGCTCAGCTTGGATTGAGAGCTTTTGTTCCTTGTTATTTTTCATGATTTCTTTGCATTTAGTGGTGTGGGTTCCCCTCCCTTCCTTTTTATAAGAACCACACTTTAAAGCATGGCAACAGAGGTTAGATTTACTGCTGTCTTCTTTTTCCAGTGAGCAGGTACTTAGTATACATAGGGAAGGCAAGGCACCACCAGCCTTGGTTCTCCACTGCTTACGCCTTATGCATTACAGTGTTATCATCACAGCCTGCAGAAAAGACCACACCTTTCCCTCCCATTTACATTTTATTGTAACTAAAAAGAGAAAAACGTACATTAAAAAAAGAACCAATGTACTCCACATCAGAAAAAAATCTAAAGTGACAGAATCATGGCATTTGTCATCTTCAGAGCAACTGAAAAAGGACCTTACATTGTATCACAGAATAGAGGAAACTAGGTTCTATAGTTTCTATACCAGTTAACTGCAAAGGGTGACTGTTGAATGGCATTTCAGTCTTGGGGTTGCTCCAGATGATCCCTCATGTTCACTTACACTTCTTCCAAACGTCCAAAGCAGCATTTAGATGTCAATATGACACACAGTGCAGAGATACATGGGCTATGGAGATTTAGGGTCACTCCTCACATGAGGCTTTTAAGATACTTCACATCTAAAAAGTTTTATGTATACACCTAATCATATAACGTGTGTGCATGACAGGTGCCTTTTTTTTTTAGCTGTGTGGGTGACGGGTGAACTACATAACAGGAGGCTGGAAGTGACTGCATCTCCACACCTTGTGTAGACATACACTTGCTGCTATGTAATGTGTGAAGAGGTCTATCTGTTTCAGTTGTCTCATTCAATGCAGAAAAACCTGCCTTTGTAGCTAGCTGTGTAGCTTTGCTTCCATTAATGCCTAGTCACCTTGGTACCAGGTGTGAAATGGGGGATAGTTGGGTATGGTTATGTATAGAGTCTAGCCTAGCTACGAACAGCAAAGCAACATGTTGTTTCAAGGACAGGAATCACTAGTTTGGGGTAGTTAATGCAATGCCCTCTTGACGTTGTTGGACCCCAGCCTCCACCAGTGCCAGCTGGCATGGCCAATGATCAGGGATTATGGTAGGCACCACGTTCACTACCTGGGCTATAGCTGAAAACTATTAACAGGGACAAAGGCATAAGACTGGCTGGTAAATGTGGACATGGATGGGGTGAAATCCACAGGACAATTGCCTGAGGAATATATTGCATTGGAGGACAGACCTTTCCTGACCAGATCTCTTTAATTAATGTTTCCATTGCTAAATTGTATGACTCAGTGGCGTCGGGGAGCTTTTCACTGCAACCAAATCGTTCTGATTGCTTAAGCCTCTGGAAGGATTATGAGTGTGTGTTTTAAACTTCAGCCTTTTCTGTCTCGGACTTGGCTGCATGAATTTTTCTCAACCTGAGTACATGGGAAATAAGGAGCTCCATAATATTCACTGGGCTGTTGTCTTCATGTGAGTTATGTCTTCTGTTCCGATAATGCCAAAGCAGTCCTTTTAGAATGGTGCCCTCTTGTGCCAAAAAAAAAAAGCATCTCTTTCTCTGTGCAGCTAGGAACATAAATGCTCTATCAGATTATTCCAAATTTCCACATTCCCCACTTAGCTTTTCTTACTGTTTTTTATGCATCTGATGCCCACAACAGAAGACTGAAGCATGCTGCCAAGAGTTGAATTCAAAAAACATTTTTTAAAAAAACAACAACCCCAAAACAAACATGAATTAAATGAGGTGAGATGGGAGGATGTCGCGGGGGAACCAGGGAAGGAAGAGGTGGGGGTGAGCACTTTTAGGTTTATAAGCAAGCTGAACACTCCTCTCTCACACCGACTCCCAACAAATGGGCAACAAGTTCAACTATGAATGTATTAGGGGAAAAATGGTCACCTTTGACGCCATTCTTTATCAGTGGGGTGAGGATGGAGGGCAGGAAATCCCTTTTCAGGCCACCTTCAACTACATATGGCAGAGGAATCCCAAACTTCAACCCTCTTTTTGAAAAAGACTAACCTCCCCCCAATCTTTCTGGTGTCTTTAGCTGTAATCTTTCTACAGAGAGCAAAGGGCAAAGCCAAAAACAAAACCTACACATTAGAATTTATCCACATTGCTAATGACCTTTCCCTGGCTTTGTTTTCTTTTAATATTGTTATTCCTCATGGATTTAGCTCTTGCAGGTTCTTGCAGGTGAGTAGAGGTGCTCGGTCCAGCTTATAGATACTCAGTATTTGTCTTTTCTGCTTATATCACAGCTGCGCTTAAAATAGGATCCAGCCGCCACCTGGAGGATTCCAGAAGTGTTGACTACATTTTCCCTTCACCACTTTTGGCCGCTCTGCAGCCTCATAGTTTAATGTGGTGTTGATGTGTGTTGGGGAAGAATTCTTCACATTTCTAGAAATCTGCAAGCCTTGGATTTTCCAAGATAAGGAGGCACCACGCATCCCTGGAGTCCTATATTGTTATGTGCTCCTGGCTTCTCTGAATAGTAGCAGAACTTTCGGGGTTTGTCCTATGGCATTTCTGTAATATTTATTTATAAATATGCAAAGGTGGTGACCAGCAACAGCAAATCCATAACCAGTCCTTAGATCCTCAGAGAGGCAGCCTTGTGCCTCAAGACGCCCCCAGTTAGGGTGGCTGTTCATTAGTCGTGGAAATCTAGTATAAAAGATTGACAGCCCATACTGCCCTTGTGAAATGGACACTTTCTACTTATTTCCATCAAGGGTCCTTTAAGTTATCAAAATTCAAGAAGATGAAGCTATTGTGTGGTCAAGAGTGTTTAAACTCAGGTGCTTAGAGAAGGAGACTGTGTAGGATAGTATCTCTCACGTGTAAAAGAAACCCTTTCAATGGGAAGATCGTTTCTTCCCGTGGAAGGGGCATAAAGAAAAGATGAGGTATCTGTTTTTATGAGTCACTTATTAGGTTTGTTAATAGAGTTCTGAAAAGTGAACAGACCTTGTTTTCCTGGAAAAATGAGCACACTTTCAAATTCTTGAGTTTTATTACTTATTTTCACTCCAATCTGTGGAAGGTAAGCATGTCATTTTATCAACAGATATACAAAATGTCTAAATGTTGTTATGCACTATCCCAATCTTCTCAGCAGTGAGATATTCTAGGATCTGTGTTTCTTTTTGGAAAAATGAGGCACAGCAGAGATTGTGGTGTCTTTATGATACAGTATATGGTTTATTTACAGATATATAACCTGAGTTTTCGATGGAGAGGTTCCCAGTACCACACACCAAGAGCGTCTTGCTTCTTCCCAAGATGCAGTCCTGGATTCAAAACTCTGCCTCCTGCTTGTCACATTACTTCTACCTTCTAAGCTTTTGGCCCACATTGCTTCCTCTCGCTCTTCTCTTAAGCTTTTGGCTTTATCTCCTAAGTGAAAGGGCCCCCACCTCTCTGCCATCTCTCAAAGAGTTTCTTTGATGCTTTGTAGTCCTAATGGCCCATTCCTCAGGTGACTACCTCAACACAGGAAGCTTAGACAAGCTTAATTAGCGCTAAATACATGCTAATTCCAGAAGATTTAGAAGCGTCTAATACATGGGCTTAAATACACACAGGCGTAGCAGTTTTAACACTGAGCCTTAATTAGATTCGGATGCCTACTGAACCCAATAATTTAGGGTTTAGCACCCACAAACTTACAAAATCAGGTTACTAATATTGTAACCTGATGCCTATCTTTGATTAAATTCTTCAGTAGCCCCATACAGAAGATCCATGTAATCTTCTTCTGAAATGTGCATGAATATACATCAGCTTCATTTCTGATGCCCCCAAACATCAAGAAGCATGGAATTAAATCTCATGGACTCATAACCTCATCATATTCCTTAATGGCAGATGTTGTAGGCATGGGCAGACGCTATGCTTGTGGGATTTGTTTTTATAAAAACTTGAGTTCCACCAAGCAGCGCTAGGTACAAAGTAGTGGTTGGCAGAGGCAGAAAAATGGTTTGTCAAGTGGTGGAAGCAAGTGCAATGGGAACAGGAACCGGGTGCAAGAAAGCAGACCTCCAGACCATTCTCCAGAGAAGGAGCGATGACCTGATCTGCCAGAATGCCATGATTGACCTTTCCTGCTCTTCAGGTGAAAGAGACTGAAAGCTTCTTAATTATTTTGGGGAAATATCATTTCAGTATTTCTCTCTGCTACACACAAATTAGCAATATGTAAGTTACGGATTTAGAAAAAATCCCCGAGTTGTACTGGTTACTTATCTGGTGATGCAATAGTGTGCATAACTCAATGAAAAAGGAACTTGGTTCTCACTGTGCATTTCTGTTTACAGGTTATGTTGCAGGACACTCTTGAGAGAGGGTGCCTCCCACTATACTTCGTAGGCAGGGTCTCCAGGCAGAAGAGTGGCACTCGAGACCAAACCAGCAGAGCCAAAATAAGCTCCTCAACCCCATGATGAACATGTTCACCCCACCTCTGGAATCTCAGGAACCATGTAGAAAACTGTAACAAGGTGTGGGGTGAAGAAAACAACCTCAGGACAAGCAAAGGCACGAAATAGCATGTGCTATATGACAAGTAACCAAGGCAAAGAATCAGAAAAACAATTCTAGTAGGGAGCAGAGGACAACAAACTAGAGAAGGGGAGATAACATAAGGAAAAAAGAACAGTGATAAGTTGCAGGAAAGGATCAATCAGATAGATCCGCCCCCTGCCCCAAGACAAGAAAGAAAAGGGTACGTCTGGAGGGAAGAAGGACAATTCCACCTGGAAAAGGACTTGAATAGCTTGAATCATAGAATGGGAAGGGACCATGAGGATCATTTAGTCCAGCCCCCTGCGATGCAGGAATATTTCACGCAATGTGAGGGTCCAACCCACGACCCTGAGATTAAGAGTCTCATGATCTATTGAGCTATAGATGAACAGTTCCAAGGACCATCCCTACCAAGTCCAATGGGAAGGATCATCCTCACTACAGAATGTCCTCTGGCAAAAATGTAATTATACTAGTCCTCACTGCTTTGCAATCCAGCAATGGTAATGAGTGTTGGAGCAGATTTCCATGTGTGCTTATTCTTATTTTGCTGAAGCTGAAGATGCAGGCTGGATGTGCAAGGTATGTATGGTGATGCACCTGCCTACCATATTTAAAGGAACTTGTGAGCCTGTTTTGGACCATCAGTTGTGACCTACATGTACGTCTAGCTCAGTGGGAGCCATTGTCAATTGCGTTTTCAAGCCTTCAGCAGTAACTAGGGTCTGGCATGCCTGATCTCCAAGTTGACATTAGGCAGGAGCTGGCTGCTCTCAGTTCCTAGTTGATCATATGTAATGAATGCAAACTTTTAGAAAGATTTTGCAATATGTTGTTTGCTGAGGAGAAAAAGTCTGAGGAGGGGAGTCTGCTCTAGGGGTGTAAGCTTTCCCTGTGTCTTAAAGTTCAGACTGTGCTGCATTCTACTTTGCAGCACATGGACAAGTGTGATCCTATTATCCCACTCAATGCAACTGGAAGTGCGTGGAGTCAAATGCCCAGAGAGTCACATATAGAACACAATCCAAAGACCACTTGTACTCCAGGGTAACAAAGCTGAACCTGATCCCTATTGTACATTCAATACAACTTAAGGCAATTGCACCACATTTGTTGTAAAAGACATTTGACTATATAAAAAGAGAGAACAGCATTCTCTTCATTAACATAATTCTTTATTTTTGTTCCAAGTTATGTGCCCTTGTTGATTCAACAATGAGACATGGAGCTTCAAGTCCTTCACTGATCAAGGTGGGTACTGATTTGGAAACAGACTGTTTGCCTTGTTTGCTAAAATGCTCTCACTTTCTCTAACTTGTAGAGTCACAGAGCATGTGGACAAATGCCTTTAACATTTGCACCTTGCACTCAGCTGGGTAAAACAAAAAATTAGTAAAGACAGGCCAAGGGCTGCAGTGGGTTTCACATATATATGGATATAAAATCTCTTAAATAATGTTTTCTTTTATTTCCCTTTTCTTCAGGTAACCAAAATAAAAATGATTTTACAACTAGATGTTGTGCTTGCCGCTTCTCCTCCCCCCCCCTAAAAACAGTACAAAAAAGGGTCTGCAGCCACCTGCATTCTTATCTCACAATCAATCTCTGAGCTGGTAATGCTGTAATATGGGCAGGGAAAAATGGTAAAACGTGAGTTTCTGATGGGTAAAAATCTTCTTCCTACGTAGTGTGTCTGGTGCAATGATGTGCTTTGCATTTTCATAGATATGCTACACAAGAAGCAGGTTACATTCTATGCTGGCACCAATTTGTTTTATGGGGAAAAAATCTAAGGATGTTTGGGTCACAGGCATGTGGAAAGTTTCTGGGCTCAATATTTAATTATACAGATGTTTAGTAAAAATGTTTTTTTCTGTAATGCTTCCAAGGATGCTTCCGTTTCTGAACAATAAAAACAATCCCAAATTCTTAGTTAAAATCCTGGTTTCCCAATTTATATTAGCACACCTCATTACAAGCATAATAGTGAAGAATGATTCGGTTGTCTTTTAAAAACAAAAGGGAAAAATGAAGAAGATTGTGATCTTTAAGGAGAACGTCTTTCTTTTTTCATGAGTAAATGACACTGAATGGCACGGATCCGATTCTTTGCTGGTGCAAACTCGGGTTGGAGTTTCAATGTTGATTCATACCATCTCATGGCTTTCTCAAACTCCTCCTGTAGGGCCCAGATGCAAAATGGTTAGTGGTCAAAGTACCAAAAGCCCCAGCAAAGCACCTACCAAAAAGGTACCATGCTATCGATAGCAAGTCTATGGTGTTGAACATCAGGCTAAATTTCACAATGTTGCTTGTTGGATCGAGCCAGGAACAAAAACAACAGCTGAATTCTGGCACCTTTCAATAAACCATAGTTTAAAGTAAGCTCACAAGAAACTAGGTATTTTTAAAAAATAACTGAAATAAAATAAACTTGGAAGTAGATGCTTTGAATCTCTTCCTCGCAGCAATGCTGGAAAAGGGGAAGGGGAAAGGAAGTCTGCGGCCTGCTTCTGCTAATTTCTGTAGTGCTAAAATATGATTAAGGGTTATATCCAATTGGGTCCTTTGTGTAAAGACATTAAGTAAGGGGCCTAAGACTCAATATCTTACTTTTGTGTTACGGTAGCCACTGAAAAATGGGAGTTGTATGCACACAGTTTCACATGAGAAGCTATTTGTGCAAGGCAATGCACTGTATGCATCGGCTCAAACTACACCGGCAGGGCATAAGAAGCCAGCATACACACTGCTTCTCTTGAGGACCAGGGTTTTGTGGTGTTTTTTTTGCCAGTGACAGTGTCATCAAGGTAACACAGAAATTGGCCTGAAGTCATGGAACTAGTTTATGGCTTCTCAATGACTTAGCACAAGTTATTTCCAGTTTAGCATTACCTTCAGGAAATGGAAATAATATGGTCACATTTTGTTGAGGGGTGCAGATTTTTAAGTTTTTGTTTTTTAAAAAAAGGCTTAGTTTTTAAATGAAAAAATTAAGAATGGTAAAAATCAGTTTATGAAATATATTGTGTCAGGAAGAGATGGATCATGTGGAGTTTTTACATGTCAAGACGGGACAACCAGTTGCATCATATTGGAAAACTAAAAGCCACAGAATTTCACGGCAGCGTCAGTTTAGATCTGTTTTCCCCTTTGCTACTCCTTGCTGTTCTTATACCAGAAGAGAACACTTCTAACCTGCTAGCATTCTCATGTCAAGATGCTCCTCACAGCCAATGTACTCATTCATGAGGTTATTGCACTCCCTGATGACCCAAAAACCCCAGACTCAAACATTAGACTGGCAGAAGGGCATGACTGGTCATTGGCCAATCCCACACTCCACTGCATTTTGTCCCTAATCTATGCCTTATTTGAATGCAACTTCCTACAATTAAGGCCAGAATTTTGACATTAATAACACCTTTACATTTATCAAAATGCAGAATTTCTGCCATTTCTGCCATTGCTCCTTTGTTGACCCGTCTTCACACAAAAACTTCTATCAATGTTGGTAAGGCATCGCTTGTGCGTTATGTGAACTTGCTGCCAGCAAAACTTAATGGATTGATGTTTTTCCATCTATTCACAACTGTGTGCATACAAATATGTGTAAAGGCACACTAAGATATACCCCTTATCCTTGTTCAGAGTAAGAATGACCCTCCCAGCAGATCATCCCAGACAGGAGGAGCTTTTTATTTATATTTTTTAACAAAGCCAGCCAGTGCCTCTGGTGGCTGCTGGAGATATGGTGGTTGCCAGGGCAACAGAGAGTGACATGGGAAGAAGACGACGACCATGGTGCTGTTTCCAGGTTGCCAGTGATGCAATGCTCTTTAATTGCATCCCCCATCAACTGAGATGCTTCCACAGCCCACAGTGTCCTATCAAATGCTAGCCAGGCTTCATGCCAAGGGGGAACAGGTCACGTGCTATGAGGATGCCTAAAACTCTACTACAGGAAGAAAAAGGAAGAGTGGCATGACAAAGAACAGTGCAGGACGCTGCCCCCACCCTTATTGCTTGGGACTGGGGTGGGCAAGCACCACAGGCACCAAACCAGAGAGAAACTTGATCAGAATTGGGAAGCTGGAGACACCCACATAACGTTTTGAGTATTAGCCAGATGATATCAACTGTCAGAACCAACAAAACCAAAAGGGACAACTCTCTACCTACCAGCTACATGACTAATTGCTGTCTCCACACACAACTGTGGTTTCTCTCCTTGTTCCTAAACTCTACCTATCTGTAACACTGAAGCATCAGGATGCTACGAAAGGAAAGGGAACCAAATCTAATTCACTTACCATTGCTACATAGACATTAGCCAATGTGAAATGATTGACAACAAAGTGTGGGGCAATTTCTACTGCCATTGTAGCCACAATGATGGCATCATTCCAAAGCTTTGCATTGTGAAAGATGTTTGCTAGGCTTATGAGTGGCACATCCTGAAAGAGAAGAAAAGTGGAACAAATCTAGTGAGAAGAGTATGTTGCTTTAGGCCGAATCAGGTCATTGGAAATGACAGCTGTTGAAAGAACCGGCTTTGCTTATTAGGGTCAGATTCTATTTGGGGGGCTTTTCTTTTCTTTTCTTGCATTGCCAAGACAGATTTTAATGTATAATGGCAAAATGAAATGACAACTGTTTAAGTGACAGTGTGCCAACAGAATTTCCTAAACAAATAAATCATGCTGAGATTATGAACTGTCCAAAAGGCAGTGCCTTTTTGTTGTTGTTTTTGGGAGAAAGAGTTTGGTAGCCTGATATCCTGAAAAGTCCAGGTCATCTATGTGCAGGCATGCAGCTGGTTTTGTGTTCCATTATGGGAGCAAAACTTAGCTAGCCTCTGTTGTGCCTACTGCAAGCACACAAAACACAGGCTGGATCCAAATGCTCTCTTGCATTTTGTTTTGTTTTGGGAGGTGGACGTTTCCCCAGCTATAATCCTTCATACTGCACTGCACACTGCCCTCTATCCAGAACAGCTTTCCAGTGGGGGAAGAGGCTGCAGCCAAGAGCCGAAACCAGCAAGCCAATCTTATTATTGTGAACGGAAGTGTTTCTGCCACACTTTATATCTATTTTGAAGGCAACTGGAAGGCAACTGTAGATGATTGCCCTAAAATACTTTAAGGTTGTCTTGAAACTTCTGTATTCAGTTATTTATTCATGTGGGAGATGTTCTGGAGGCGTTAGTAACAGTGAAAGCACATAAACTTAGACACACAAACTGAAAGCTGGAAATCACAGACAGGCACACAGGCAATACAACACATACCTTCATATGATAGGGAGTATGATGCAGAGCTTGCCGGAGGCAGTCAATTGCTTTTTTCCCTTGACCTTTTACCCTCCAGTAAAGGGCTGCCATGCTGGAGAGGACCCAAGAGGTTTGATTCTGGTGTGGCATAAAAAACACAAGATGGGGTGGGAGGAGGGCAATATCATATATCAATCATATTTGCACAATGACCTCATTATTTTCCTTCATCCATCCTAAGCTTATTCAAAAATTAAGGCACTTAACAACTTAGTAATGCACATCTTGTCTATGCAGACAGCATTATAGCAAAGGGCGCTCATGGATGTCTGCAATGGGTACAACGGCTATGTGCTTTCTTCCAAAAGCAGAATCTCGTATTTTGCTTAGTGGAGAAATGCTGCCACTCTTTGGTGATTTTCAGTAACCATTTTAACTACTGGTTAAGAGTTCTGTTTCCCTTGAGGTGTTTCAAAGGAGTTGGATGGTCAGAGACAGGGCGGTGGGGAGAAGAAGCCTGGGATGAATGCCAGCATGCCTGTTTTTCAAAAGGACCAACGAAGACGCTATAATCTCTGAAAAGGTACATTTAGGGCAGGGATCAGTGAACTTTTTCAGCAGGGGGCTAGTCCACTGTCCCTCAGACCTTGTGCGGGGCCGGACTATATTTTGAAAAATAATAATATGAACGAATTCCTATGCCCCACAAATAACCCAGAGATGCATTTTAAATAAAAGGACACATTCTACTCATTTAAAAACACTCTGATTCCTGAACCATCCATGAGCCAGATTGAGAAGGTGATTAGGCTGCTTCCGGCCCCCGGGCCTTAGTTTGCCTTCTCATGATTTAGGGAGACCCGAGACTGGTGCATTGCCAAAGGGAAATGGTAAATAGGCGCCCTTTGACAGTGTAAGAGGTTTCTGGTCTAATTTAGGGTGTTTTCCGTTTAAAATAATAAATATAATACTGAAATCAACACAAAGAAACATCCAATTTACACCATTTACAAGAATGTACCACTTTATAAGCAAATTTTAAACAATGATTACTATTACAATCCAGAATATAATACCCACAAATAAGAAAGAGAATAATAATGATTTACTAATGCATGTTAGCTTCTGCTTTCCATTGTTTTATCATTGCCTTTCCTCAACATACTGCGGAACCTCCTCTCATACATGTCACCCCTTGGAATGACTACTGCAGTGGTCTTTATTTGGAACTGCTCTTGAAGAGGACTCAAAAGCTTCAAGTGGTGCAGAATGCTATAACCTACCTCCCTGAGAATGTAAGGAAGTTGGAGCATTTTAGTCAGCTTCTGGGCTCAGTTCAAGTTACCGGCTTTAACTTTTGAAGCCTTACAAGCCTTCCGAGATAGCTCTCCACGTATGTGCCCCTTTCCCACCAGTTAAGCTTTTCAACAGGTCCTCTGCTGGCATGGCATCATTATGGGAAGTAAGGATGACCTCCACAAGAAGCCAAGCCTTCTCAGTCACTGACCCCAAATTGTGTTACCACTCCCCAGAAGTCTGCCAGAGTACAGTCATACCTCGGGTTACAGCTGCTTCGGGTTGCGTTTCTTCGGGTTGCAGACCACCAAAACTTGGAAGTACCAGAACGGGTTTTGGCGGGTGCACAGAAGCGCTAAATTGCACTTTGCCCATGCGCAGAAGTGCCGAATCACAACCCACGCATTAGCAGACGCGGGTTGCGAACATTGTGGGTTGAGAACATGCACCCCGCACGGATCACATTCGCAACCTGAGCGTCCACTGTAAATCACATTAGAGAGGCTGCAGGAAGGTGCTCAGTTGATAAATAATGCTCCCAATGATGGCTTTAATTTTATATTTGTTGTTGATTTTTAAAAATGTGTATTGGGAGCCACTTTATAAGAATATTTCAAAGAGAGAGAATCCAGCCTTGCGGTGGTATTCAATGTAGCACTCTCACAATTGTTCTGTCTGTGCAAGTGTCCCAGCTTGCCAGACAGAATGATACCTCCTCACCCTGTGTACTGTTCTGGGATTTCTCCCGACCACCCCAGAGCCAATTTTGGGGTGTATGCAGGGTCAGTAAGGGGCGGGGAGCAGAAGCAGAAGCCCTGATTTGTATCGCAGGTATTGAGGCAATACTACTGGTTACAGAGATGGCTATCAACCAGGTAAATTTAAGACAATATGAACTTGTAAGCTCTTAGTTGTGCACACCTACCTTTTCTAGAACTTTGGCTATTCGAGTCCCAACTTGTTCTAAAGACTGCGGTGGATAATGGTCTTTCCCAAGATTCTGCAACACCTGAGGAACAAGAGAAGGCAACAGCTTAGGGTAATACAATCAATGCCATCTTAAAATCTGCATATTCCCCATCGTTCAGCCCGGACACTGAGGTCCAGCTCTGAGGGCCTTCTGACAGTTCCCTCCCTGTGAGAAGTGAGGTTACAGGGAACCAGGCAGAGGGCCTTCTTAGTAGTAGTGCCCGCCCTGTGGAACACTCTCGCATCAGATGTCAAGGAAATAAGCAACTATCTGACTTTGACATCCCTGTTTAGGGAAGTTTTTAATGTTTCATCGTGTTTTAATATTTCGTTGGGAGCCGCCCAGAGTGGCTGGGGAAGCTTGGCCAGATGGGCGGGGTTTAAGTAATTAATAATAATAATAATAATAATAATAATAATAATAATAATAATAATATAGAACTTTTGCCTGATTTTATTTGGGTTGCTGGGGGAGTCAGGTTCATGGAATTTGAACTTCTGATTCACTTGAGTCACATGGCAGGATAGCTCAACAAAGGTTCGTTCTGTACAGGCACACCGCCTCAAACCACAATGTTGTGCATTAGCACACCATTGGCATCGGATAAATGTTGAACAGAGGCAATATGAGCACACTTTTCATACTGCACATCCTTTCCCCACAGGTGTCCTGCACATCTGTTTTAATGCTAAAGTGCAATCTGGAAGCACAAGAAACCTGCGTTGGCACTGCCATCTGTCAACATCTGTTTCACACATGCTGCTAAACTACCACTAGCACTGGGTAGACAGCAATAGGAAATGTTACCTGCAATGTGCAAAGAAGCTTCTTACCAGTGTGTGTGTGAAGCCCACAGGTTAGCCTACCTCTTTTAGCTGACTCTCTCCCATGTAATGAAGACTAGCCCGATTGGCAACACCTTGAAGGTGATCCAAAGTATGCATGCTGGCAGGTAGGTTGGCATTGCAGAGAGGTTCCACGGCAGGTTCCTGCAGCTGGGTTGCAAAATCTATGTGTTCTGTAATACTAGAAATGAAGGGAAGGCCAAATCTCATCATAAATGAAGCATTCAGAGAAAGAGGTTGAAGGAGCAACAGTTCCAGGGCAGCAATAGCTTCTCCACAACACATTGTATGTCTGCACTCTACCAGCTGATTTCAAGTTATTTATTTAGGTTTTTTTTTTTTAAAAAACATGTTTCTACAGTGACTTATAATTGAACTCCTCCCAATAGCTTATAAATAAAATTTAAAACATAAGTAAATAAGCAGCAACGTTAAAACTCGGCACTAAAAATCCATTCTTTAGTCTAGATGTTAATTGTATCTTAATACAGACATCTTATGAGGCACACCCCAGGGCTGGCTAGTTGCTCCTGTACCAGCCTTACATCGGGACTGAGGACTGGCATGTTCCTTTTGCTTCTACCCCTTGCCTCTGCGTTCTGGAACAACCATTTGCACTGAGAAAGTGGACAGCATCCCAAATTATTATTTGCATGCTTGTGTCAAAACTTGGAACATCTGAGCCCACCGTCTCCTCCAAGTACAGCTATACTTTGAGTAGTCAGTCAGTCACTTAATAATGGATTGATATATGCATCTATTTCATTGCCCCGATCCTCCAAATGAAACAAGTTCAGCTAATCAGCTTTGAATGCTTGCACAAGTCTTCTCAATTTTCAATGAGATTCATCTTAAGATAGTAAAGGAAAAAAAGGAGCTTCCTTTAAAAAAAGGGGGGATAGATTTTATCTTCATTTTAGACAAAGAGCTTTTATTGCAAAATACTCTTATAATAATGCTTAAGGGAGAAGCAGGCTACTCAAATCTGTTGCTACCATTCCTTGCAAAATCCAGAAATTACTTATGGAGCAAAAAAACAACTGGCAGTTTCCCAATCCTAGTATGTGGATATGTAACAGCAAGCTTCCAAATCCTTCATAATGCATTCCTTTAGCATTAGGTTTCACTTTCCCACAGTAAGATGGTATAAATGCTGATATTGCCAATGAAACTACACAGGCGTTAAGAAATCTGTTAATAAGCCAGACAGTATGTTCCAGAGTTAACAGATTGTGTTATGACATGATTCCTGCTCACTCAGCATTGTATTATATCAACCGGGCTTAGGTCCTGGCTTTAGCAACAAAAATTTCAAGCCAGCTACCTGAGAATGTATTATTTAGAAAGTGGCATTCCACACTTGGCAGCAACTCACACAGCTTTCAGGTTGAGAGAGCTCCAAATATGATTTAAAAGTTGAGAGGCACATATAAAAATACTCAAGTTAAGATACACTGCTGCTTTAGTGACATGCCACCTGAACTATGGCAATGTGCTCTATGCGGGGCTGCTTTTGAAGATGGTTGACAGAATGATACTAGGGCAGAATGTGGCTGTCATAACACTGAATTTACTTTTGAATGCCACCATCTTGAACATTTATCTAATAACCTGACTACCTCACTGCTCATTCCTAACACCACATCATTTATGAACCGCTGTCTTTTAAGTTCTGCAGGGCAGGAGATACTGCTGGAGGGCACTGTTAACAGATGGTGACATATTGTGCGTTAAAAGAGACAAAGGTGATTATCCTGGGATACTATGGATGACATGATTATGTAAAAAGGTAAAGGACCCCTGGACAGTTAAGTCCAGTCAAAGGCGACTATGGGGTTGCGGTGCTCATCTCACTTTCAGGCCGAGGGAGCTGGTGTTTGTCCACAGACAGCTTTCCGGGTCATGTGGCCAGCATGATTAAACTGCTTCTGGCACAATGGGACACCGTGACAGAAGCCAGAGTGCACGGAAACACAATTTACCTTCCTATAACAGTGTTATAGATTAGCCTCCCTATAACAGTGTGGCGGGAGTAGGCAGAATTCAGTGCACCAGCCCATAATATTTTAGAACACTGATCAGTGTTCACCAGCCTGGTGACCTTTAGCTGTTTTGGATTCCAAGTCCCATCAGCTCCAGTCAGAATGCAGGGAGGGCACCCAGCTGGTGAAGGGCGCCACAGATTATCTGTACTGGTTTGTGCACTAACCCAGTTTGTTTTCAAGAAAAAACACTCACTCGATATTTTTAGCAGAAACAGCAAGCCATGTGCTGGCTACTGTAGTAAGTTCTACTCTGCGAAGTTTTATGCACTCATCAGGACTTGGCCAACCCAAGCTGCGGTAGTCTCGCCTTTTCCCTGGAAAGAAGCAAACAAGTTTTTAGTATTAAGCCTGAACACAGTGAAAATATGCAGTGCACACAGCAAAATAAGGGATATTGCAGCTGGCTAACTGTTACAAATAACTGCTTATGTGAGTGTTCTAATCATGCGAACAGGTCAACATCTGAAGTGGGAGACATATAGAAGATTATGATGGATACATTTGAGTCTGGAAAAAAACACCGCAAAATGCATTTTTCTATTTATTAGCCACTGCAATTTTCTGTTGCACCCCCACTTCAGTCAATAATTTATACATGGGAAAATAAACGGATAATTAAAACACAAGTATCAACATAATTATTAATACTGGCCCTAAGGTAAGAGGTCATAGGAAACTCCAAGTTAAAAGAACTTTGGGATCTCTATCCAGAAATTCCGCAACCACACACACAATATGAAAAGCTTCAACATTTTCTTTACACAATGGTTGAATATATTCTACTTTGCAACTTTTTGAACAGCAAATTGTGAATAGACCTCTGCTGCTCAGATCCATGTATGGAGACATAGGAGCCAACTCCTAGGGGGCGAGGGGTCTTTGGCCCCCCAATACAATATGTGAGGGGGCTCGGCCTCCCCAAAGTGGATGGGCATTGCCATTCAAATGGTGTGTGTGCACTGCGTCATGTGGTCGATTATGTGGGGCAGGGCTTGCCCCTCCCCAAATATTTTATTCAAGTTGGTGCCCCAAGTTGGTGTGGCTTGGTGTGAATGTTTTTTTTTACTGTCCAGCACAGGTGGATTTAGGGGAGCATGGATACAGAGCCTTGGGGGCGCCACAACTATTATATAAAGTGGAAGGCAAAAGGCAGGGTTTGGGCATTGAATTTTGGCATCACACAAGGCGCCACTCAGCCCAGTCTTAGTTCATCAGACCAAGAGTCCTGGAAGTCTCTGCTGGTAAGTGTAGTATTACTAAAAAAGGCAGCAAACAGACAACACAGGTGGAAGAAACTGGCAGACGTCCCTTAGGAAACAACAGTCCTATCCCTGCCATAATTCTGTACATCCCATCCCTACTCTGGGGTTTAGGACCATCTATTTTTATGCTCTCTTGGCCATGCTATGTTTTTAAGTTTGGCTCAGGTGGTGCCTTGCTCCTAAGTTGCATTCAGCCATGGCATTTGGCATGGTTGCTTTGTCTTCTCTTAGTCCCAGGATGAATGCTTCTCCAACAAAATCATGCTACTAAAGAGAGAATGAAAGAGACGAGGGTAGCTTAGGTGACTCAGATCAAGAAGCACCTCAAATGCCCTCACCAACATGAATACAGCCCCTGCTCCTTATTATAAGGTAAGTAAAAGGAATAAGATAGCAATTCTTCTACACAGAAATACATACTTTCAGAAACCCAAGTTTGACTCTGAGCTTGACTCTGAAGTAATTTAGACAAAAGGTTAATTAAGCCCTATGCCACATTTTAACCCACAGATCCTCACAGTTTTGTTACTTGTTTGTCCCTAATTCATGTATGATGAATATAACCTGTGGAGTCCTCAGGTCTTAAGTCACACTTTTATTCGTGTTCATTCTGCTCGCATGACTGTGACTTTGGCTATTGGGAAATATTGTATCATGCTATACATCTAACACTAACTCATTGACTATAGCAAAAGGCTACACTGTCGTTTCAGGACAGAAGGATCAACAGACTTACATTCTTTTTTTAAAAAGGTTCCCCACTCCTCACCTATGTAATCATTTCTTATGCTTCACTTGAATCAATCATGAATAAAACACAACCTGAAGCTCTAAAAAAATAATAATCCTCAAAATATATATACCTGGTGGTCCTGGGGAGGGTATTTTTGGCCCACTGATCTCCAATGCCATTTGGTAAAGGTTATCATTTTCTCCATTTACTCCCTCCTCTCCATTTTTTCCTGCTGGCTCTTGTGGATCTAGGTTTTCCGTTTTGGGTTTCTTTACACGTTTTACTTGGAATGTTATCTGTCAAAGAAAAAAAACATCATGAGGGTTAGCAACCAAATATATCAGGCGTGCTGTTGAGAATAAAGAGATAGCTGGCTTTCGGTGGTCTGAGTTGATTTCAAGGACAATTTCCAGACAGTTTCTCTTTTCCCTGGATCTCCTGGCCCTCCTCCTTCTGATTGCATTTCATTCATCAAATTGCGCAAGTATATAAAAATAATTCACTTAACACAAGGTTGGGCAACAATTCAGCACTGAGGACCACGCTTGCAACAGATAATCAACATTGCATGGAGAGTCTCACGGGTGAGATAGAGAAGTCTGGAGGGCCACTAGATCTGTGGTTCGTCACCCCGTCATAGGACTAACATAGCGAGGGTAAAGAAGACCATAGGGTGAGTATTCACGTAAATTTTACTCACAGAAGACCTACTGAAACTAATGGAAAACTAACGGAAAAATAACTAATGGAAAAATAACATTTTATAACAATTGACAATTACAATTGATAAACATCAATGAAAACACACATTAGTACAGCTGAGAAACACAGAATTAATATACTATATATTATATACATCAGGCAATAATAAGAGGTCTAATAAGGAATGCTATATTCAAAATACAACTTGATCTGTGATTGACTTACTGGAATGCTGAAGCAAAATGATCATTGCAGACTCAGGGGAGCAAACAGGGAGGGACTATATAATGGACTATGTTAAGCGTTTTCTAGCCACTTGATATAAACTACAGGAACCAACGGGCAGACAATGTAACCGATATAGAATTTGAGTAATGTGTTCTGAAGGTTTGGCCCCCTTGTCATGGACTTTGAAGAAGCACGAACTCAGGATGAAAGGAAGAAATGAGCTAAGAGGGAGCCATGTCTGGCAAATCCTCACCGTGATCAACTACCACCCAGAAACCTATGTTCCATGGGACAATGTTATCTCATGTGATTATCAGGATGCCCGAGCAAGGCTATAGATAACACAGAGACACTGTACAAGAAATACGCAGCTTGACCTTGCTGATGGGAGTTCTTACCCATTCAGTTTCGTCATCGTCGTCATCTCCACAATCTCCAAAACAAGAGCTGGGAAGTCCGTCCTGAGAACCTTTCTTGAGGACACGGATCCCTTGCAAGTCCATCCGATGGCCTTTTACTTCCAGTGCTCCCTCAAAGGCTTCAAGGGGCCATGAATTTTCAAACTCGTCGACCAATGCCAACATTTCTTCGGACATCTGAGCATCTCCCAAACTCTCCACTTCTTCTGAACCATTGCTTTCGGCAATGACGGTGCCTGCAAAGGGGGAGCGATAAAATAAATCGCTCGGATCAAAAGCTGTATTATAATTAGGCTTAGCTGCCAGACAGGATGGCATAACACTTCTGCTTTTGCTTATGGCTAAACGAATCCATAACCTTTCCTTGCCATACATAACAGCCTATATATGTTGAAAAGTCAAGTCACAATATCCGAGACATTATCGGAGATTACATATTAATTACAATAATGGTGTGAAAGGCACGACTGTGTGAACCTATCCTTGTTGCAAGACCATTCCCCCCGCCCCCCGTAAAACAAGAACACAGAAGAGTTGTTTTGCATAAGGATCCAATGCTTAAGAACTGATTAAAACTTTCAGCACTATGATATTCTCAACCCACCCATATTCTGTTTTTATCTGAAACCAAGACTATGGGAATCAATTTTACACATAGTTTTTTTTTAAAACGATATAAATGCAGGCTGATGGTAATAAAACCTCCAAGCGGTTTATAATAAATATTTTAAAAAGTTTGATTTAAGTAATTAAAAACTCTTAAAAGTTGATTGAAACCAATAGTAAACTAAAGAGGGATTAAAACACAGCAGCATCTTTGTGTCTGGATAGACTTGCTTAAAGACTTGCTTAAAGAAAGATGTTTTAGCAGGTGCTGAAAAGAGTAAAGTGAAAGAACCTGCCTGATGTCAGTAAGTGATGGGTTCCAAAGTATAGGTGTTGCTACGCTAAAAGATTCTTACAACTTGTCACTTTGGATTGAAAAGGACTGATCTTTCAAAGCCCTCTCATTAAATTGTTTGTTGGTTTGAAAGCAATAATTTGAATAGCTCTCAGTAGCGACCCTGCTTGGAAAGTTTACATTGTAAGGACAGATCTAAAAAGCTTGATTGGCACAAGCATCATTTTTTTCCACTGTATTTTCCAGGAATGAGTATTTTTAGGCAATCAAAATTATTTTTTGATTGCTAATTTTTCAAAATCAGACAATATTCTGTTATCTGGAAAATACCCTTTCCCATATTGGGGGGGGGGGGGGGAATTATCCAACCTGAAGAGCTCAGGACCTAAAAGGTATTAAAAATGTATTCAACTCATAACTCAAGCTCTCAAGCCACCATGCAGGCGATTCCATTAAGTTCCTCTAAAAAATGTCTCTGGTGAAGCTATCATTCAAGAGGCAAAATACATCAAAAGCAGCTGCATGCTTCTCTTAATGAAATCTGCACGAAGTTCCCATTAGTTGAACGGAGCAGCAGTTCCCAGAAACTGGAGCATTTCACTAAGTCATGTAAAGTGAGGGGATTACACACAGGGATTGTTCACAGAAAAACTCCTGCTGGCATGACAAGAAGGAAATTCTGTGGACTTGCCCTTCCACCGAGCAGAGAATGGTAAGGACAATGCACATTGCCTCAGTATGATGTGGCAGCTGCAGAAAGTGCAAATTGCTCATTTGTACAATTGGGGAGAGGAACAGGTAGTTGCTTGGCTCTATTCACATGACTGAGATATGGATTGCACCTTTTGATCTGAATCAATTCCCTTTTACTTCCTATTTTTGTGTTGGGATATTGACTCAGAAATAATTAGCGAGTGTGACTTCCTATTAGGAAGCCTCATATTAATGAAAGAGGATGAATTTGGGTAGAGGGTATCAGGCAAGCATCCTATGTACCTACAAAGGCATGATCACTAAATGGGAGTCCCCAGAGTTTACTTGCAGTATGTCTCTAAACTGTGATTGCTGAGAGCTTAACAAGAGGAGTAGGGCACTTGTTGATCTCCCAGAAGCATGTGGTATGGTGGGCTACTATTAGAAAGAGGGTGCAGGACCAGACAGACCTCTGTTCTGAGTGAGGATGGATCTTCATCTAATCTAATCTAATCAAGGATCCCATTTTATCACAAACTCCACATGCGCTCTCAGAGCAATGTGACACCATTGGCATGTCTGACAGATGGGAAAGTCCTTTAACAATGGAATTAAACTACAATCCTATGCAATCAAGCAATATGTCTCTACTTTCCCTAATCGTTCTGCAATCAAATTGTATGTAGCTCAGTGAAGCCTGACTTATACATGACATGGACCATAGGCAAGGATGTGTTCTTTTGGTGCTCTACTATTTTTTTAAGCACCCAACAGGTGCGGTGACTTATTTTGTGGTCCAGGCAGGTATGCCATGGACAAATGAACCAGCAGATATGGCAAGTGCATTTAAACATATGCATTTCCGTGCAAGGGATTTATCTGTAGCCTGCTCTGCTAAGATGGTCAAGGGTGTAAGTACAGCAGAGATGGCCAACTTCAACATTAAGGTCCTTGTATCCTTAATGGTTGTATCAAAGTAGGAAGTTTCAAATTGCTGCAGAGAAGCTGCACACAATGAAATTCCTTCTCTCATACATTTATCAACGCTAATAATGAAAAAGAGGGGCTTTCCAAATTTCGAGAGGTACAAAGTAACAACTGCTCTGAAAAAGAAGAAAAGACTCAACCCCACTTTGCTGTGTTCACTATTCCAATATTCACTTACTTTCTAAAGTCAAAGAGGATGACTCTGTTGTGGAACTGTGAAGAAGATCTGTGGAATCGTCATCAGTCACTGCCACAAGATTTTCTTCCATGGATATGATCTCAGAATCGGGCTTGTCAAGGTACTTCTGCTTGGTATGGCTGTTGCCTTGGCTCTTCTCATGACAGTGGCCTGTGAAACACACAGACATGACTCCCTTAGGCCAAGCTGCTATAATCATCTGAATTACTGATACACACAAATGGTCTACAAACAAGGATGATCATGTACAATGCTTTGGAAATTAATGGCAGTCATTAAGTGACACACTTTCCGAAGTATCTCACCTTGTCAATCACAGGTGGGAAGAGGGGCACTTGGATGGGCTACGGAATAGAAAATCAACAAGTGCAAAAGGAAGAGGGAGAACGACGGCAAGAATAAAAATATGGAATGCATTTTTATTTAGAAACCAACCCTACAGACAGTGCCCTAAGTCCTACAACATCATAGTTGAAACAGAACTGAGTGGGGGACAAAAACCATGTCCCTTGATGTGCACACACGGAAGGGAGGACAGGACACCCACCCCAAACTCTAGCCAAGCTTTGAAAGCTTCCTGATGAGACTCTGAACATACACAGAATTCATTATGTTAGACTACACAGAGAGCACAACGATTTTCCTGCTCGCTCTTTCTTTCTGCTGCAGTATGAAGGCTGGGTCCTATTCTTGAAAATCCTGTTATTTGACTCTAACTTGGTTTCTACTGGGTTGATTTTGATGGCTAAGTTCAAATACTGCTCTGTCTCTCTTTCTCTTTAACTGATACAAATCTGCTCAGGAAAGCCTTACAATGTAAGTGTATAGGTAAGATTTGTGAAATAAAGTGATACCTTGGTTCTCGAACTTTATCCGTTTCAGGAGTCCGTTCGACTCCCAAACCATTCGAAAACTGAGGTGTGGCTTCCGATTGGCTGCAGGAGATTCCTGCACTCAAGCGGAAGCCGCATTTGACGTTTGGCTTCTGAAAAACATTCGCAAACTGGAACACTTACTTCCAGGTTTGCAGTGCTTGGGAGCTGATTTGTTCGGGAGCCAAGCTGTTCGAGTACCAAGGTACCACTATAAATATCTCCTCAAGCCACATAATCCATGGCACGAGTCAAGATTAAACCAGTTTCCTGTTTCAGCCAAACCATAGTTAACGATTTTGGAACAAGTCAAGTGAACTTCAAATGGTTTACAAACAAACAAGTATGCATGTGCAACCAGATCAGTGAAAACGTTTGTGAACTAGTCATACTGGGAACATGCTCAGCTGCTAAAATGCAATTTTAGGTTTGGGTATCCATTGCTCCAAGTGAAATATAAGTAAGAAGGCTCAGGATCTCACATAAATAAGGCCAGACTTTTGTTACTTAGGGAGAGGCCAAAACGGAACAGAGCAAGCTCTAAAGGACATGCAGCCTCAATAAGAATCTCCCTCTTTAATCTGCTGGTGAGTGGTATTCTATTCAGTAACAGAATGAAGATGATAACCAAAATTATTTTACAATGTAGGCTAATGACAGAGTAGCATAAGCAGCTAAACTTCACACACTTGTAAAGCATCTGCTATACAATTACATTTGTCTTTGTCATCTCTCCCTGGTCTCACCACTGCGCCTCCCTCCCCTCCCCCAACTCATCTCACAACCCCCCCCCCCCATTAAAATTTAATTGGTTTCATCTTTTAAAATCTGCTTTATGCAGACTCATGTATAATTCATCAGAGATAGTGAGCACAGGACCACAACACGGAAATGCGGCCTTTTTGGTGACATCTGATCCAGACTACATTGTGAGATGCCCTTCAGCATAATGAACCTTGGATACTTTAGCATTCCAAAAAAATAAATAAGAGGATGCTATGGAAAAGCCTTATGGTGCATGCGTGTGTTTATATACACCCACACTAAAAAGAACACTGTGGAGAAGAGATGAGGGAAGGACAAAATGGGAAAAGAATGAAATGCTAGAATAATATGCTTGTTAAGCTAGCACCATCTTTTTTATTCGTTTTAAATAGATTAGATCAGGGGTGACCAACTCCCAAGAGACTGCGATCTACTCACAGAGTTAAAAACTGGCAGTGATCTACCCCCTTTTTGGGGGTTTGGGTCAAAGTCTACCTGTTGGACATGCCTGGACTAGATGATGGCACACACCATTTTTAGAAGATGAACCCCTGCTATATAGTGGACACTCGGGTTGCGAACGTGATCCATGCAGGATGCATGTTCACAACCCACAGTGAACTGCACACATGCAGGTTGTGATTCGGTGCTTCTGCGCATGTGCAAAATGCGATTTAGCGCTTCTGCGCATACGCAACCACCGAAACCCGGAAGTAACCCGTCCCGGCACTTCCGGGTTTCGGCGGTCCATAACCCGAAAAAGCGCAACCTGAAGCAGCTATAACCCAAGGTATGACTGTACTAAGAAAGCCAAGGAACCTACTTTACTTTACAGAAGTAAAGCAGTTTTACTTTTACAGAAAAAGCAGTTGGAGTATTGAAAACCAGTAGCAGCACTCAAAGAGCCACTTTTCGATCTAACGTCTAACACGGAAAGATCTCAGATGCTGGAAGTCTTGACACCACTTGCCAGTGTGTAACGGCATCAAGTGGGGGAAATAATAGAAAATGGCACTGCTTTGGAGGACTTCTAGTTGAACAGAAGTGGGGAACCCTGTGCAGCCTGATAGCTGTGCTCCCTTCATAGGCACCTCGCAGGGTGGGCAGGGCCACAGGCAAAAATGGGTGGGCCAATAGGAGCAACTCTGACTTTTGCACGAAGTCTACAATCCAGCCCAACAAAAGTCAGAGGTTTCTACACGTCCCCAACTCTGTATTGTCCATCCAGCCAAGCAAGAAGCCCCGTCACAGTTCAAGGGCACATTCTAGGGAAGCAAAAGCACTTGAGAAGGGCATGGAGGCATTTGGTTCCTTACTTCTCTATTAGAAGATCATCAGCTGAACAGGCGCCAATGTACACCATGATATTGTTGAAATCAGGGCAACTGCAATTTTGATTACCTATAATTGATACATCCAAGTTGTAGGTGGTTTCCTCTCAACAATGGTAAGGCTTCAATTTATATAATACATTTTAATTTAACATTATAAAGTAACCACAGAAATGACAAAGAAAGCAACATAGATAGTAAAGCAGTAAGGATGCTAGACATGTTCTTTGGTGAAAAAAGGTTGAAGGATCTGGGCGAGCACATTCTAGAGAAAACTAGCATTCAGAGGCACATGGCCTCTTGACAGCAGTGGTAGAACATAGCCTTTGATAGTGTCATCCTCCAGACATTTGTCCAATCCTCTTTTAAAACCACCCGAGTTGATGGCCACCACTACCTCCGGTGGAAGCAAATTCCATAGTTTATAACTATACAGTATGTGGAAGGAGTGCTTACTTTCATCTGTCCTGAATTCAACTACATTGGATGTCCCTCAGTTCTAGTGTAATGAGAGAGGGGGAGAAACTTATTTCTATCCACTTTTTCAACACACAGCATAATTTTATATACCTCTATCATGCATCCTCTTATTCACATTTTTTCCAATACCAACTTAAGAAACTGCTGTCTAGTGTCTACTTGAAGATCTCCCAGAGAGGGATCTCCCCCTCGCATGTATAAGTGTCAAACTATTTTGACTATGAAGAAGTTTCTCTTAATGTTCAACCAAAGTGTATCCTCCTGTGACTTTTTGGAAGCTCAAAAAGAAGAGTCCTAATCAGGATGTCAAATGTCTATGGAGTAGGAACCCAGCGCCCTCCACAGCTCTCTGTCCATCTCTCATGGTGGTAATATGCACCAGTCCGCCTACTGTTCTGCTATTCCTGTGATAGGGGATCTCTAGCTTGTGACTCCAATTAGGCCTGGCAGGGGTCCTAATTCATGCCATGCTACAATGGGAAAATAGATCACCTGATGTCATGATGACATCTGGTGACTGACAGTTGAGTGGTCCTGCCCTTCTGTTAAAGCTACCCATAGGGGTGCTCAGAGTTTAGCCATTCCCCACCCCGTTGGTATTTCTAGTCCTTGTGTACTTTTCTTCCACTCCCCCATTCAACCCCAAACAAGACATCAGTGGCCTAAATCCTGGAAGCAGAATCATACAATCAGTTTAGACAACATTGTTCTCTAATTTACCGTATTTTTCGCTCCATAGGGCGCACTGGACCATAGGGCGCACCTAGTTTTTTGGGGGGAAATAAAGAAAAAAAATATTCCCCCCCCCCCCGCCCCAAAGAGCAAAGAAGCCAAGACAGTGAGCAGGATCCATCCTGCTGGCTGTCTTGGCTTCCTCTTTAGCTGCGCACAACCTCTTCAGCCGGGAGAGGCTACACACGGCTTTGGCAGAAGCCAAGACACCGAGCTGGATGGATCCCACTCGCTGCCTTGGTTTCGTTTTTAGCTGTGGGGCTGGGGCGGGGGAAGCCTGAGTTTCCCCCGACCCCAGCCCCCAAAACAGGTCCAGGAGCGGCGGCAAGATTGCGCGCAACCTCGCCGCCGCTCCCAGAGCTTCCCCCGACCCCAGCCCCCAGAACAGGCTGCTATCCACAAGCCTTCAGAGCCCGGCGGGAACTCCCGCCGGGCTCCGAAGGCTTGCGGATAGCTGCCTGAAGCCTGGAGAGCAAGAGGGGGCGGTGCGCACCGACTCCTCTCGCTCTCCAGGCTTCAGCGAAAGACTGCATTCGCTCCATAGGACGCACACACATTTCCCCTTCAATTTTGGAGGGGAAAAAGTGCGTCCTATAGAGCGAAAAATACGGTACTTGACCATGGCTCTTTGGCTACACTAATGTGAATGCAATAATGGAATGAATGGCAGTTTGATTGATACCACATACTTTGATCCAATATATTATTATACGAACAAAACTAATTTAGTTGATGCTGTAATATGTAGTTCATTATCAATATACATTTCAGCAAGCGGACGTCCTCATCTATATTGATAATAAACTAGTTATATAACAAACCAGTGCACATTTGCTTTTAACTAGGGTGTTCTCACCCTAACATTGTATGTAAATATAGAAACGGGTTGATCCTATTAACATATAGGACAAACTGTAACAAAACATTTATTACTCCAATATAACTTAATTACTTTTAAATGTTACAGTTGTGACATTTCTTTTTTGCATTAGAAAAACAGTAGCAGCAAGGCACACAACCCAATGTCTGACCAATTGCATAATGGGCTCTGTTCCCAGCAACGATAGTGCTAAAAATTACCCTTATGAAATATAAACCATCACTAAATAAATCATGAAAAGGAAAAAAAAAGGGGGGAACGTCTGTCTGCTAAATTTGAACACAACGTAGCACAAAAGGGACACACGTATACAAACCCACCTCCCCAGAGAATTCAGTGGGATGGCTGACAACCCCATAGCCCCTTTAAAAATGCACAATTGATCTATGAATAATGGGGCAGGGCGGCAGCTATCGTAAAAGCCACCATACCCTAACCCTTGTCCTCCCTCGTCAATGGTTACAACAGGATTTTTCTCCCTGTGACGTGGATAGAGACCACAGCGTGTTCTCAGCCCTGTCTGGGAACGAGGCCCAACATGGAAGATGGTTTCTAAATTTAACTCTCCAACATCGTCAGCAGATAAGAAAGACTAGGAAATGCTATTTGCAATGCCTCTCAGGGTACTCTGATGCTACATATAGAGCAGCAGGCTAAGCAGTGGTGTGGCCTGAATTTCAATTAGTGCCTCAAATATAACTTGACGTCCTTTAGAAGACAGGGGAGGGTGAAACGCACAGACCGATAGGATGGCGATGGCACGTTCTCGGAAAACTTCTTTGGTTTTTGTAATACAGTTTCTCATATGCACTTCTGTTTTTTCTCTTTCCAGAATAAAATATTATCTATGTCCACAACCTTTCTTGTATGGAGAACCCCCCCATCTTCAGCCATTATCTTCCTAAATACAGGCACACCTTGGAGATAATGCAGAACAATGGAAGATAGCGACTATCGCAATTATGCAAGTAACACAATAAATCCCCACCCCCCGGTGTATATTAAAGTTATGTTTACCCTGTGCTGCAGTAGCCTATTAAGCCAGGACCCCTGGCTGCAGGGGCAGGATGGGAAAACCAGTAGCCAGCTCTACTTCTGTGGCCAGAAGAGGGGCAGCAATGGTGGGGGGCTTCCTTCCCCTGGAAGCGGCCGGGCTGCCTGCAACTGCACCCGCAACCTCATAAGGAGCAATATTTGTGAACTGCAATAAGGCAAAGCGCAATAAAATGAGGTGGGGTTCCATGGCTCTATATTTATGTAAACCAATTCTATCTATCTACTGCTGTTTAGAGCAAGCCAGAACGATAGTAGATACATTAACATTGATTTCAATGGCTGTAAACCATGACTTGGCCTGAGTCCAACCCAACATTCCTTGTTTTTAGGGTAAAATATCTGCTCAGTACTATTTCTCTTAAAACACCCAAGCAGCACACCTGAAAATGTTCCTGAGCCATGGCCACAGGACCAGAAAAACTCATCTAAGAGAGAAAAAGACTTCTTCTTGGAAGCTGCATTAATGGATCTCTTGGTGCTAAGGAAGGGCAACCTGTTCAACAATACAGACCCACCCCTAGGAATGTCTCATGTGATGGAAGACTGCCACTAATGTGCATTATAGTTAAATATTTTTAAGCAATAGATTTGCCTCTCATTTTCATAAATGTAATCAATCTGGCCTGCAGCATTATTTTAGGATTGTCACACCTAGAAGTGTAAAACTTCAAATCTTGAAAAGCATTGCTAAATAGACTGACGAGCTGAAAGCCAAGCCAATTTGATCTTCTTTCTACTTGCCTTCTTTGTGATTCAGCAGCACTTCTTTATCTTCAAATTCATCTACGTGGCCAGGAGGACCACATTTCATAGTGGCTCAGAGAGAAACTTTAATAGCAAATCTGATGCACAAAAGCAAAATATACTCCAAAGTTTCACGAAATTCACTGGAACTTATTCCTAAATGTGCATAATGTAGCAACCACAGACACTTTTGTTTTGTCAGATTTGGGTTTGTTACATATTTCTAACAAGAGTCCTGCTCTTGGCAAGTTCCCTTGTGGCTGTGGCTGGATAGCACCCGCTGCATGGGAATCCCAGAAGCACAATTTGAGCTGGTAGGTGATCAGATTGTTTTCCAAAAGAATGCCTATAATAGCAGATAGCTTCCACACGCTAGTTGTGTTTTTCCTACCTTCTTACTCTAAGAAAGCAACTGAAAACTCTCTCATGAAGATGCTTTTAGGGATTCCCCCACTTGGCTTCTACCTATTATCTTGTCCTTTCACCATTTCCCCTTAAAGAAATGGTTTACTATTTATGATGTTATTATACTTACGTTATTATACTGTGTACTGCACTTGATACAAGCTTTAAATAATATCTAGTAAGGTATAGATTCTTATATTTTTCTGAGTAACAGAACATCTATTCTGAGAGAACCCTTACTCTATATAAAGCAGTACCTCGGAAGTTGAACGGAATTCGTTCTGGAAATCCGTTCCAAAACATTTGGAAACCAAGGTGTGGCTTCCAATTGGCTGCAGAAAGCTCCTGCAGCCATTCGGAAGCCCCATCAGATGTTCGGGCTCCAAAGAACATTTGCAAACTGGAACACTCACTTCTGGGTTTGTGGCGTTTGGGAGCCAGCACCTAATTTTTAAAGACATTATTGTGTTGCTAACTGTAGCTCACAAGGATCTACCCAAACAACATGATCCTGTTCTTCTTGTCCAAACTGGGGGAAAAACAGGATTATAAATTACAATTTCTCACCAACTTTGGGAAATCTTGCTTTTCTAAAAGAATGTTTGAAGGTTCTTCAAAGCCTCATGTGTGGTGTGGGTGATGTAAAATTGATAAGATACTAGTCTAAAAATAGCTTCCTCCCATGTAAGATGCCAGTCTACCCCATTCTAAAAGCTGGTTGATACTGTATAAATTCTCCCAGTATAGCTCTGGAGAAAACAACACCAAAAGGAAACTACCTAAGGAGCTTATTCCAAAAAGCTCATAGAAGAAATACGTTCTGCTAAATGGAAATGTGATACCTTATGCCACAAGAGGGCATCAGAAAACACAGCATTTTCAGAAAGCACAGTACAGATGCTGCTTAAAGAAACATGTATGTAGTGTGGGAATAGTCAGATGAAATGAGAAAATGTATATAGGATAGGGAATGAACAGGAGCTTCATACTAAGAAAAACCAGAACTAAAATGCTACAGAATGAGAATCACCATGTATGGGCGCATATACACAAAGTCCAAGCTAACCTTCTTCAACCTGGTTCCCTCCAGATGTTTAGGACTGCAACTTCCTCCATTCCTGACCGTTAGCAATGCTGGCTGGGGCTGATGGGATTTGTAATCCAAAACAACTGGAGGTGACCAAGTTGGAGAAAGCTGTCCTAAAGAATGTAGAGGAAGCCACCGTCGTGGCAGATGAAAGAGGGAGACGTGAGCATATCACCAAAGTTAATTTTTGAAAGTCCATCTGGGACCATCCAGGGTAATCGCCCAAATAATAGCGCTTGATATTCATGTTAACAAAGGAAAGTAGGTACCTCAAGGACTGGAAGTCAGAAACAGTTACTGTGGTTGAACATTTATTTTGGCCTACCAAACTTTTCTCCAACCTGTTGTCCTCTAGATGTTTTGGAGAACACTTCTATAAACCCTGACCATTATTTGGCCATGGCGGCTGTTGTCCAAAACACCTGGAGGGCATGAGAATTGTCTATCTCAAGCAAATTTAAGGCTCTAACCCTACACTTGCTTTACTGGGAACAGAACTTATTTTTGAATAAGCATGTGCATAATTGCATTATAAACTTTTAACAACCTTTCTGCAAAACACTTAAGTGAAAAGGAAAAGGTGGCAAACACTGCTACACCTAGGATATACCCTAAATCCACTTACAAGGGAGTATGTCCCACTGAACATGGAGTTACTTGTAAGTAAATACTGTATGTATATGATTGCATTATTAGGCCTGATACACACACACACAGGATTTTTAACCCTGCTGAAAACTATTTTTATTATGATATATTTGGAGCAGATCTGGTGACCATTAATTTTTGTCGTGTAATTCTGTACCTGGGACAGGTAGTGTCTAAGGGGCAAAGCACAGCCCTGTGCCTGATTGCTATTCTTATGTTATTTGAGAAATAAATTTATTTATTTACCTCAGATAAAAATCACTCATTATCACACTGCTAAACCAGCAGTGAAGAAGTAGGATCTATTGCTACTGAAGCCCTTTCATTCTTCCACCTTTATAGTAAGAAACCAAAAGTAATGGGAGTGTACAGGCATACTGTGGAGATATTGCAAGTTTGGTTGCAGACCACCGCAATAAAGCAAGTCACACTTTTTATTTTGTTTCTTGGTGCATAAACAAGTTATGTTTACATGATACTGTAGTCTATTAAGCCACACACTCCGCAGCTGCAGGTGTGGGGGGGAACCTAGCTCCAGCTCCAGACCCTAGCCAGTTCTACTTCTCTGGCCAGAAGATGGATGGCAGGGGCAGGGCGAGGCTTCCTTCCCCTGGAAGCAGCCAGAATGCTTGCAGCTACACTGTGTCTTTGTAAGAAGCAATCATCTGCAGTAAAGCAAGGCATGCCTGTACAACACGCCATCCCATTTCTGCACCATGGTCAGTTCAATTAGTAGTATGCTGAAGAGTTGTGCTCAGAGAGATGGTAATTCATCAATGTGATTAACTCCCACCCCATATCTAACTGGCGCAGCAACAAGTACAATAGTGGTGATACTCAACTACCCCGGGTATTTAGTTGTGTATTATTACTGAACCTTAATCTAGATGCGTTCCAAGATTACTGGACTTGTGTTCCACAAAGTAATGACTTTCCATTAAATAGGAGTTAGCACCAGTAACGTGTGGAATGGAAGCAAACCCTACATGTAGGTTTTATTAATTTGATTATGTGGCACAAAACTACACTACACCAATGTTGCACTATCTACTTTTTGTGTATCAGTGGTGGAGCATATGCATTACATGCTGAATATCCCAGTTTCAATCCCTGGCATTTCTAGATAGGACTAGGAAAGATCCCTGTTTCAATCCCTGGAGAGCTATTGCCAGTCAAGGTAGACTGGCATTCCCCAACTGGTGCCCTCCAGATGTTTTGAACTTCATCCACATCATCCCTGCCCCATGTTCACGCAGGCTGGAACCAACAGGAGTTGTAGCCCCAAACATCTGGGGGGCACCAGGCATGGGAAGGATGGCATACACAATAACAAGCTAGATGGACTCGGTCAGTTCTGGGTGTCCCTGTGCTTCAGATATGCTCAAATATTTTTCAAAGGTTTGATTCCTATAGGGAGGTTTCTTTTCTTTTCTCTTTGAGCCCATTAAGGAAAAAGAAAAAGATAGAACACAGAACAATGATCATCAGACATCCTGGCAAATTCCTGGTTTCTTCTTTTCACTTTCCTTTTTTTTCAATCCCGCAATAAAATAATAAAATAAAAAATCAAGTGTCAGAAGCTGGAGTCATTAGAATGTTTATTTCACATTCTAAAAATAACAACAAAAGAAATGTCCACACCATTTCTCATGTTCAAATGAATAATGTTCTCACATTAGCAGGGGATAGACAAGATGACCTGAAGTGTTGCCCACCTTTGTAGTCTATAAAAGAAAGGAACACAGCACATGAAGAGCAAGAGAGAGAAAACAATGTAAATATGGAAGCTTCCAATATTGAATCCATGTTTTGTCCATTTTCCCACTGGTAGATCTTGATTGATTGATTTATTTTTCTGAGAGTTATTAATAGTTATGAACAGAGGGAAGAAATATAATCCTTATGAACCCAGATTAGTGCCAAATTGGGAACAATCACATTGGGACCATCATTCTTATGAACAGAGATAAGAAAGCTTTTTACTTCCTTCCCACAAACAGTCATGCAGTCCTTACAACCCGTATTTCAATGAAACCCATACTCTGTGCATAGTTTTGTTGCCATACTTGTTGAAAATATAACAGAAAATTGGGATTTTACTTCAAAAGATAGACGAACATGAAAAATTCGCATATTCTAGCAGTCTTGAGAATCTCAAGTTACAAAGGCAGAGTTTTTAGTCAGTATTCTGATCCTGCACTTTCCCAGTAGATGGCCTTGAATTTAGCAATCCTAAACTACTCAGAAGTGCATATATGTGTGATTTTAAACACTTTGTATAAGCTAGGGTTGAATAACAGTCAGTAGTGAAAATCTGTAACCAGCACTGAATGTAAAGGAAAGTTTCTTCACTTGGTTCCGGACGCTCACAAACATTTCCTGCATCTTTGGGTTCTACTTGCACCCTAAGAATTTGGAAATGTTTTGACAATGTCAGGTATGACAAAGAGAGAAGAGAAGAATGGAGGTTGGGCATTGGGAGGACAATGAGGTGGAAGCCAACAGTCTTAACAGCCACCAGCCAGAGATGAGGAAAAAAAGTGCTTGTACACTACAGGAAACTCTGCCTACCCCGCTCACTACTGGCTCAGACTTCAAGAAGTCTTGCTCAGCACCACAGTGGTTTAAGCCTTGTACAAAAGCATAGCTTTTAACTTCTCCCTTCAACTGAAACGAAAAACTTCCTTTTTGAAAGCTGAGATTCCGAGAAGTCTGACTCTAAGTTCTGCACTTATGCTAAGAACCTGGATTCACATATGCAGTCCTGTTTCTAATCCCTTGAAAGGTATCTCTTTATGAAATATGGGAAAATAAACTTTTGGCACAGAGAGGATACTTAAGTAGGGGAACGCCATGCAACTCCATCCCTTAAATCAGCGTTTCTCGACCTGTGGGTTGTGATGCTTGTGCAAATGTGTCATCGGTTGTATAAATAAACCCCAAAGGATTAATGCTTTTAATCCTTAACTGGTATAATACCTCAGGTAACATTTTGGGGTTTTTTTGGCATATTATAATGCTGTGTTGATACTTGTAACCAAATGCCAGAAAGGGTCAAGTTTCACATTGTAATGCTAGTAAACATCTCTCTGGCGGCTTGCAGCAGATCTGGAGATAACTTGCCACAAGGTGCTTGTAAACACCTGCAAATTAGAGGATGAGTAAATAGTTGAGCCAAGGGTGATTTGAAATGTCCTTAGTTGAAATAAGAAATACCTGCATCCTGTGTATTAACTGATGTGAGACTATATTTGACAGCCATCAAAGCCTCCATTCACCTACTTGGTAATAAAATGTAAGCTCAAGCTATCCCACTGATACTTGTCAAAATGGGCTTATCGTAAATAAAAAATTAATATGCTCGTAGTTCATTTTATCTAACACTGATTGTGTAACTATGCTTTTAGAAAAAAGTTTTTACAGTTTATGAGGCAATACCCTGCAATTTGATGGTTGGTGTTCTTACATTCTCACAAACAAACCAGTAATAATTTAGTAAGTTCTATAAATATTTCAATAAATTAAACTCCACATTAATAGGGGTATTGTTGAATTTTGCTTCGATGCCTCAAGTGATGGTTTAAAAGTAGGCAGACTTGCAATTGAAATGCACAAAACAGACAGCCGCTGAAGACCAAAGTCCAAAATTCATGTGGCAGTAAAATGATGGGTAAATAAAATTCATGTGACAATAAAATAATGGGTCACCATTCTAAGTAAATTTGGACTTACAGGTTGCCACATCAAAAAGGTTGGGAACCACTGGCTTAAATAATCCTAATGTGTTAGCTCATATGGATAATTGGATAGGGATTATACTAGTTCAGTTCCAATCATATATTCAAATAAAATTTAAGTGCTATTAAGGAGCAAAAATGCGCCGGAGATTTAGCAGCTATAGGTGAAGACAGAATTTGTTTAATCTTTTCACAGCTTTACTTGAACAGGAAGCTAAATCTCTTCAAATATTTACAGCAGGTTCTGAAGAACAGGGAGCCTGCTTTTATATAGTGGTGCAGATGGGTTTAAAGTTATATGTTATTCCATGCTTAGGGCCATTCTCTCCCTGTTTCCCTGGTTCTTGGTATTTGCTAAGAAAACAGATGAGGTGTAAACATGGGACTATTTCAGCAACCCTACAGCAGAGCCATGCTCTTGAAGGGCTTGAAACTATCCTAGCATTCTCCAATTAGTAAGCACTGCACCCAATTTGTAAGGAGAAACAGGTAGGGAATTCTGGGAAGACAGCTTTCCAAAAATTACTCTCAAATAGATCTAACTGGAAAAAACCACACTGTTCCCTTTCTAATTGGACAGAGAGAGTGAGAGAAGATGAAAAAGAGATTATCAATGAGGGAGAGAAAGAAAAGTAGTCCAATTTCTGCAGGTAGTGTTGAAGGGATAAAATTACTAATTTGGGGACTTTTTCAGCAGCTGCTTACCACTGCAGGCAGGAGAGGTGATGTTGTACAGAAATGGATAGAACTGCAAACAGCGGATCAGCTTCAGGCTCCTCTCACACTCCAGACACTTTGTCGCAATATCCAGGGCATGTCTGAAAGCCTGTAATGCCCCACTGACGTTCTTCAAAGCCAAGCAGGCATTTCCTAAGCTCAAGAAGGTCAGAGGCTAAAAAGGCGAAAGGCAAACTTCCATCAGCACAGGCATAAGCAAAACCCAGATTTCAGTTCAGTTGTCAAAAGAACTGGAAATTTACAACAAGCATGCTCACATCTTGGGAGTTCCGTTTCAAATATGTGTGTGCATGCACACATATGTACTTAAAGCCACTCTTTAAGATAACAGTATCTTTTTACATTAAGACTGATAATATAGTATTCAAGCCTATAAGATACAATATAAATTTATTGGTTTGGCTCTTAAGTAGCTAAAGTAGAAGGAAACTCATTCAAGGGGTCCTTTGCATGCCCTGCAACAGTTCCCACTGTTCCTACAAAAGCTTCTCTAGGTGGTATGGGGATCCTCTGAACAGTAAGGGATGGATTCAAGATTCCCACTTCTCCCAATTGTTCAAGAGGTCCTCTGACCCTCTAGATTTGCTTTGGAAGGGGCACAGGGGGTTGGATGGGACCAAACCCCACTTGTGTGAGCTTCCTTCCACTCAATGGTTTATGAACATTACTGAAGTGTTCTGAAACTCTTGTATAAATATTTCTGACTAGTTAGGAGCAATGGGCAACCATGTCAACTAACAGCAGCTGAACAAAATGAAGACAGGGTTTAAAGAATTAATTTGTGTGAAGTTAGCAAACATGTGCTGGGCACCTTTGAGTAATTATATATTTACATCAATACATTCAAGCAACTTCCCAAGATTCAAATGTAACAAACCACTTCTACTAATTCACTTCTGGACACTGAGATGGGGTATGAAAGAAATATTTCTGCTTCAATCCTACTTAAGCAAACAGAACAGAACAGAAAAAAACAAAGACTCACCTCAGAACCATTGATGGCTAAAGCTTTTTGGAGAAGCTTGCTGGCATCCAGATGAAGACCATAATGAATTAGAAGGTTGGCTAGATTGACTAAAGGGATATCCTGGAATTCATGTGGGGTCAAATTAAAGGCCTTTTGTAAGCAAGTGAAGGCAAAGGTGCCATTTCCAAATGCGCGCCAGTAAAGGCCAGCCTCATTGAGAACCAACCATAAGGGATCCCTTGCCTGAAATTAACCACAATAAAAAAGAAAGGCTACCTCATTAATCTCATTCCATGCTTTACCATGTTAGACTACCATTGACACCCTAGATGTTACAGCTACAGGTGTTTGCAGAGATCACTGCCGGAGGGTCATGCACATACAAATCAGCTGCACACAGCAAAACATTGATCTAACCACTTCCCAATATTCTATCACACCCTAGTGAAACAAGGAACATAGGATGTGCTGATGCAGGCGAGAGCAGGCTTGATTCTCAATGGCTGGAGTCTCCAAAGGCAGGGAGCATGTTTAGCCCCCATCTCACAGCTATCCAAGTGCTTTCTGCAGTATTTATGGCTTGCATCAAAAGCAGCACTAAAATAAAAGAACAGACTTGCATAACTGCAGTTTTGCGAGATTATGGCCCTATATAATGTGGAAGGTGTTACTGTATTTCTAAGGCCCATGTCTAAGGTCTAAGATCTGTTTAATATCTCATCAGTTAAGTGGAACTGTGAATCAGCAGGTATTTTGAATATATATATGTGTTACAGAAACAAAAGCTACTTGAGTCTTGCTTAGAATACAATATGTAATTAAATAGACCAAGAGTGCTAGTATTCTGTGAATCAAACAATTCACATTACAACATGAGTATCTATGTGCATGGATTTTCTTACAAGTTATGTCTCCTTTCTGTGGGTTCAAAAGCTTTTATGCTGCTATTTTAATTCTGCTGTCATTATATTTTACTCTTTTATATCATGAGCTGTCCATAGAACATATGTCATTAGGAAGTCTCTATACACAAGCAAATACACAATTCTATAGTCTCTGGGATACCTACCCTATCCTTCTAGCACTCCTGTATGGTTAAAATGCTATAATTCAGAATATACTATTACATTTCCAACATTTACCAGAGCTGGCACTGTACATTTTCTTTCGGAAGCAGCAGCACTGCAGCAGAATTTCTTTCCTACAATTTCCTAGATTGCTTTATTTCTTGAAATCATAGGTATAGCCATACAAGTATTTTCACTGTACAGCAGGAATATTGACCTGTAAATCTCCTTCAGTATTTGTCAATCCAAGACTTCACAGCTATCAATATATTTTTTGACAAAAGGCCCCTGTATGTTTTCAATCATAACAAGAATAGCTTGAAACGAATTCAATTTCTAGTCATCATTGGTACTCGTGGTATTATATTCTTTGTCTGTCCTTATTTCACTCTATGTCAATCACTCATGGAGGCTGTAAAATCTGACCAAATCAGCACTTTTCATGCACAAAAATCACAAACATTTCTGACAAAAATAAAGAAGTGGAATGATTTACAGTTGACTTAAGTGGAACACTCTGAATAAATTAAAGAGATTCTTGCTTCTGTACATGAGGGCCCTTTGGGATTCTGGAAAAAAAATCCATATACTCTAAGAGGAAAATAAAAAGCATACATTGCGGTCATTGGAATTACCTTTACAATGGCATGATAGATGAATGATCCTATTTGCTGCTGTGTAACTGATTGATTGTTGACACGAGAGTATAATATCTGTGCAAGACAGAGAAGTGTTTAAAACCATACATTTGAACCTATCGAATGTAAGACTTTAATGCAGAAAACTTACGTTTGGTAATTCAAATTTAATGATCTAAAGGATCAGCAGGTTTTATCACAAAATGAAAATCCAAGAGAGCCTACTTTTCTATTTTGATGGTTATGGCTAAATTGCAAAGACTGGAAAAATCCTTGCAATTCAACTGGAAAAATCCACAACTCCATGTTAACCTCATAAATTAAACAAATAATGTATTATGCTTTTAGAGACAATGATGATCGTAGAACTGAAAACAAGCAACCTGAACTTTGGCTAAAACCAGATAAGTCTTATGCTATCTGCATGAAGGCTTATTGTTGGTAGAGAGTTTGGAGAAAACAACATAGTCAAAATCCAACAGAAAACAAACAGAAACCGCAAGTCTAAATAGCCCAGTAATATAACCTAAACTGGCTTGATTTAGCAACAGCTACTTCTGGTCCCTTACAGAGGGAAAGGAGGTAATAATTTTGCCCATATTGCTGGGGTGGTTCAGTGCTAAGACTGAGATAAACTGGCTTTCCTTAGGCCACCTAGCAAGTTCACAGCAGTGGTAAGATGCCAGTTAGGGACTTCCTAATTCACAGCTCACACTCTTAGCCACCAGCAATACCACAATGTAAAGCACCACTAATTTGGAGTGCATTAATGATTCCTTGCACCTGTATCATGTCAACTAACCGAATAAGCCAAGTTCACAGAATCTGATCGTAATGCAAAAGCAGGGTGTTGCCTCAAACATTTTGAGGATAGGTGACTGTCAATTGAAACAAACACGTTGTAATGGCTACAGGCTTCCCTTCCGTGGTGACTTGGCCATTTCCTAACTGAATTTTATGTGGGAAGACCTCTTGCTTTCAAGAGGTTGTCAAGTCTGGAAGTGACAATTTACAGGACAGAGAAGACCAGAAGTATACTAACAATCTTCAAATATAATCATAAAATCTCTTACTTGTTTGGCATGATCATCTGGCATCTTTACCCTCAGATCCAGATGACTGTCTAGTTCTTTGATCAAAAAGTGCATAGAGTCACTGTTATGGGCATCAGAAATGGAAGAACAATCTGGCTCATAGATCTCTGTTTGTGGATCGTCATCCCCTGGACTGCTAAGTATTGAATGAATTCTAAGAAATTTAAACAAACACCACACAGGTATAAGAATATGATTCAGACTACAGGAGTACCAATTGAAAGGCAACAATCATAGTAGAATTAAATTGCTTTATAAACTAGAGAGGCAGAACAAATGTTCATTACTGTCAGACTAAATAGTACCTTTGGTTTGGCACTCTTTACTATGCCACAGCACTAAAGGTACAGTGGTGCCTCGCAAGACGAAATTAATTCGTTCCGCAAGTTTTTTCTTCTCCGCTATCCTTCGCTGCCGACCCCCAGCATTTTAAAAGCCCCCGGGACAGCGGAGACTTCTCTGCTGTCCCGGGGTGATTTTAAAATGCTGGCGGTGGGGAGCAAAGCCTTTCGGCCCCGCCGGCCTTCCTGGACCTCTTCTGAAGGCCGGAGGGGGGCGAAAGGCTTTGCTCCCCACCGCCAGCATTTAAAACAGGTCCCCGGAGATTTCCCTATGGGCTTTCTTCTTGCGAAGCAAGCCCATAGGGAAATTCGTCTTGCGGAACGACTCAAAAACGGAAAACTCTTTCGTCTTGCGAGTTTTTCGTTTTGCGAGGCACCACTGTAACCTGAAAAAGAAAATCCCACTGAAGTAAATCCCACTGAACTCATTCTGATTTACTCTAAAGGTAGCATGCAAAGGACTGCAGCCTATTTTCCAGTTTTCTAACTGAACATCACATGTGACATCTTTTAGTCTCATTGCTGTTGGTTTTTCAGTGCTAGGCATATTACATGTTTCAATAACTGTATTTTTATATTATACTATTATTATGTTGCTGCTGCTGCGAGCTGCTCTGGCTACACTTGCATACAAATGACAGATGAATTAATTTACTAACAGTACTCACCTTTGCCCCCTGCTTTCTGGATGCAGGAAATAAGTTGGTAGTTCTCCTGGGGAGGGGATAGCTGGATAGGTTTTTACACACTCTGATCTTTTAGGCCACAAAATATTCTGCTTCTCCTGATCACAGAGAAAATATTTCTTAAGGTATCACGAAGTGGGTTTACCAATTATGACTCTCTGATTTTCTACTTGCTAGAGAAAACTCGCCAGAACTCAAGAAACCAGAACTTCTAAATACTTTCACTTTCTTTGGGCAGTTATTCCCAGTTTATCAAGCAAAATCCATGACAAAAGTCAGATGGCTGCCCTGCAGTTTTGAACTCTGTTCACCATGGTTTACTATCAGAACATCTTTGCAGTTTTGGTGGCAGACAGAGTTGTGAATGGAGAGACAAAACCAGAGTTGGGAGGAGAGACAAAACCAGAGTGACCCACAAGGTACCTTGGGAGGAATCTAACGTTTTGAGAGTGGACGTTCGCTCACACAATGGGACTTCACCGTGAGGAAGCAAATGGGGTCGGGGATGCAGGGGGAGGAGAGGAATGAGAAGTCCTATTGGATGAGTGGAAGTCCATTCTGCTTGTGCACAGACACCACTGCCAACAAGAAGCCCAAAATAGATTAGCTTTATTTTATGCATATTGTTACGTTATGTACTTGTGTTTAGCAGAACACCACTAGCAAACAATGAAACTGGCTAGGAGGCCTTGCCTAGGAAAGAAAAGTCATAGCTACCCTATCCACTTACCCTGTAAGCATCAGATTCCAGGCCCCATAATGAGAAGACAGAATGGACCAAAGGGGAAGACTCCAAGGAATGGCCAAAGTCACTGTGGTTGGCATGAAGTTCAGAATTCATGGATGTCATACTGGAAATGGAAGAATCACTGCCAAACTAGAAACAGAAAATGCAAATAAAAGTTTGGAGCATAAAATTGACACCTCAAGGAGACTTCTTTAAGAAAAAAAATACTCCTTTACAAAAAACTAACTACATTGGGTTGCATGCAGTGCAATTCTGAGCATGTTGAAAAATGTGGGAAGCCCCCTCACGAGATGCTGAGAAAATCAACAGCCCTGATATTAATAATTTTAAGCAGCAGTGCAAATCACCTCCCCAAACTTCAGAGCTACAGGTTCTAAAGCAGGCACAATCTTTCTTCAAAGCATTTAAAAGCAAAACAAAAAACATTTTGCCAGACAATACTTTCAATTTCCTTCTCTTGATGAACAGCGTGAAAGTTAGTTTTGTTTTCCCTGAAACCCATTCATCACGTATCTATTGTCTGAGCACACCATGAAGGAGTTATTGATGATCAGAATCCAAAGATGAGGCAGGGAGCCACAAAGTAAGTTTGTTTCAATGTCTGGGTGCTTTTTCCCGTCAGATGCTCAGGACAAGATACAGTGATCAGCAACCTGGAATGAATGCATAATGTCTGTTGTGTTTAGGAGCCAGGCAGTTTATGCCTTCCAAGATGGAAGATGGGGCTCCAAAGGGAACCTACATATTGGATTGATTGGAACTCCCTGCACCCCAGTTTTGTTTTAAAATCTTGTGCTAGGGTAAATAGAAACAGGTGTAAAAAGAATACAGTGGTGCCTCGCAAGACGAAATTAATTCGTTCCGCGAGTTTTGTCGTCTTGCGATTTTTTTCGTCTTGTGAAGCACGGTGTCGGAAAAGTTTCGGAAAAGCTTCAAAAATCACCAAAGTCTTCAAAAACCTCAAAAAAGGCTACCACACCGCGTGCTATGAGTTGCTGCTCGAAGTCAAGTCGCAACTGTATTAATGGTGTTAAGAAAAAGGAAACAAACTTGCAAGACGTTTCCGTCTTGCGAAGCAAGCCCATAGGGAAAATCGTCTTGCGAAGCAGCTCAAAAAATAAAAAACCCTTTCGTCTTGCGGGTTTTTTGTCTTGCGAGGCATTCGTCTTGCGAGGTACCACTGTATCCTCATCTTTAGACACCTCAGGAAGATGTGTACCCCTCACTAGAGATCACGAAGCAGGGAGAGCAATGCTCTACAGACAAACCTCAACATATTCAACATTTTCAAACATGTCACCACGGTGATAACGGACAGGTTGGTCCCACTGGCAATGCAAACTGTGTTGCTGGTTGCCCAGGCGACAAATCTGATGGTTTCCTGCAGTATATAAACATAAAACTCAAGTTAAAAGCTAACAAAATTATGGTTGACAGCATTTAGGATCAAGAAGATATACCTAACAGATCTCTTCCAAGCTAAGCATCCGAAAACAAATGATTCTTAATTTCCCTTTTTTATTATGTTTCTCGATTCTGCATGGAGGAAGAGCATTTTAGATAATAAATTACTCACTATCTTGGTCCACACAGAGCTTGTGCATATTGGCTATCTTGGCCAGCACTTCAGTTTTTGCCAGAAAGAAATGCATTTGCTAACCTTGGCTCCAGACTCTTAAGGACTCTCCAGGGCTCTTAAGAATCATGCATTTTTAGTACTTTGGAGCACAGTGAATTTACAGGCAGAATTCAGAGGCCCATGCATGTGACACATTTCTTTTGAACAAGGAAGGTTGCTGGGTTTCCTCTCAGGTTTAACAGAATGTTTAATAGAATTAAACAGATAATTTAACAGAATTAAACAGAAACTCTGTTAAACAGAGACTCTCATGTTTAACAGAATGTTACTCCAGAAGGTCCCGTGACATTCAAAAGTGGCTTTTTGTAGTGGAGACAAGGGGCTGCATGCTGAAAGGAGTCTGTTTGTTAGAGCAGAACACAGTAAAATGCAACTTTTTGGCATTTTTAATATGCCGTCAGCAAGTGTTCTAGTCAGTGAGTTGGTTTATTCAAAAGCCCTGGTTTTACCTGAAACAGAATTCCTTGGACAAACATACAAATTTCATTTCGGCTTTTACATTTCCCAATGAACATCTTGTTACACAACAGATACCTAGTTGTGCCTCTTTCGCCATCTGTGTTTCATGGATAATGTTCCTCAGGATCTGTTCCTCCTGAATCAGCTTGTGCTTTTCTAAGATCTCTTGCTGCCTTAAGTAATGGTCATGCTGCTTTTGATATTCCTTCAGTTCATTTAATGTTCGCTGAAGTGATCTTGAAAAATTTAACACCAAAGAAAAGGACATTTAAGTTGCTTAAAATAGCTTTTGCTTACACACTTATGTCAGTACTTACTTTCAAGGCTGTTTTTTCTGTATACTTGTATCTTAGGTTTTATTAAACGATACAGTTAAGTTACAGCATGCTACCATGCAGCTGATTTTCAATGCTGCAGTGTGTGCTTTAATTTTCCTTAGATTTAAAATTATGCAGTTTTATATTTTATTTTAAGGAAGTAGGAAACAAGAAAGTAAATCTGAACAAGGCTGTGTATGAATTTTGAGGATATATTCACTACCTGTGCTGAGCCTCCAGTTTCTGCTCAAGCTTTTGCTGACATAGGACAGCATGCTTCCTTTTAATTGCTTGTTCAAACCCTGGTTTTGCCTGTAAAGCATGATCATAACATAGTACTGAGTGGTTGTATTCCCCAAGCATCTGAAAAAAGGGATTGAGGGGGAAAAAGACACGTTAGAAGCATTCAAATGTAATATGAACATTTAATATAACTTCTGAATTTCATATTGATTACGGCTTTCAGCATGTGACTGCTCTGGAAATAGAATCATGTTTAATACATTATGGCTGCTTTAGTGAGGCCCTCCAAAACAACAGCAGAGGCAAAAATGCAACTAAATGTTATCTGTCGGTTTAAAGATCAACTGTTCTTCAAAGATAGCCAAATTCAAAACATTCTTGTCCTGAAGATGCATGAGTCTCACTCTTCAATTTGTAAGAGAGCTAATCAATGTGGTATAATCTTTCTAGATAACTGAAAAATAAGAAATTATTTACTGCATATATGTTTCCTAAAGTATAATAGCTGGTGAAGACGTCACTGTAATCCAGAGCTGCATGGACCACAATGGCTGCATCAGCAGAGAAGTGCGCCCTGTGTAGCACATTTGCCAGGTTTATCAGTGCAACATCTTTATTGTGCCTGAAAGAGAGGGGAAAAACAAAGCGGTCATTAAGATAATAATAATAATAATAATAATAATAATAATAATAATAATAATAATAATAATAATTTATTATTTATACCCCGCCCATCTGGCTGGGCCTCCCCAGCCACTCTGGGCGGCTTCCATAAAAATGATGATATCCTAAGGCATTTCTAAGCAACTGGTAAGCCTCTGGCCCCAGGTTCGATCTCTGGTTACTTGCATTCAGGAAAGTGAGAACTATTGAGAAGCTACTAGCCAGAATCTACGCAAAAATGCAATTCAGACATTACAATAGCCCAGAGCTTCCTAAGCTACTGGTCTAATATGAAGTGTCTTTTTATATCCAAAAGCGTATACATCTATCCTGCTGTCTTATATTTTTATCTATTGCTAGGAATGTCAGTAGTCTAAAAGTGCATGGGTTGACTGAGTACAATGGCTTTGGAGAAGGCTGCTTTTTTTGTATAATGAAGAACAATTCAGCCAGTACTTCCATCAGATGACGCACAATTATTTATAAATAGTCTTCTTCCTTATTTGGTTCTCAAACTATTGTAGTTCGGTAAGTTATAAATAGTAATAATAATTTCAGCATCATTTGCTGATAAAGAATAATATTCTGAAGTGAGTTATGACTAAGTAACTTTGGTTACGGAGCAGGGAACATGCCAAAGCTAGCCTAAGTTATTCCCACACATCTTTCTATAAGCAGGACAACATACACATGCACACTGTTTAGCATTCACTGTAATATGGTTCAGATAAGCCAACAGCACAAAGCAAGAGCCACCCATCCAAAGAGGCTAGTGTCAGTCAAACAAGAGATGGCAGAATCTCCAGATATCTATATGCATCTACAACTCCATCATATAACTGCATTGGCCTGTCAATCCTAAGGGGGAAGCAACTGCCACCCTCGATTAGCTTACTTTTCAAATCATACAACAGACTGTATTATGCTGCTAATAAAAACCCATTTGCCTCACCTTGTAGAAAAATGGAGAGCCCGCATGGCACACTCCACTACTTGGTATGGCTCATTCTTTATTCGCCAGTAGAAGGAAGCCATATTATATAATACCCAAGAAGAAGAATTCTGTGAAGAACAGGAGGCACAATAAATGTTTACTTTTTTAAAAAAAGTTACTAAATTTTTAAGCTGTTGGTGGCTGAAACAGGATTCTGAATATACACGCACTATCAGAATGCTGTTATCCCCAAATTCAGTTATGTGAATATAAAGAGTTATGCCTAAACCTTGCTACATGAATGGCTGATTCAGCTATGAACAGCCAGAGTCTGCCCACTTCCTTAATTGTTTGTGCTCCGCTGGCCAGTAGCAGTCTTTTTCGAGCAGAAGCCATGTGGGGAGGGGGGAGGGATGGAAATAGATTGGACAAATCAGGGAGCAGGAGAGATCAGACAAATCAGTTTTTGCTTTTGCTGGTTGGCTGCAGCCATTTCAGGAAGAAACCATGGATGAAGTGGGGAGAGAGACTGGATTAGAAATGTTCCCATAGGAAAAAGAGGAAATTGCCAGCTCATTATGTGAACGCCTAACGAACGATTTTCTGGGGATGCATTGTATCCAGAAACCAGGACCTGCATGCAATCCATTTTCTTCTAGTCTTCACGGTATATGAAAACTGGGAGGGCTAATGAAATAAAAACTCTAGAAGGAATTTAACATGGTGCTGTGGCAATTGTTCTGTCAGTAGAAGCTTGTGAGACACAACAACTGCCCCTTGTGCACTGCTTAGGGATTCCCCCCCAAGGCCAATTTCAGGGGGGGGGGGGAGTCCTGTTGTGCTGGTGGAAGTCATTGTACAAACTTCCACTAATGAAACTCGTTAACTGAGTCCTGCCCACTGATTCAAACAAAAATGAGTTGGCTATATATTTCCTACAGATAGGTAGAAATGTATCTGCATCAGCTACTACTCACCACAATTTATACAAAGAGTACATCACACATAAAATGTAACAGAACACATAAAATCCCAAATTAAAAATTACGCAAATTAAGATTCAAGGCACTATAGTGGTCCTCATTTAAATGGCCACTGGTAGAAATTTGCAGACTTTACAGATTGTATTGGTTCACAGGGAGAAAAGCCACATAAAAATCAGATGAGCACTTAGGGTAAGTAAGCATCCATTGGGATGTTTTTCCTTAACTAGCAGACAGAAGGCATGTGAAGATTTAAGTGCCTGCTAAATATAAAGCATATTCATGTTGCATCAAAGCTTCAATGCACTCATTTTGGGGACACACACAAGGTGGTTACCTTCATGAGACCTTCATAAATGCGATGGCCTATCTCGTCTATGCTTCTTCCTAACCGTCTTGATAAGTAAGTCAATATAGGATCTTCTTTAGGCAACAAGGGTGCAGAAAGATTAACTCTTTCTTGAATACCCTGGGTGGGGGAAAGAGAGGATAGAAAAAGAAAAAAGTCAGTGACTGATAAATAAAATGGGATTCTCCACTATCAAGGTGGACAGACTTCAGTCTTTTGTTGTCTGCTTTTTTTCATTTTACAAATAGTTCTGTGGTCCAGTAATGTCTTCACATTTTCATAGCAGGGGTGTGCATTCAGAATTTCTTAACAGTTAGCTAATCTGTGTGAATACTGAGTATGAACTTCTGCTTAAGAAAATAAGTAATGCTTTGATACATAGGTCCACCTATTTCAGCATTCTTTACAGAAATACAGTGGTACCTCGGGTTACATACGCTTCAGGTTACATACGCTTCAGGTTACAGACTCCGCTAACCCAGAAATAGTGCTTCAGGTTAAGAACTTTGCTTCAGGATGAGAACAGAAATCGTGCTCCCGCGGCGCGGCGGCAGCAGGAGGCCCCATTAGCTAAAGTGGTGCTTCAGGTTAAGAACAGTTTCATGTTAAGTACAGACCTCCGGAACGAATTAAGTACTTAACCCGAGCTACCACTGTACCCAGGAATCAGCAGGAATCACCTATGATAAGGTGGTAGAAGGTAGCCAGTATTTCCTCATGCCAAATTTACCCACAACTCCCCAATTTAGCAAATACTGCCCCAAAATTTCAACATATAAAGCATCATTTCTGAAAAGGCAATATCTAGTTTACTGAATCCTATAGCAGTCTACTCAGATGTAAGCCCCACAACATTTAATAGGACTTACTTCCAGATAAGCGCACAAAATTGCTGCATCTGTTATTTAGAAAATGTATTGTTCTAGTATTCCATATAAAATCACGTTTAAGTAGTGTTCCATCAATACCTTCAGCTATTTTTATCCTAAAACACCCACATACAATTTAGGCTGCAGTTAGTGGGGAATTTTGAAGAACTTCAGCTGCTTTAAGTGCTGTAGCTGAATAACAATGTTTGTTACAATGCATAAGATAACCAAGCCTACTGTGTTACTTGCTACCTATTTAGAAAAATCCAAATTCTGCACCAGCAAAATTTTCCAATATTTTTCTTTTAGAAAAAAAATATCGGAACATTTCTGACAAAATGAGACACGGGGAAGAAAAAGGTATTAAGTGATAGAATCTGAAGTTAGGATGCATGTGGGGGAGGAAATATGAGACAGTAGTCATTGTAGGCCAGAAAGCTGGAGGTGGAATTGCAAGCATCACCAATAGAAGCTTTGCAATGATTTCCAAGTCCAAATGTTCAGTAATGTGGCTACAAATATTACTAGGCTGCTTTAAGAAGAAAGTTATTCAGATTTATTTCAATTAACAGATAGCATACTTTAAAGCGATCGTAAGGCAAAGCAGTCCTGACTACCTGAATCTACTTGGACATCTCAGGAAGAAAGGCAGATTAGAGGTAAAGTAACGAAAGACTACATCATTAATTACTTACCCGTAAGTGCTGGAACGCATGAATGCTATATGGAAGATCTAGAATTTTTGTGCATTCTGGCTCTTCTAAGTCTGGAGGTAAAGGAGACTTTGTGTCTACGTAGTCCTCAGGGCTAAAACCAAATAGCAATGCAAACATTAGAATATTTGTTTGCAGTCGAAAAGATCACAAAATACTAGCAATGGGAACTAAGTCATGTAGGAATGCTGATTAACATTATCTGTTTTAAGTCAACTAACACTATATATTTTTCTATCTACATCAGATCAACTTGCATTAAAATTGTATCTGCTGAGTCTTCAGCTTAAGACTATAAACTAGTACTAATCACTCCCCCCCCCAAAGCAGGCACAATATAATTCAGTTAGGATACTATAGTGGGTACTTTCTGAAGTGCATATCCTTGCTCAAATAATTAAAATGAACAATATTCAAAATTAAGGAACTCTTTTGGATTCGGCCATACTGACACTGAATAAAGAAGGTTTGGAATAAGTTCTGAAATACAGGTAACTCAAAACTTTCACACATTTAACTTGTGTGCATAAAGCTTTATGCCTTTAACATAAAAAATAAAATAAAAATTAAGGGGGCAGACATCCAGGAAAATACTTTGGCAATCCATTGAACCCAATGTGTTTTGACTATATGCAATTTTGGCTTTATGTGCTATCCCACAATGTTACCCCTGCCTAAGTTGAGTGTTGCCTGTACATTTGAAATCATGCTCTGGAGAAAGCCTACTTCACCAAGAACGAATGCAACAAAGTTTAGGAATGCCTAGAAAAGACACATAAGCAAATATTGTTGAGATGACTATAAATATCTTTTTGAGAATATTCAGGAGAGCTACTCATTACCTTAACATTCACTTATTATTTCAACCTGATTCCCAATGGCACAATCATAATCCCACCATCTGAAATTACAGCTGTTGCAAAAATTCCGTACAATTAATCATCTCACTACCTGATATCTTTGCTCTCCAAGGTGATGTAAGTGCCATCATAGAGATCCAAGTCCCCCAAAGGCACCTTTGCTTTAATGCAATCTGGATCTTCCTTATTATGTCTTTGTTCCAGTCCTGTGTCTCTATCTTCATTCTCCTCTATATGGATCTTCTGAGCAACCAATTGTTTCTAATAGAGATACAAAAAACAAAACATTGTTTGAAACAGAAAATTACTAACAAATATTCATGAACTCATCATGCCACCCCCTATGAAGAACTCAGTGGTCTAGAAATTTACACCGAGAAGTCTAAATATAAGTTTTGTTCTCATAAATAATTGGGCAATGAGGTTGTGACAAATGTTGATTCGATCCTTATCCACCATGAATAACTCAATTCATTGTACAGACATGCAGAATTTAATGGCCAGAAGGCCCCTTGTGCAAGCAGAAAGGGAAGGTAAACGGCGTTTCCGTGTGCTCTGGTTTCCATCACAGTGTCTTGTTGCGCCAGAAGCGGTTTAGTCATGCTGGCCACATGACCTGGAAAGCTGCCTGCAGACAAACGCCGACTCCCTTGGCCTGAAAGCGAGATGAGCGCCACAACCCCATAGCCGCCTTTGACTGGACTTAACCATCCAGGGGTCCTTTACCTTTTACCATGCCATTCCTTCCCTCCTTCAACTGTAGTCACCAGAACCGCATACCAAGGTATTTCAAAAGGCTTCTTGGGGAGGGTTGCAAGGGGTTACAGTTAAAGGAGGAAGGTAGGTCAGCTCTGTTGCTCATGCTTTTCAGGATACAACACTTAAGATTTTAATTTCCCCCCATCCCAGTGTAAAGATTGAACACTTCAAACATTGAGAGCCACAATTAATCACTGCCATGTGAACGAGTCTTCATAAAGGATCAAGGTTGCTACTCATTCTTTTAGTGATTAAGATCCAAAATACAGTGATATGTATGTACATAGGATCATCTGCACAAAACAGGGCCAAGAGTGCTCTTAGCTGTACATAGTGACTTATTTTTGACGTCTCTGACTAGGATGCAAAGAAATTTCTTTATGTCTGCTGAAGAGGCTGGGAATTCTCTGTATGGCTTTGGTTTCTTTAACCAGCAGAACCCCCAATCCTAGCTACATTATAAACTTGCTAGCTGGCTTCAGACATGGGATGCTCTTTAAGAAAGACAAACACACAGAGAACTAGCGTGTTTTTTCTGGCACTGTTCAAGCTTCAGACTGGTCCCTCTTTTTAGATGTGTAGAAGCTGGGGTTACTGTAGTAAAGCATGAGCTTTCATGAGCCTGTGCTTTGGCTCAGATGTTTGGTGTCTGGAATATCAAAATGAAAAACATGTCAGATATGGTTTCTGAAATCCCACTCAGTTTCAAAGAAATTTTCATGAGGTGAGAGAGGCTGTTCTTCAAGGGGGAAAAGCTTGGAGCCCTTTGGACCCAGAGAACAAATTCCATGGTTCATTGGAACCTGACTACGCTTTACAGTTCCAATAGTAAAGGAAAGCCAAAAAGCTTCAACAATTCTTTATTTAAGTTGCAGGTTTTATGCATAGAGACTGAAATAATACATATGAAGAAAAAACTATTGATGCTAAAGCTTCCAGCATCATTCTCCAAATGCACTTCTTTTATCAGGAAATTAGCATTTCATACTTTTCAGTACCTACAAAGAAGGTTTCCAAGACCATTTCATTACACAGCCTCACCTCCAACTCTTTGAGGTAGTTAACAGTTGTTTCTTGTCTCATTAGTATTACTAAATCGTGAGGATGTTTCAGGTTCATTGGCGAGTCGACCTAGAAGACAGTTCAAAAAGCTGCATTATTAAACATCCTTAATGTTTAGACAGCTGAATATTCAGGCATTTGCTAGTAACAGGTTACAGTACTGAGGAATTTCTGAACACTATAAATTGCCAAATGGCTACAGGCAACTTTCAGAAGCTTAGGATATAGGGAACTGAAACATAATGTTGTTTTTATTTCTTTGTTTTCTTACATTTATATCCTACTTTTCTTTCCTCATGGAACCCGTGTACTGACAAGATCCAAACATGCTTAGCTTCAGTAATTACGCATATTACATAATGTTGGGCAATTTGGTATGAGGATTGATTAGTTAAAAACATACTCCATGTTATAATCTAAAGTGTGTGCCAACAATTGTATAGCGCCTGAACATTTACATTTTGACAATATTTGTTGGGAGATAGGGTCACCCCAATTAGTTTGTCAAATCTCTCCGATTTCTCAGACTTTCAGCACTACTGAATGTAAGATTAAAATTTTATACTTAGTAAGGGCGTAGGTCTGGTAAGAGTAAAATCTCACACTTAGTATAGTAGGTTAATCGTTAATATAGTTATCTAGCTATAAAAGATAAGTTAGATCCACATTGTTAAAATGCTGGTGAATTGCTTTCCCTGATATGCACATTGAGTTTGCTAGTGCTGCTGTACAGGAAAGTAGAAGTTTGACTCCATCATTTTCTGAGGGTTATTTATGATGGGAAAAATCGCCACTTATTATTATTAATTAAATTTGTATATTGACTTTCTTCTGAAGATCACAGGGTGGTTCACAACATAAAAATACAAAATGAGAAGACGAAATACTTAACAAAACAAAAACACCCCCCCTTCCACAAACACATTTAAAAGGACACAGAATGTTAATCAGTCAAAAGCCTGGTTAAGGAGTAATGTTTTAGCCTAGCCCCCAAATACATGTAATGAATTTGCCAGGCCAGCCTCCTTGGAGAGAGCATTCCAGAAACGAGGAGCCACTGCAGAAAAGGCTGATTCTTGTGTTGCCATCCTCCACAAGACATCTTGTGGAGGGGGCACATGAAGAAGGGTGTCAGATGATGATGACAGGGTCCTGGTTGGTTCATATGGGGAGAGGTGGTCCTTGAGGTATTGTGACCCTAAGCCATTTAGTGATTTATGGGTCAAAACCAGCACACTGAATTGGGCCTGGAAACTAATTGGCAGCCAATGCAATCAGGCCAGGATTAGCCTTATATGTTTAAACCATCATGCCCCACTGAGCAAGAATTTTGGCTGCAGAATTCTGCACCAGCTGAAGTTTCTGAACCATCTTCAGAAGCAGTTCCATGTGTAACATGTTGCTATAATGCAGGTACCCCCAACCTTTGGCCCTCCAGATGTTTTGGACTATAATTCCATCATCCCTGACCACTGGTTCTGTTTGCTAGGGATCATGGGAGTTGTAGGCCAAAACATCTGGAGGGCCACAGGTTGGGGATGCCTGCTATAATGTAACCAAAGATTACCAGAGCATAGACGACAGATGTAAGGCTATCCCTGTCCAGGTAGGGGCACAGCTGAGCCACCAGCCAAAGCTGATGGAAAGCACTCTGTGCCACCAAGGCCACCTAAGCCTCAACTGGCAGCAAAGGATCCAGGAGTGCCCCCAAGCTGCATACTTGCTCCTTCAGAGGGAGTGCAACCCCATCAAGAGCAGGCAACCTCCCATCCATCTGGTCTAGAGAACCGCCCACTAACAGTGCCTCAGCCTTATCTGGATTGAGCTTCAGCTTGTTGGCTCTCATCCAGTCCGTTACTGAGGAAAGACAAAGGTCCAGCACACCCACTGCCACATCTGCAGATGTGAAGGAGAAGCAAAGCTGTGTGTCATCAGCATATTGCTGACAACGTACTCCAAACTCCAGATATCCCCATGCAGCAATTTCATGTTGATGTTAAACAGTACACAGTGGTACTTTGGTTTAAGAACAGTCCTGTTTACGAACTACAGTGGTACCTTGGGTTACAGACGCTTCAGGTTACAGACTCCACTAACCCAGAAATAGTACCTTGGGTTAAGAACTTTGCTTCAGGATAAGAACAGAAATCGCGCGGCGGCAGTGGGAGGCCCCATTAGCTAGAGTGGTACCTCAGGTTAAGAACCGTTTCAGGTTAAGAACAGACTTTTTATTGATAATAATCAGCTAAATAGTTTGAGGATCTATACAACTGTGTAACATGCAGAAAACAGCATTCTTAGAGAAATAAAAGACTGGAACTGAGGGAAGCCGGGGGTGGGGGTGGGTGGGTTTTGTGGGGGAGGGTGGGGGGGAGGGAGGAAAAATGGGGAAAAAAATAAGGATGATGTGTTTCTGGATAATATGTTTTGTTTTAATTTTGAATTAAAAAAAGTTTTTAAAAAAGAAAAGAATGGACCTCCAGAACGAATTAAGTTCTTAAACCGAGGTACCACTGTATTCAGTTTACGAACTCCGCAAAACCGGAAGTAGTGTCCTAGTTTGTGAACTTTACCTTGGTCGAAGAACGGAAGCTTACTCGGTCTAAGAATGGATGGGCACCGGTGGCGGGAGGCCTCATTAAGGAAAGTGTGCCTCGGTTTAAGAACGGTTTCGGTTTAAGAATGGACTTCCGGAATGGATTAAGTTCGTAAACCGAGGTACCACTGTATATGGAATAAAATTGAATCCTGAGGAACCCCACATTGAAGGCTCCACAGGGCCAAAGCAAAATCCCCAGACCATAACAGAATTAACTAGAACTACTGCAAAGTGGTGCCATCTACCCCTACCTTGGACAGCCACCCCAGAAGGATATCATGGTTAATGGTATCAAAAGATGCTGAGGTATTAATCACTTCGCTGGCTCAGCCAGCTGTCACATCCCTGCTAGTTTTTATCAGCTAAGTGGGCAGGGGTCCAGAGCTAGAAAGTGAAGGAAGTGAGTGCGCTGTTGCGTTCAGGTTCCCATAGGCATCTGACTGGGCACTGTGAGGATGCTGGATGAGGGCCATGGCCTGATCTAGGAGGCTCTTCTTATGTTCTTACCCTGGAGGAAATCTCATGTAGGCTAGGCTATGATCACATTTTCATTGAAAGCAGACAGCACACCTAAATGGACCCTTGCAAATAATAATAGAAGTAGGGAAAGGATTCTATTTCATAGTAGGCAGCAGGGTTCAATGGACATGGAATAATGCCATTTAGCACGAGTCCACCTTTGTACCTTAGGGCAGAAACAGAACATCTATTTTCAGAAGGTTGCTAATTAAGTAGTATAACTTGTGTGCAAACGCACACATCCATTCATCCATCCATCCACCCATCCATCCATCCATCTATCCAAAGGTCTTCACAGATGCTCTGGTTTTGAAGAATTACAAATATGTATAAGCTTCCCTTTCCTCACAAATGAGCAGGGAAGTTCAAGATACTCCTGCATGAAACAGATCATTCTAAACCCATTTCAATTAGGTTTTTGGATGCAGTTGGGACTGATGTTGGTTGGATTCTGATAGCTGCCAAGAGATGGGGGGTGGGACCCCATTGAAGTTCCTGGGTGGTTTAGCAGTTTTCTTTTGAGTATTAACAAGATAATAAAGATAAAAAACAAAATATCCCACCCTAAATCAGAAGATAAGTGTTTAGGCAATGCATGCAAAATAACAAAAAAATGACACAGTACTGGTAAGTTCTCATGTCAGACTACCATTAACAGTGTGAGGGGAGTTATCTGTTTATATAATACAGTCTACTGGGATACTCTGCTTGTTTTTAGATTCTTATATTCTGTTACTTGTTTTGCTGAAGCTTTTATGGTAAATTAGTTTATAGTCAGAGGTGCTTTTCAAAAGGCCAGTTGCATGCTTAAAAATGTTAGTTTTGAATTAGTCAAGGATCTCAGGATGACTAAACATAGGTGGGGCCTTAAGTGCCAAGTTTGCTTATGCTACACATCTAGGAAGAAGCACAGGCAGCCATAACATGCCATGAAATTCAGAAGAGTTTAATTCCAGAGAGGCATTGCACCCTGTGCCTTTTTATCGGTCACCTTATTGTTAACTATTCATATAAGCAAACATGTTTAATATTTCTATCCTGTCTTATCTCTATTCTGAACAGAGTGTTCAACAACTATCCAGCTTTTTCATCACAACACAAAACTGCAAAATATTCTCCATACCCTCTTTAATAATATCAAAATGAGCATGGTGGAACAGTATTTTAGAGGAACTATTTGACAGATCTTTAAGGCTATAACCCCAAGCACACTTACTTGAGATTAAGCCCCACTGGGTCTTACACTGAGTAAATACGAACTGGACTATGAATTTCTACAACTATTCTTTACTTACAGAAGTAAAGGAGGTCATTTCGGTGAATACAGCAACATTTATAGAATCCATGAATTATGGGAAAAGAATAAGTAGATAGAAAGACCCACACAATCTGCCCCACCCATGTAATTGCATTATTCACATCAGTCCCCAACTGTGTAAAATTACACGACGGAAAAACAATCCCTATGTGACTGTGGGTGGAGAGCATCTCTGATCCTAATTACATCTGTGCAAATGTGTGCTCTTGATCTCCATGGATCCAACTTTCAACTAAGAGAACGTAGGATTTAAGCCTATAAACATTTTCTCATATGCAAGTTCCATTGGAAATCAAAAAGGGTCACTATGGCTTGGGCAAAAGGAGAACAAGCAATTTAAACAAGCACAAAGTTGCAAAATCACTGTGCCACTTACGCAAAAACATCAGAACTTGCTTAATGCAGAGGTCTGAGATGAGGAAATTCTGTCAACTCTTTTAAAAAGCCCTGGAAACACTGTACGTAATAGACAACATCAGCTGTGGTGTGAATATTGTAAGAAATTTGAATAGTTACAGCTGAAGATTTTGCAGCATCTAATTAGCATAATTTGACATTTATATTATTCAGATATTTTCCCCCAAATGCAATATTCACTAAACTGATCTACCAATCAGTAATATTTGAAGTCAGGAGTGGGCCCCATGTGGTCCTAAGGCTACAATCTGTCTCTCCTTCAGCAGCCTGCTGAGTGGAAAGGGAGAGAAAAGGAGATGTTAGAAATGTGGCCCCGGTCCACCTTTGCTGCTGGCACCATTCAGCACCAACTTCCTTTCTACCCATGATCTCAAAAAAAGATTGTCTACACATTTTAGGTGATTTTAACACCACAGCCCAGCCCAGGCACTGTGATCTGCTGAACAGACCTGGTTAAGTTTATCATAGCCTGAAGATGTCTATGTACAGATAAGGGCTTTCCCCCAGTGGTCCCTAACTTGTGGAATGATCTCCTTATGGAGATCAGGTGCACAGCAACTCCTGGAAGCTTTCACCAACAATTTAAAACATAGCTCTTTACCCAAAGTTTTCCCAACTGACATACACACATCCATAATTTTATTTGTATGCTGCCTTTCCACAGTTTAAACCATGCTCAAGATGGCTTACAACATGAAAAAAATACATATCTACAACATAGCAAAAGTAGTCATAAACAATAAATAAAACATTAAAAATACAGAACCAAATGGAACAATTTTCACATAAAACACAAAACCTAAAATAAAGATACAAAAAACGAACAGCAACAACCCCCCCCCCCCGCAACAAAAAACCCCAGCCCAAGAGTTAATACTGATTCTTGGCATTTCTGGCTACTGCAGCTGATCCTGATGTTGTATTTCTGCTTCATTAATATCGTTTTATCATATTTTGTTATATGTTGTTTGTTTTATTGATTTATAACCACCTCAATATTTATTTGAAATAAAAGACAGTATACACATTTTAATAAGTAAATATTAATTTTTTAATTAACAGGCATCTCCATACCAGAATAGCTAATAAAGTATGACATCCATTGGTATTTGATCAGTTAGAAGATAAACTGTCAGCAAGATTGGGTAGGGAGACAATTTCAATTGTCCCCTCACCCCCTGAAGCTCCCCAGAAATCTGCTCCGAAGGGTCCCCTCCAGAGCAGATTAAGGAGGGGCAGCAGGAAGGGGACACCAAAAATTGCCCCCCTGCCCATTCTGCTGACTAATTCTGTCCAGTAGCAGACAAACACTTGTTGCTTACCATCTGTTTTATATCTAAAATTCATGGTCAGGCAATAGCTCTACTAGGACCAACCAAAACCTGAGGCAACTTTGCATAGCAGGGAAGCAAGTCAGACTTTGTACCCTTTAAGGAGATTGCATTAGAAGTGTAATAAATACTAGAGTCACTTTCAATATCTCGTATGGTAAATGGTATGGATATTAATTATTACAGGAAAATCAGAAAGCTAGCAAAACTGGGAAGTGATCAGCAGAGGCTCTAGATTAAGAACAGTTTGTAACAAGTAAGAGAGTTATGATCAGAAAACAAATTTAGTTGCAGACCTCAACAATGTACAATGAAGTTTAAGCATAGCCAAACGTTCACCATCTTAAACTTACCTACAGATTCACCCCACCACCATATGACATACATTATAAAGCACAGAAGAGAACCAACAAATCTAGGTAACAACAAAATATGTGATTTGTAATACTAATGAAAACCAAGAAGCCCTATAAAAACAGGTTATTATATGTAGATAACCGTTGAATTCACTCTATAAAAGGGAATACCTTTTATATGAAAGCCCATCAACTTATAACAGAAAAGCAATTCAAATGAGATAAGTCCTTATAATTTGGTAGGAATGCTCCAAGCTGCTGGCAAAAATTTAACTTATAAAACAGGGGGATCAAGCTGTCATGATATTCTTTTTCCAAACTACATTTCTGGTGAACTGTACCTGCTGAATAGATTTACCACCTTCTATACCTTGCCTAGTCATTGCTGTCTAGTGGACTGATGCCTTGCCTTGCCATTCAAAACAGAAAATCTTCCTATCGATAAATGAGCAATGCTTCACCCAGGTATAGCCCAGATAATACTTAAAGCGAGGTTTTAATGGCTCTGTGGTTCACTTATAAAACTCACTCAAAAGCAGTGATGTGTGAAATAGAGAGTGACATGGAACTTTGTACTTATCAACCTCTGCCCAAGTCTCTCCATCAAGAAAGAAAGAAACAGAACAAACTGAATGAGGGCAAAGGTGAAACTGACATGGCTGCCTATGAAATCAAGCCTGTTAAAAAGGGAGCCAGAGGGGCTCTAATAAATCACAGAACCACTTATCCTAATTACTGCCCTGAGTAAACTAGTAGAAAGCATTACTGAAACTAGATGGTTAAACAACATTAATTAATTAGAATGGCTTCTGCAAAGGATGTTTTGATTTTCATTCTTTGAGTGTCAACAAGCATGTAAGGTAGGGGAGATTCAGTAGTCATACTTGGACTTCCAACAAGGCTCCTAAGTAAACAGTAGTCATGGTTGTGAAATGGTAATTGGTTGTGAAATGGTAATTGGTTAAAGATCATGCAGAAGAGGGTAGGAATAAGCAGAACATTTTCAAAATGTTCTGAAGAAAACTCTGTACTGGGTCCATTGCCATTTAACATTCCTATATGATATGGAGTTAGGGCGAGCCGTGAGATAGCCATGTTTGTAGATGAAACTTGAAAGAGATTTTGTAGGATTCAAAAAGGGCATTTCAGGTGGAAGAGGATTGTGTGCCAAAGAAAACCTTAAATGAAAGCTTCAACAGAAGGTGCAACATTGTAGGGTGGGGGAAGAAAAACTAAATGTTGGAAATTAGGAGATATTTAAAACACTACAGACAAGAGCTTCTAAAGTGATCAGGGAGCTAGACTTCCAAACAAGGAATGGCTAGCTAGGACATTTGGGGCTCTTTAGAGAAAGATGACTATGAAGACACATGACCTGTTAATAAAATCATGTGGAGAAACTGAGGAGTCTTCAGTTCACCTCTCTCATTATTCCGGAACGAAGGTCCCAATGAAAGTGACAGGCGGCTGATAGTACCTTTATCTCTCTATTACATGTAACACATGGTTACTTACGGAATTCACCACTACATAATGTGTCACGGTGATAGCTTAGATAAATTCACAGAGGTCAACCTTTACTGTAACTAAATGAGAATGTCCATAAGCAGAGGGAGTATACACCTGAAGACCAAATCCTGGGCCGCCCAGAAGGGGTGCTGGCAGAAAAACAACAAGGAGGGCCTGCTGACTCTATTCCTACGTGACACACTTTCCTCAGAGGCACTTTGCTGTCCTAAAGGGATCCCTGCTGGGCTCTTCTTAGGTCACCACCACAGAAACGCTGATCAAAGGAAGAGCCTCAAGAACAGCAGCAACGAGGTTGCTGGAAACCACAGGAGGGGAGCTGCTTTTGTGCTCGAACCCCGCTTGCTGGTTTCCCACAGGCAAGGGCTCAGCCAGGACACTGGGCTATTTGGGCCACTGGCCTGATCCTGCAGGATCTGCTCACGCACCTCTCTAGAAAGAACCTCGCGGCCATGTGCACCTGGAGACCTGAGAGGGAGGGAAGGAAACTCGAGCCAGCAAGGGAAGCAGCGCTGGAAAGGGATGGGATGGGGCTGCCCCTCAGGCACCGGCAACGCGCCCGCAGAGCCTCTCTCTCTCTCTCTCCTTCCCTACACAGGGGACGGACCCTCCTTGGCACCGGGAGAAGAATGCAGAGGGAAGGGGGGGGGGGAGGAAGCGTTTCTATGGCGACGGTTCCCACAGCGGCCAGAGGAGCCCCTCCCTCACCTGCTGCTGGATCTTGCCATCCTCGGTGACCACCCAGTGGGTGGTGGCGGCGCCAGGCTGAGCCGCAGAGCCCAGCAGCAGGAAAAGGCCCAGCAGCGCCCAGCCCGGAGAGGCGCACGCCAGCCCTCGACCACCCCGCCCGGACACTCCGGCTCCTGCTGCTGCCGCCGCTGCTACCGCCATCTTCCTCAAGCCCGGCCTACCCGCGCCACCCGGAAGCGGATTGGCCTCCAGCGCCATTTTGGAGAAGGAAGTGTGCGCGCGCGCGCTCAGAAAGCTTAGAGGTACGAAAAGGTGTAGACTCGCGCGAAGCCCGAACTTGTAAGCTTAGATGTTTCGAGACGCCGCTGTGCGCGGATGGATTCTCTGCGGCAGCAGCAAAGCAGCTTTTTCTTCCCTCAGTCAACTCGCCTTGTGAGTGAAGTGTGGGAAACCAGCTCCCTGTTAAGACCACAAGTCCTGCGTGCGCGTGTCACTCTAAATTTCCTCCCTTCCTATCTCTATGTGACCGGGAGAGGCCGGAAGAAGGGGAGGAGAGCGGTGGGTCAAACAGATGAGGACGTCTCGCGTGGCTGCGCCCCGGAAAGCGGGAGGAGGCGGAGAAAGAATGTGGCGAAAGGGGGCGTGGCCTACGAAAGGAGGGCGCCGGGAGTGGAGAGGAGACCACGCCCTCTACGCATCCTCCGCCACGCCCTCCCACGTGCTGCTCAGAGGCAGCAGCCAATCGCGGGCTCGCAGCCGCTGTCATCGGAAGGTGAATACGAGGCGCGCTCTTTTTGTTCCGCGAAGGGAGCACCCGCCAGCTGGCTGACCGCGTTGCAGTCCTTTGGTTGTACGTGTGCCTTAGGCTGTAATCCTGCGCACGCTTTCCCGAGAGGAAGCCCCTTTTCACGGAGGGCCAGAGTAGACGGACTGCTTCTGACATGGGACCATGTGCCCGCTTGGAGGCTGCTGCACCTGCCCGTCCGGATGGAAGAACATTTCAGGCTGCCCTCCCCAATCTGAAAAAAACGCCCCAGCAACAACAGGCCATATAAGAGGTATACTGACACAGGGGCCGAAACCCGTGGCAGACATATATTACTCTGGCCCCGTGTCCACTATTACAGGACCGAACAGAATCGGGCTCACTTGCATTCTGCACAGGGCAAAGGGGCCAGATTCCAAAGAATAAATGCCCTTAGAAATGACAATATTCAAAAAGTAGCAGGGAAACATTTCAGTTTTGCTAGACACTGCAGCTAATCTTAAAAGCTGTTCATCAAAAACAATGTTCTTCCTCAACGTACGAAGTGAATTATACTACTCCCCCATTCTGCATCTAATCAATTTTAAACTGGTATTTTTGTACTATATTTTTGAATTTTTAATTATGACTTTAGTAAGAAGGAATGGACTACCTTTCCAGTATGCATCTATAGTTAAATGGGGCTGTTTAATGTGTGCCATGTGCACAACACATTAAGTTATTTAAGGCATTCAACAGCTTGAATACAGTGGGGATGACAGGGTCTGTCACTTGACAGGATGAACACTTGCACAAGCACACCCCATTACCAAATAGGACTAATTAAAGATACAAGAATTTAGGGATTTTCAAAACAGAATTTAGGAATATTCCTAACCATCCAGAGATTTATGTAAGTCATTGCATCATTGAAAAGAAAGACATTTGTCAATGGCTGAAGATTAAACATAACTGCAGGACCAGGAATATAGCTATGGATTATAAAATACCCTTAGAAATACATAGAATGGGTGATTGTGTGAGTAGACATTATTACATGTCCTTCACCCTCCGATACCTGGGGCAGATTACATTAAAACACAGTATTAAAAACATTGTACCATCTCAAAAATATAAGGTGGGTCCTAAAAATATACACCTCAGGTGTCAAAAGCAAGGGTACGGGTCTTCCATGATGGGACTTCCCTTCTCCTCATGCAGTCTTCTTGCAACCCCCCAAATGGCTTCAGAGGATTGCTGGAAATCAGTAGAGTTAGAAGATCCAATGACTTAATTCAGTTTAAGGCAGCGTCCCAATAATGTCTACCAACAAGGTCTTCAGGCATGTTCATTCCTAACCATGGAGGCCATTAAGAAAAAAAGAAGACAGAACCTTCCCGCACCTTTAATAGTTGTGTAGAAGAGGGAGTGGCTTGTCACGCAAGCTACACCTGAAATCCCTGTTCACAACTAAGTGCAGGAACCCCCTCCCTCACTTGGCCATTCCTATTCACAATCTGCCTATCCAAGAACACTGTAAATTTGCTGTGAATGATGAGGAAGAGAAAGGATGTTGCTGTTGTAGGAAATTCTCTAGCTTCTTCGGATGAACATTGCTTTTTCTATGCAAAAGCACCATGCTGCAAGTGCATTATCCCTTGATGACTGAGCCAAGTAGAGAATCACCAACACCCAACCAAGCTCTTTTAAGTGAATTAATTATATTTAACTCTCTTTTGCATCACACCTAACTCATAAGAACACACAAAAATGGTTTAAATTTAGATTATCCCGAAAACCTAGAGATGACATATTTTGTTAAAAGTCCAGTGTGTTTTCATGAAGCTATCATTTAAAAAAGACCAAGCAACAAGAAGTCACTAACAAAATTACAAAATGGATTTATTGCAAAGGCATAAAGGAAATTTTACAAAGAGAATGTGATTAATGGGTGTCTCCAAAAAGAAGCCACTGCAGCCACAACAAAAAGTGAAAAAGCTAGCTGTTTCTAAGGACAATCTGCACATCATTTATGAACAGAAATAGTTTTTAGTCAATTTGTTACCTAGGGGACCGTCCCCACCCCCTGTCCAAAGATACTTGGGCACAGTAGTAATCACTGAATGCCCATCCTTAAAAATTAGGCTTTCACATTATTAAAGGACCTCAAATTGCCATGATAACCAAAATATGCAGCATACTGAATGAACAATTTCCCCCCCAAAATCCATTTTGATCAATTATTTGTACTTTGACCTGGCCAGTTTCTAAAATAAAAATCTGAATAGATGTAGATGTTTCTCCTTAATTAGAATCATGTTTGTGGCCATCGAAAGAAAAACGAAACAAGGCTGTACACATCAAGGCTTCACCTGCAGTTCCATACTGGTTTAAACAGTCATGGTTTGCCCCAAAGAATCCTGGGAACTGTAGTTTGTTAAAGGGTCTGAGAGTTGTGAGAAACACCTGTTCCCCTCAGAGCTGCAATTCGAGTGGTTTAACCATCAGCTGCTTTCCCTAGGGCAGTGTTTCCCAAATGTTTTTGGGCAACGGCACACCTGTTTACTGAAAAAAAATCTCGCGGCACACCACCATTAAAGCCCCGCCCCGTGACGTCAGCGCGCAGCGTCACGCCGGGAGGGACGCACAAAAGTGAAAGTTTTTTCCCTCCCCCTTGCTGGGGAACCTCCAAGCTTTGGGGGTGGGAGGAGGCAGCAGAGCGAGGGACTGAGGGACGGCGGCAACTGAGGCGGCGGCGGCTGAGGCAGAGCTGGGAAGGGGGTTTCCAGGGGACACGGCAGCTCCTCGAAAGGCTTCTCTCAGCTGCGCTCAATCCGCCTCGGAGAGGATTTCCCCTCCGGTCCCATGCGTTCGTTTGGGGCATCGCTCCGGCTGCTCCCTCTCCCGCCGCGCAGGAGCGATGCCTCTCTCTGGCTTTCCCTCCGCGCAGGCTGAGGGAGGGAGGGAGGGGCGCGTGTGACCCGTCTCTGCTGGGAGACCAAACCCAGCGAGGCAGAGTCGCGCGGAGGCGCCCAGGCAGCGCTTCCGGCTGCGAGGAGGAGCGCCAGGCAACAGCAGGAGGCGCGGCCTCTCCTCGCCGCCGCCGCCCCGCCTCTCGCCGCCCGACTCGCCCGCCTCCCTCCAGGCATCTCGCGGCACACGAGGCAACGTCTCACGGCACACTCGTGTGCCGCGGAACACCGGTTGGGAAACACTGCCCTAGGGAACTCTCAGCCTGCTTTACAAATTACAGTGCCCAGGATTATTTGGCAGGGGGAAGCCATGACTGTTCAAAGTGGTAGGATACTGCTTTAAATTCATAGCACAGATGGGGCCCAAAGAATGATTAAAATGATTTATTTGTCCAGTTTAGAAACTGTTTCTCTCTGATATACATGAGGCTTGCTGGAAATATGCTTTGTACAAAATGTTGGTTTTCAGTACAGGCATCAAACTCTAGAGGGGAGTGATGCGAAGAATGAATATGCAATTTTTTAAAATAAAGTCTGACACTGGGTAACTTAAACATTCCTGCAGTGTTTTAAATTTTCCTATGATCTGTTACTGATATTGACATTTTATGCTGCTCACTCTTCCTCCTCCCATGCCTAAGGACCCAACATACATTTTTAATGGGAAATATTTTTGGGGGGAGGTGAGAATCAAGTTTGCTACATCATATTATTTTAAATAAAATATCTAGAATCCTTATCACTATGATGATTCCATTATTACGTAAGACTTACCAAGATGTTTTAACTTTTTACCCAAGTGCAACTGAATAGCAGTAATTTCAAGTGCCTAATGCCATGCTTAATATTTGTAAACACAGGTATCTAACTAATTAAAAAAAACACAAAACACAAAAACAAAAGAGTTTCTTCTAAGGGCTAAACTGATCCAAGCTCTTTAACAAGAAAGAGTTATTACAGCATCACAAATTTGCCATTCTTGGGGTAGCATTTCTAGCAGTTTTATTCTTTTTCACTATAATTTTATGGCATATATATGAATATATATATGCACACACACATTTATAGAGAACATTTAAAAAGCCATTTGCAAAACACACATTATGTTACAATATATGGAGAAGAGCAAAATGTGTTCACGTTAACACCTGGTCTTCCCTGCTCCCTCCCACCCTTCCCAACAAGTAAATGGACTGACTTATGATAAAGAGCACAGATTCTTCTGCATCCATGTTGCACATTTTAAAAATCAAGGATTCCTATCAACAATCATGCTACCACTGGTAGCCTATACTACTTTTTCTGCAATATCATTCTTTCCCACTTACTGCAAAAAAAATAAAAATACGATTTTGTCTGGAGAAGGGTTACCGCTGATTTCAACTTCAGTTATAACATTTCCACCTCTTATCTAGCATATGAAAATTATTGTACACTAAGGAGCCTACTTTGTATAGCCATATTTATAGATGAATGTAACGTCAGCAGGAAAACCCATGCTTTCTTCCTGAATAAGTCTTGAAGATGCTTAAAAAACAAACCCAGACACAAACTCAAACTGCCAGCTGCTAAACATCCAAAAATACAGTTGTAGCTTCACTGTGGGTGAGTCTGCAGTCCATTAGAAAAGTAGATCATACATACAAAGGTATAAGAACATTTAAATCAGTCTTTTGCAGAAGACAGTTCTTTAAACAATGCAGCCCTCCAGGCAATTCGTCAAGACTTGAAAGATGATCATGGCAATGAAAACACCATTGATTTTAGTAGATTCTTCCACGAGTGCGATTACCACGGCCACCCCATCCTCTCCCTCGTCCACCACGGAAACCACCTCTCTGCTCTGAAAATAAAGGGAAATAAAAGTCTGTTTTAAAACATATAGATCTCTGATTGACTAGAAGGAAAACAGCAACTACCCCTAGTTATAATTCTAGCTTTTAAATACAAGTGTTGCTTAAACAAACATGACAGTAAGAATTGCACCATACTCTCTAATCATGTAGATGCGGAGCCCAACTGTGTGAAGCAAGACTAGTAAGAACCACACCAGCTCCCAGCGCATACTGCCCCCAGTTCACATAAGGCTTGATCCACATGGTCATTCTCCCAGTTACACAACCACTCAAGGGATAGGACAGTGTGAACCTGCCTTTGAATAGCTTTTCCTATGGCAAATATATTTCAAGTCAGAATATAAACCTGCTCGTATGTGCCTCCCAACTCTGAAACAAGGCTGAGTATGAAATATTTAGCATGTTCATGTGTGCTACCCCTCCTTATCCAGTAAAACTATTTTAACATCTAAGTCTCCGATACATAGAAAAAGTAGTAGTAATCCGTATAATTACTCTGTATGTACATATTTTACATATACTGCACGTCTGTTGTTATCATTATTTCTTAACCATCCTTTACTCTTAAGATCACAGGCTGAGTTACATTAAAAAATACAAACTTGAGATAGTGGAAGGTATAGTCAGCAATTTACCTCCGCTTGCAAGATGTCTAAGCTGAACACAAACTTGAAAATAGGTGCTTGCCAATGGCAAGTCAATTGGCTCTCTCCACCCTCCAATTATGCTACACAGGTACAGGTAGGCTAATCATTTCTTTGTGGACTTATTTGCAGAACTTGTTTAACAGAATAGAAAATAACTTTACCACTTACGGAGTATGTGACTACCTGTATATTATTAAGTGTTGGAATAAAAGGGACATTTCTGGTAGTGTCCATTTCATAGTTTCCAGTGTTCCTCATTATGCCTGCAGCCGTTTGCAACACTAGACAAGCCACTTACAAAACTCTGGGGACCTTCCGATGAAGCACTAATTGCCGATATACACTTATGAGACTCTTTCGAATCCAGACAATGTCTTTGTTAAGTAAACAGATGGCACTGATTGCATATGAAAGCCAAAGTTTGTGAATGATTATCAAATATACCATTTTTTTCAGCCCTTAATTGAACGAGAAACCTGAACAATGCCTTTTAAAGAGAAAAAAACATTGTGTGGAAAGGGGATTAATTGAAGCAGCTTATAGTGATCTCTCCAATTCTTATTTCGTTTCTCCAGCATTATAGTAGTCCTACCCTACTGACCAACAGTGGCAGAGATTCATTGAACAACACAGCCATTGCCACTCCTACAGCCCTGGCCAGGAAAGAAGGTGGGAGGACAGAACAAAAAACCTTTGTGGTGCACCAGTGCTCAGGCTGGCAAAGCAAAGAAGCCTGGATCAGGTCCATTGCTGTCATATGAGAGCTGCAGGGTCTGGCATAGTGAATGCAAGTTTGGATTGCTCTTTCATGAAAGAATTAAGTGATGGCATGGAAGACCTTCCCATAAATCTGAATGAAGTGTTTCCTATCATTACACCCCCCCTCCCTATTCATTGTCAATAAAACCTGACTCCAGAATTGGATGTGACAGGTTGAAATTTTATACAGGTAAATGCCAATGAGACCAAAAATAAAGATCTTGTACTAGACCACAGACAGGAGACCTCAGGCTTTCCAGATGTTGCTCAACTAACAACAGCTGCAGTCCAATAGCTTCTGGAGGGCCACAGGCTTGCTACACCTGTCTAGACATTGTTCAATATGATATGTAAAGCAAAATCATGCCAAGATTGTATCTCGAAAAAGCACACACAAAATTCATGAACAGGAATACCAGAGAACAACACCCCCCAAAGGCAACAGAGCCTGGCAGCTCATCTTACAACACAAAACAGAATCCTATTTCTCCCCTGCGCAGAATAACACAATCTCTTGCAATGCTTACCATAAGAAAAATTTCCCAGGTTACTACTGTATTTCCCACTGGGTGGGTTGTATATCTGCCTGGAATCCCTTTTTGGTCCTGCTGGAGCCTTCTTTGTTGGCAAGTCTGAAGCTGCATCCTCACTTGCTCTTTTTTGCCTTCAAAGAAAATAGGGGATAAAAATATTGCAGAGACAAGTAAGACTTAAAAAAATGAACCCAATATGTACAGCAGTGGAAAACTTAATGAAGGCTTTTTGTATAAAATTAATTTACAGACATGCAACATTAATAGCATAGAACAAAAATTCCTAGCATTTCAAAGCAAGAAGATTCCTATTACCTTACTCTCTAGCCCATTTGTTTGTAAAATTAAAAATTAAAATAAAATGAGAGCGCTCAGGGCAGATTTCAGCAAATATGACATCACAAAAATTGATAAAACTGAACATCACCTTAACAACCAAAGCTTCTATTTTTCTTAGAGCAGGGGTAAGTAACCAAAGTGCTCTCTAGATATTGCTGGACTCCATCTCCCCATAGCCCTAGCCAGCATAGCTACGGGCCAGGGATGATTGGAGTTACAAGTCAAGTAACATCTGGAAGACACCATCTTGGTTACCCTGAGTTTGGAAAAGCCTGCTCCTCTGCAAGAACAGGTGGGCTTTTACTCAATTTCCAGACACCAATAGTAGAAAAATATAAAAGCAGCTTGCTTATTTTTATTTTTACAAAAAGAAAAGCCCACCATCTGCTTATTCTCAAGTAAAGAAGATACTAGGTAGCCTTATGTTTTGCCCAGAGAAGAGGTGACTCCTAGATTAGGCATCTTTTTTAGGACCAAGATGCCAGGATCCCAGGCACTGCATATGGTATTCTGCTCAGACATGCAGTATTTGTAGCTCTCCCTATTCTAGCAGCAGTAGTCTCTGAAAGGTGAAGGAGTCTTTGGAGCAGCTCCTCATCAGGAGTGGGTACTTCTAGAAGGAACGCAAAGATTATCAGCTCCCTGTACTTCTCCTGTGTGCATGGGAACGTGTTGCTGAACTTCTCTGGATCCCAACCCATCTATCTCTCTCCAGAGTAAAGTTATTACAATTGCTGAAGCGGCTATTTGTTTTGCTAAATAAAGTATATCCTTTTTAAAGCAGAGGTTAGGTAGCTACCTGACAAGTAGGATCGAGCTGAGATTCCTGCATTGCAGGGTTGGACCAGATGACCCTCAAGGTACCTTCCAACTCTACAATTCTATTATTCCTTGTATCTTAACTCTCCTTTGGATGTTCAAACACACTGACTCAACCAATGAATGTATACAAAATCGTAACTTGTGCAGAATAACATTTTTGGCATAACTTTATAGATGTATAAATAGATTTAAAAGAAGACTCCAACATTACATTAACCGAGATCTGCTGGAGCGCAGAAAGGCAAGAGGGAAATACATAAATAGTTGGAAGTCATTCACTGCTAACTTACCCAGCTTCAGATTTCTGTACTGGTTTCCATGACAGCGTCACTGTGCTCTTGTATGAAGGGGGAATGTGGAAGAGATCCTAGAGACAAAATAGGAATTATATGTTTCTGGGAATAGTACTTTAAACAGCTGAAGAATAGATGTTAAAAAATAAAGTTCCCCAAATTAAAAATTTCTTGCATGATGAAAGATTTCCTGGATTTTAAAAAAAATTCACTCCAAAATCCACTTTAGGGAAAATCCATCATTAGGATCAGCATTAAGTATTAATTCAGTCTCTCTCTCACTTCTCTTTTATGTTCTTGTAAAGTATTTGATGGAATTCCATTGTTTCCTGCACTGTTTTTGAAAACAGACTAAATTTCCCTACAGGTTTGGTATAATGATCAAACACAACAGGCGAGGAAAGAATCTACTACATTTAATAATAATAATAATAATAATAATAATAATAATAATAATGCAACCCATCTGACTGGGCTGTGCCAGACGCTCTGTATTGGAACAGTATTACTGTTTCCAGAAAGAACAGAGTTAGGGCCACAGAATTGATTGGTCACAAATAGCTCCAGGACTAATATCTTCACCAAACCATCCTTTTTAAACAAATCCAGTAATAAAATATAGAAGGGCTTACCTTGATTAAAACATTGATGTTATTTGTAATTTTCAGCGCAACCACTTTAATTTTGTTCTGCAAAGAAGGAGAAAGTCTATCTTAGAAATGTTAAAATTAAATTGTTTTTAAGTCTATATTTAAGATGTTTCCAATGAAGCTCAGTGCATTCTTTTCTTTTAACGAACAACACTGAGGAGAACTATTTTCCATCTGAAACATTACAGTTGCTAGAGTCTGGAATCTTTCATGCTTAATATCTATGTGGAGGATTCTAGCAACACACTGCTTTTCTGTTCTCTGAAACAGAGTGGATGCATAAAAATAGAAGTGATACAGTGACACTCTTCAATTAGTTCAATCCAAGGGTGCTTGCTTAAGTGGAGAGATACTTCTGCTCATGGAAAAAGACATCCCCGATTTTCATCATTTCCCCTTTTGTGCAGCTCCCATATCATATCCTGACAGTCTCACCACCCTCGGGAGCAGATTTCCAGAAGGCACAGGGCAATTTGGAAAAACTATTTTTTGGGAGCAACACCCCCAGTTACTATTGATCAACGCCACTGTCACAAGCTTTATCCATCAGACTATACTGTGATAAAATCATTATGGTAAATTCAGCTAAGGTACTGCCATCACAGAGGACTACATACCTCTTCTGTCTTTAATGCTTCTCCTGTTTTGCCCTGGAGTGCCAAACGAAGCTGTCGGATGTAAACCTGCAGTCCTCTAGCAAAATACTGTAATCTTTAACCAAAGAGAATAGCTGAACAGTAAGTTTTGCAACACACAGTGAAATCAAGATGATAAAAAGGAAAACTGCTAGTATCTTGAAAAAAGAAAAGCCTCAACAGAAAGACATTTGGCAAACTGAATTTGAGTAAGTAAGAGACCATATGTAGAATGACCTAAATAAAGGTGTCTCTATAGAGGAATAAACATTGGGGTAGATTTATGAATCAAGACTATTTAATATCAAATATAATTTAAGCATCAATCAAAACCCAGAACATTTTACTGAGAGAAGCGGAACTTTGATCCTAATCCTTCACTGCCTTGAAGGATATTTCCAGGAGAAGAAAAGGCTAAGGTGTAAACCCTACACAAACCTAGAGTGTAGTCCCTTTGACAGTTGGATAGTGCCTTGTACGTCTCCTTCCGGCAATTCCTGCAGCCAAGCTGGTGCCAAATGTGACTAAAATCAAAGTTGGCTCTCTAGTCTACCAGGGGGTCCTAGTTGCGACGGCTACCATGAAAAATTTCCCATAATGACTTCCAGGTTACCATGGAATGGCAGTGGACGGCAAGCTCTGATTTATAAAGGGGTTTATATGTTTATGTTTTTATTTCATTTGTATTATGTAAAATAGAAAATGCAAATATATATGAAAAATTTCCCATAATGCCCTCTTTAAATGCTGGGTAGACTCTGTGCTGCTTGGAGCACTGGGCCGGGGGGCGGGAGGGAATCAAAGTGTCTAAGGCAGGTGTTAAGGATGGGTCCTACCCCCAGGATGCCAGATGCTGTCACTGACCATGGAGAAGATTGTTCTGATGCTGAAGAGAAATCTGAAAGAACTATGTAGTCTTTGGCATCTAACCACTCCTTTATCAATTTTAGAAACTGATGATGGAACAAAGGCATGGAGGAAATCTCACATGGAGGTTAGCAGAAAACCTCAGAGCAAAGCCCTAAACCTAGGGGCACCAAGGGACACAAATGTTGAGATCCACTAAAATCCACTAAATAATCCTTAGACACATTTGGGTTACTATTGGTCAAAGTGCCATTTGATCTGAGAATTCGGAACATGTGAGCCCTTTATGAGTTCTTCAAGAGCAGCTTAAATTGCAGTTCAGTATTAATACGCTACAGCTCATGAACGTAAAGGTAATTCTTTGTTGGAAGCATTACAGCTTTTATACTCGATAAGCCTTCGGTGCATATTAATAAGCTAAAGGCATTTTGTTTCACCGCCCAGTAAACTATTCATTTCATTGCTATACAAGTATAGGCTAGTTAGAGTTACAGAAAGACAATATGACATATCCAACAAGTAACTTTTAATAAGGAAACTGAGAAGAATTCTCTCATTAATTTTAGAGGGTCAGAAGCAAGTTTGAAATGTCAGTTTGGGGCTATACAGCTATTCTGACATAGACATTTCCCTATTGCCCTGAAAACTAGGAACAGTATCTTCAATATTTTCAGACTGAAGTTTTAGTTAACCTTTTCTATTATTGGCTAATGCTTGCTTATTAATCATATGGTTAATTATAACTGGCAGAGGAAAGATCAGCAGGCTCCTATATGACTCCATTACTGCTATTCTAATAAAGTCTGCACACGCACACACTTTAATGCTACCTGATTTTAAAGTCTTTCACTTTCTCTGTGTTCAGCTTGGCTGTCAGGAAGTCTGGAAGTTTTCGACCTAGTTGATGAAAGCTATATAACAAACACTCCACATAGCTGAACTGCAATTTGGGCTCTTCATTGCCAGCGTTCTCCCCATTCTCCGCTTCTTCTGGAGGGAGTGGCATGTATTCCTAAGAAACAGAAACCAGAAGAATTGACACTTATTACTTCATCTAGTATTTATGATGTCATTGCTTCAACTATGTATTCGTGACCAAATCTCCTTCTAAAGAGGTCCACAAACATGGTTGCACAGCCAAGTAAGTATATTTAATCCCAGCTGTCAGAATTAGGGTGCAATCTCAAGCCATATTTGTCCTTTTAAAAACCAGAACACACAAACTACCAACATTTCCCCTATTACAGTGGTACTTCGGGTTAAGTACTTAATTCGTTCCGGAGGTCCGTTCTTAACCTGAAACTGTTCTTAACCTGAAGCACCACTTTAGCTAATGGGGCCTCCTGCTGCTGCCACGCCGCCTGAGCACAATTTCTGTTCTCATCCTGAAGCAAAGTTCTTAACCTGAAGCAATATTTCTGGGTTAACGGAGTCTGTAACCTGAAGCGTATGTAACCCGAGGTACCACTGTATTCTGTCCCTGGTCCTTCCTTCAATTTCTCTGACTGAGCGAGAATACGTAGCAACATTTTAAACGTTCCCTTTTACTTCATTCAGTCAAGATTAGTCTGCTTTTGTCTGCCATTTTTCCACTGCATCTTGACCTCTGCAGAGTGTTTATCCATTCCAGTGTCCCTGCTCTCCTCCTGACACTCTCCTCGGCAGAAAGACAAAGACACAGGCATGTATTCAGATGGAATTCATTCCCATTGCCTACTACAGGGGTGGGCAGACTCTTCCCCAATTTCATGTCGGTGAAGGGAGCCCAGATGGAAACATAGGGAAAGGGAGTGATTAAAGAAGTGGTGGTGGTGGGGACCCTCAGCAATCAGACCACAGGACAGGGACATTTAAAAAACAGGTGTGCGAGGTTATTGTTAGCTATTGTGATACAATGGTACCTTGGGTTAAGAACTTAATTCATTCTGGAGATCCGTTCTTAACCTGAAACTATTCTTAATCTGAGGTACCACTTTAGCTAATGGGGCCTCCCACTGCCACGCATTTTCTGTTCTCATCCTGAAGCAAAGTTCTTAACCCGAGGTACTATTTCTGGGTTAGTGGAGTCTGTAACCTGAAGTGTCTGTAACCCGAGGTACCACTGTATATATTTTTGTGTTTTTATATTTTAAACCACCCTGTGATCTTTGGATGAAGGGCAGTATGCAAAAGATTATAAATAATAAATCCTCCTCTTGCAGCCCACTTAGAAGACAGGAAGAAAGAGATCGGAAGACTACACCCAGCCCCACAAATTTATGGCTCCCTTACAGATTACGCCAAGGCGGGGGCGGGGGAGCCCAATGTTGGAGGATGACAACAGTACCCCACCTGTGGTTTGGTGGTCTAGCTATCAAAGCTGGACACAATTTGTGAGTCCCTGCTCTCTACTACTGAAGCCAAGCATGTATTTCCTCCCGGCTGTTGTTCAAGCTTCTTTCAAGTGCTGTGGTATCCACAGAGAATTAAACTTCTTCACACTTGTAAACACACTGTGTATGAAAATTAGTTAACATCTGGTGTTCAAATCTGCTAAAGCAATTAGCTATTACAACACGGTTATCCCTCTGGAAGTACTATCATTACACTAGGTGCTTTTCAATTCAAATAAAATAAAAGGCATAATGAAATCTAATTACAAACTTTCACTCTCTCTCTTAAGACTAATAATCCTCTTACCAGTAGTTTATCAAAAAGCTTCTTCAAATTTGATTCTAGCTTTTCCATGTCTCCACAAAAGGAGCTCATCTCAGCAAGCAGTTTCAGCACCTACAGTGGGCGGGGAGAGAGGAAAAGAGCCACTGGAAAATTAACAGTTGCAGCTTTATACCATGACAATTTTTTTTAAAAAAGAACAGATTTTAAGACAGGAAGAAAGGGCTTATTCCTGGATATGACAGTGCAAATCAGAAAATGTGCCTAGAGGGTGGAAGATAGTGCCTCCTGTAGGATCTTAGTTGAATAGCATTCTTTCAGGCTGCAGACTATACGCATAAATTGTTTGAATTTTGTTCTGCATAGCAGAACACGTGATAAAAAAGCAAATCTATATAATACTTTAGGAGAGAGTATAAAATAAGACAAGCAGAATCAGCCTTGTCAGTGGTCCAAATTAGCAATAAATTTCTTCCTATCTTCTTTTGGCATACCTTGGATAACTATAATTCAGGCTCCATGAGATATTTCCAGATTAGCTTACCTCTAACTGTATATCAAGGCCTTCAACTGGGGTGGTCAGGGAACTCAAGTTTGGCAGCACATGCTCACAGAAGTAAGTGACAAATCTTGTGGAGTGGACATTTTTCTGTAGAAAAACAAAATAGCAGCTGTAACAGCAACATTTTCCAATGCTTTGCTGCACAATTCCAATCTTTCATTTGATAGCAGCTAGCACTAAAAGCCTTTTTAATCACAAGAACATTAAGTTAGCATACTACTAAGTAAACATGACACTGTTTTCCAAGACTGAAACACCTTCAAAGATTTTAGACAGCAAGCATGCTCAGATAAAACAGTGGTGCGATTTACATACAGTGAGAGATAGGAAAGCTACAACTCTAGCAAACAGGTATCTTAAATGGGTTGGTTTCCTTTCTTTAAAGCTTTAAAATCAGCTTCCAAGGTATTTTAATTCCACTTGGTTTTTAATCTGATTTGAATTTTGTTGTCTCCTCCCTGATTTGCACTTGGTTTTAATCTATCTTAACTAGATTTTATTGGGTGATACCAAACATTAATCGTACTCAGGGTAGATCCAATGAAATTGATGGCCTTGCTTTATTTAATGGGAGAGTCCTTGAGGAGACAAAAGTAGGATACAAGCTATTTTATAAATATATTTATCAGCTACACATGCAACAGTCTTGCAGCTTTTCACAGCCATGACTTGTATCATGGGATAGTCATACTGACACAGCCAATACAGCCATGCTGTGTTGACACAGCAGTCACAACACTTAAAAAACAAAACACCATAAATACTTACTGAGAAAAGTGGGACTGCTTGACGAGTACACTGTAAGAGTCTATCCACACAATCAGGGTCAGATGGATTGAAGGTCTGCTCAAGATCAGCTTGTTCAGCCACCAGTTCAACTAGCTGCTGCCGCCCACTCACTGTCTGCAGGCTTTTCAAGCCTGATAGTATCTTCATAAATAAGACAAACTCCTCTCCTGTCACATCCTCAAGCACCTTAAGAAAAGGAAGAGAAAAATAGAAAATAATGAATAATCATACCAATGCAGGTGGAAAAAATTGCTCATGTGTTCTTTTTCCTTGCAAATGATCATTCCTCGCTTAATTTTTTTTACAGTATATTTCAGTGTACAAACCATTTTAAAAAGCTCTTCCTTTAGTAGTAAAGCTTCCATGCATTAAGAGTCAGATGGAATTATCTCCCCCAATGCTTCATATCTGAGCAGAATTTGAATCTTGGTTGTACAGTCTAAATCCAAAACTTTGTACATTATGCCACATAGAACCTAAGTGCTGTTGCAAATTAACTTACTATATTTAATACAATGGGTCTAAGGTTGCAAACCTTTGTACATTTACCTAGGCCAAAGCCCTACTGTACTCAGTGGGACTTTTCTCTGAGCAAATATAAAAATGGGATTAAGGAACAATGGCTCCTCTCCATCTTAAAATAAATGCCAGCTGTCACTTGGATGCGTCTCCAGCACTAAATGGAAAATGACCCTTATGTGGCTGTGAAGAATAGTGAATACGAAGTTTATAGTCTTTTTATTAGCAAAGCTGATATTCAATTTTAGATAATGCAGAATGTAAGATTCAATAGATGTTAGATGGGTAACATTATCAAGTGGCTTGACAATGTGTTTCCTACATGTATGGTATGTCAGGTAGTAAAATTTATTCCTCCAATTCCAGTATCACCCCCCTAGATAGCTAACTTAGGTATTCTCCAAAGCATTGACAAAAATGTTTGTAGTCTTGATAGTTCATGGGGGGGGGGGCAGCAACTACCCCACACTAAAAATAGCATACCTTTGTTAGACTCAACTAAAATGTTTCAGAATCTTGAACTGGTGAAGCAACACTATTAGCAGCATTTTTAATTTACACCCATAGGTGGTAGTTAATGTGTTCTGATAGGAAGCAATTCTGTTATGAAGAACGTAATTTAACTAAACTAAGGTACTCACTTTCTTCGATTCTGTTAGTACGAGTTCTTCTACTTCTTTTGTTAACACCTCTTCAGGCAGTGTTTTGAGTTTTGTGGAGAGGAATTTGATGGCTCTTTCTCGCACAATATCCTCTCCTTGAAGAATCTGACTAAATAAACCACCCAGTGTTCCTAAAATAGAAATAAATACCACATAAGCATCCCTTTACAATTGAAAGGAATATAATTTTGTTAGATATTTAAGTATTCCAAGTATATGTTACATAACATATGTTATAAACACCATGTCCAACTCCTTGAAAGATTTCGTCAACCGTGTCTCCAAAATTTTTTTACACATCACTTGGGATGACAGGTGAACTAACGCCAGTGTACTGGAAGAAGCAAAGATCACCAGTGTTGAAGCAATGATTCTTCAACATCAACTTCGTTGGACTGGTCATGTTGTGCGGATGCCTGATTATCATCTTCCATAGCAACTACTCTATTCCAAACTTTAAAATGGAAAGCGTAATGTTGGTGGTCAACAAAAGAGGTTTAAAGACTCTCTCAATGCAAATCTAAAAAAAAAAAAATGTAGTATAAACACTGACAACTAGGAAACACTGGCTTGAGAGCACTTCAATTGGAGAACAGCCTTTACCAAAGGTGTCATGGGCTTTGAAGACGTTCGAGCTCAGGACGAAACATGCTAAGAGGAAGGCACGCTTGGCAAACCCTCACTGTGATCAACTCCTGCCCGGAAACCTATGTCTCCACTGTGGAAGGACGGGTGGATCCAGAAATGGCCCCCACAGTCACTTATGCACTCACTGTTAAAACCGTGTTTATGGAAGACAATCTTACTCGACTACAAGTGATCGCCAAAGAATAGCATGAGTCAGCTACATGGAAATCATGGAAATGGCATAAATAATTGTAAATGTTATATACCACATTAGTAGAAAAAATCCTGTTGATTCTAAAACATCTACACCTCTGGAATAGCTATTATTGTAATACACAAAACGATATTCTTTGTATCTTTGCAAATTGTCCTATTATTATTGTCAAAAAGGTATTCAGACTGGTAACTATTCCATATCTCCCAAAAGACAGTCAATTCTCATCTCAAAAGATCCAACAGAGCGTACAAACAAGTTACAGTGGTGCCCCGCAAGACGAATGCCTCGCAAGACGAAAAACCCGCTAGACGAAAGCGTTTTCCGTTTTTTGATGCGCTTCGCAAGACGAATTTCCCTATGGGCTTGAGTCTTTTCGCTCCCCCCCCCTTTTTCTAAGCCGCTAATAGCCTTTTAGCCGCTAAGCCTTTAATAGCTGCTAATAGCGCTAATCCGCTAATAGGGTTGCTTCGCAAGACGAAAAAACCGCTAGACGAAGAGACTCACGGAACAGATTATTTTCGTCTTGCGAGGCACCACTGTATAAATGTCAGGATATAATGCATGCTTTACCTTTAGCATCCATCTTAAATATGCTTAGCAAAGCATTGTTAACCAAGTTGAATTCTGCAGAATCATCTGGGGAAAAGAGAAAATTAAAGATGAAAAATATTTTTAATTCTAGCTAAATAAAGTGAAGCACTGGAAATCAACACAAACTAGAATCTCATGTGATAAGAAATTATTCAAAGAACCAGGTGAAGACTGAAAGTGGCAAGACCATTGTCTGAAAAACAGAAGGCAGATAACACAGCTGTACAAATACAAAGCTGCATCTGGCTGACTTATGTTTATTTCCTTACAAGAAGCATATAAAACATTCCCTGTTAAACACCATGCACAATGATAACATAATAATAACACTGCTTTTTAAAAATATGCTTTTTATTTGTTTTCTTACTTAGCAAACACACACAAGAAATTAACAAAAATGATAAACCAAAAAAACCCATACATATATCCATAAAGCCATATGTTCTGACAAAAGAACTTATGCCACCATATTCTTAATTCCCAATTCCTTATCTTCCCCAACAGACTTCCGTCTTCCTCAAAGCGGGTCTGTCTTATCTGTTTAATAAACTGTTTCTTTAATCATTATGCCATTTCTTCTGTTATCTGAATACTATTATTATAATCCATATTGTGGTTTGCGAAAATTAATCAAAGCATGTCCAGGTTTTAACCTGAGGGCACTGTTTTTTAAAACATTCTCTATAAATTATAAATTTATAAATAATTTATAATTTATAAATAACACTGCTTATTTTACAACAGAAACAAACAAAAGAAGCAGAATACAACAGAAACAAGCACAAAGACAACAATTCTAGATTCAGGTAGGTAGCTGTGTTGGTCTGACGCAGTTGAAATAAATTAAAAAATTGTCCAATAGTATCTTACGAGACCAGCTAAGTTTGTTCTGGGTATAAGCTTTCGTGTGCATGCACACTGAAGAATATCTGAAGAAGTGTGCATGCTCATGAAAGCTTATACTCAGAACAAACTTAGAAAGACAACAATGTTTAATCAATGGGCAACATACAACACCACGCAAGCAGACCTCCCCCTTCATTTCTATCCCCTTGCACCCACCCCTCTGCTCCAGAGGGAATCTGTTGCTTTAGGTGATAGGGGCAGGAGAAGGAATTCATTCTGCCAAAAGTGTACATTCCACCAGTGAATGAACACCACTGGATTTCACCCAATGTCTAGAAGCCATATACATCTATCTATCCCATTTAACTGTGGCAAGCAAAAAGTTTCACTGCAACATGTGAAGCAGCATTGTTTCCAACAAACCTATGCAGATTTTAAGACAAAGACCTAGAGGTTGTGGATACTTCTTCCCCAAGAAGCTAGCACGAAGAATTCCTGCACTAGCCAGAGTAGCAGTACCATCTGCTGTGCCAGTGCACAAGAAGAGGGCACCTTCTAGTGAAAGAATGAGGGAAAGACACAGAATGGTAGGGGTGCCATCTGGTTCTGAGGCATGCCTGTGCTTTTCTGTCTGCAATGGTACATTAGCATAGCCCTTTCCTGCACTGTGGAATATGTACCTTTTAGCACGAGTCAAGATTGACAGGCACCTTTTAGAATGTACAGATTGCCAGCTCCCTGTACATGTTGAGTTTTCAATCAAAGGAGGTTCAGAGCGTTTAGGAATTTGAATGGGAGGTAAGACAGCAAAAGTTATGGGGTGGTGAAGACTCCTAAAATACAGAACAGCAAATATTGACATGGAAAAAACAAGATGGTTAAGGAAGACAACCATAGCAATGAATCTTGCTCTGATTACACCTTGTAAGGAGGTTACAAATACAAACACCAATCTCTTCTACCTGACTGAAGAAGTTGGGTGAGTATGTCTGCCACTCTGGGGAGGTTGTCACCAGTAGCAAACTGAGGTAATTCTTTGATTGCTTGGCGCCGGATCTATAAACAAAACAAAGACACACACATTCACCAACCAATGAATTAAAATTCTCTTACACAGATGATACAGCTTCAAACAAAAGGTTGGGAAAGTCAGACACAATTTACTGTCTGATTGTGCTGTCAGTTTTTATGTTCACCGTTACTTAATTGCAAGAGGCCTAAGGCTACCATGAGCTCCACTAAGGGATTTAGCCTGAAATCCTCTATCAATGTACCTGGGAAGAAGCTCCTCTGAAAATGGGACTTACTTTGTGGTAGATATGTAAATATGACAAGTTTATCTGTCATTAGACCATCACAGTACAACAGATGAACAGTCTAAAAGTCACATCAATATCTACTGAGGTTAAAACACACCCAAATAAAACTACAACACAGTCAAGTTTAAAATGACAAATTTCCTCTTGCACTGTTGCTAAACATTTTAACAACTAAAACAGATTTAAGGATGAACCTTTTCTGTACAACTTTCTGACTTTATGTCAATGTTTTGTAAATGGGCAAATATGATGTAGTTTCATCCTGCCTTGGGGAGTCATTCCTGTTTTGGTTTTGCTAGTTTGCATTGTTCTTTTAGTTATTTTGAAATTGGTATTTAAATTATTTTGTTAATTCATTTTAAATTTTGCACCATATATGTTGGGAGCACATGTTGAAGAGAAGCTACTAAATTCATAAATAAACTACTGTATATGAAAAAACTTTTTGAAAAGTGATGCCTGTGCCTAAATGAAGTTTGTATGAACCTCAACTCCTGATGAACAGGTAAAAAAGGCACCCACACTCTGATTGCTCCCAGATGATTATATGGTACATTAAAAAAAAAAAAAATACACTACCAACTTCCCATAATTTTGTTTCATAAAATAATTTACCAATCAGTTGACAAGCATGCCAATCCTGGTTAAATAACCCAAAGATGTAATATCAGTTTCTCCTGGTTTAGACCTTATGAGTGAAAAGTGTTCTGTTCCCCCACAATTTTTTTAGGGTCAATCTGAGTGGGGTGGGGACGAGATGGGAATGGATGAAATAAGAAGGAACAAGAGGCAAGTGCTAAGTGCTGATGAAAAAAATACTTACAGAAACATCTTCATCCTCACAAAGGTCCAGTTGGGCATTGATAGCTGAATCTGCCAGTTCAGGGAAATGTTTGAAGAATTTTGGAATAAATTGTGCTGCTAATCTCTTCTCCTTGGCACCTCCCTTGACACCATCCAAGATCACCTGGTAAGCATCTTTGTGCTAAGACAGAAGATAGAAACTCTCTGCTTTATGCAGTTAACAGATGCAATAATGTACTACAATATCAGAATACTGTTCTAAGGCTCTGAATAAATTTACATATAAAGAATCTTATAGCTTAGGCATATCCGAGAGTATATCACCACTATCCACTGCAGATCTCACCACCACCACTCATGTGCCAAACAGCATCCATAAAGTTATTTTTAGTGTCTGTTAGATAACTATAAAACCACCTTTCCTAAAAGTCTAAGGTTGCAAACCAATGCCCATGTACATGGGAGTAAGTTTCACTCAATTCAGTAAGCCATGTATAGGATTGCATTGCAAGCATCTTCTACAAATACTGCAATATCATCCTATTCTAGCTTTTGGGGAGCAGGCTTAATCTGGGAAAGAGCTGAACACTTTTACCATTATGTGTGCAGTGTTTAATTTTAGATGGATACATTATATGCTCTTCATAACCTACTGCTAGGTGTCCCCAAGTGTTGGAGGAGACAGTGCCATGGATCATCGCGGGTTGCAGTATAACGGAAAAAAGAAGATTCCCCCCCCCCCCCTGGTCTTTTACACATCAAGGTACAACACAGCAAACACAGATGCTTACAAGAAGAAGAGCTGAGAGGGGAAAAAACCCTGTGTTTGTGAGTACAATACACCACTGGGGAAAGGGCATCCCTTGGGGCAATGGCGTTAGAAGAGGATGCATGGCACACAAGTCTCTAAGGCCACAATTCTAAAACACACACTACTGAACACAGGAGAATTGGTCAGTAAACATGCATAGGACTGAGCTGCAGGGATGCATACTCACGATAACGTAATGCTACATGTTATACAAAATGCGATGTTATATCGCATCACTTGCGACTGGATTTCTGAATGAACGCCCACGTAAACACGACTACAACCCTGCCTCTATAAGCAAGCGCAGCAGGCAGCACATGGTACGCCGCGGCCGCAATTCTAAACAGGTTTGCTTTTGAGGGGAAATAAAAAACCCGTTGAACTAAACGAGCGCTGGGAGAAGCGAGCACGGGATTATCACGCTGCACGTTCCCCGCCCCCCCCCTCACAAAACAGCTCTTCTTTATCCTTTTATGAAGAACCGGATTTTTATTTATTTTATTTTTAAGCAGGCCTTTGCCAAGAGCCTTCGGCCCACCCGTGATTTCAAGCACCGACCCTCAGGTTGTTTAGCTAAGGAAGGGGCACCTTCTCAATGGAAGATTTCTAGCGGAGAGGGAGGAGGTGCCCCCTCAAAAAAAAAAAGGGGGGGTCCGAATCCAGACTCATGACGGGGGGGGGGGGAGTGAGCAGAGGCAGAGAGTGGGGAGCCTGGTTCTTCCTCCTTTCTCCCCCCCCCAGCCGCCTCCGCCGCATAAAGGATGTTCCCCCGCCGCCGCCTAGGCCCAGGAGCCCCGCGCGCAGTCCGAGCCGCCCGCCCGCCCTCACCTCGGCCGCGGTCTCCTTGGCGTCGGCTAGGATGCCGTAATTACGGTACAGCTCCTCCACGGTGGGCATCGTGCCGCGGATGGTCCTCTCACGGCCGGCCTCTCTCAATCTCCGGCTGAAGCTGCGACGAAAACAACCGCTCTCCCTTTCACGCCACCTCCAACCCGCGGGCGGAAGCGAGCGGAACCGCCTAGTCAGGCCCCGAGCGGCTTCCGGCGGCGGTGGGAAGAGGGCGCATCTGCCCCCGTCCTGCCTACAGCGGCCCCTGCCGTCGCGGAGGTGTCGTTGCAATTCTGGAATCCCTCTCACTCATAGCTGTCAATTTACAGATTTGAAAATAAGGGACCAGCAGCCTTGAAAATAAGGGACCAGCAGCCTTGAAAATAAGGGACCAGCAGCCAAAATAAGGGACCTGCAGCCTCACCTGTTCCATGCACTCCAGTCTTCCTGTCCTCCTGCAGTCTGATCAAACTCATGCTGGTAGCTTCGAGAACACTGTCCAACCAACTTTGTAACCAGAGGTTCAACTGAATAGAATCTGAATCACATGCACCACAAGGCCTATGCAGCCTCAACTTAAGATGGCTCCCCGGCCTGGCTTTGCACTGCAAAGTTTGCAGCAGCACGTGCAACAAAATGGTGTCCAGCATTCGAAAAACCCCTCAGCTTGCATTAACTAGCCACACACAAGGCATGCAAGCTCCACCCCCCCAGTCGTTCTTAGACTTCTTATTGGGTGAGTAACACAGTCAAGCAACACAGTTGGAGCCTCCCTCCTCCCTAGCCGGCAGGGAGGGAGGGAGGGAGAGGAGCTGCTTCCTTTGAAATGTAAGGGACATCATTTAAGGGACATTTAAGGGACATCCATCAATAAGGGACAGCAGCAGGACATGGCGCTGGAATAAGGGACTGTCCCTTCAAATAAGGGACCCTTGACAGCTATGCTCTCACTCTTTCTTTCTCCTTCGCCCTGCGGTCAAATCAGGAGCTGCCATCCCGCTAGGAATGCTGATATTCGTCAGCCCCTTCTTACGTAGAAGATTCATGTGCTACCATTCTTTTTTATTATTATTTTAAAAAAGGTATCTGCTACTATGAGGGTGAAAGAGAAGAGCACAAAATGTGGTCTGAAGCTCAACATCAAAAAAACGAAGGTCATGCCCACTAGTCCCATAACTTCCTGGCAAATAGAAGGGGAAGAAATGGAGGCAGTGAGCGATCTTACTTTCTTGGGCTCCATGATCACTGCAGATGGTGACAGCAGTCACGAAATTAAAAGACGCCTGCTTCTTGGGGAAAAAGAAAGGACAAACCTAGACAGCATCTTAAAAAGCAGAGACATCACCTTGCCAACAAAGGTCCTGGTTTTCCCAGTAGTGATGTGTGGAAGTGAAAGCTGGACCATAAAGAAGGCTGATCGCCGAAGAATTGATGCTTTTGAATTATGGTGCTGGAGAAGACTCTTGAGAGTCCCATGGACTGCAAGAAGATTAAACCTATCCATTCTTAAGGAAATCAGCCCTGAGTGCTCACTGGAAGGACAGATCGTGAAGCAGAGGCTCCAATACTTTGGCCATCTCATGAGAAGAGAAGACTCCCTGGAAAAGACCCTGATGTTGGGAAAGATGGAAGGGGGCGACAGAGGACGAGATGGTTGGATAGTGTTCTCGAAGCTACCAGCATGAGATTGACCAAACTGCGGGAGGCAGTGGAAGACAGGAGTGCCTGGCGTGCTCTGGTCCATTGGGTCACGAAGAGTCGGACACGACTAAACAACTAAACAACAACAACAACTTATCCTGCATAGGCAAAACAGGAAGAGTACATCTTGGTAGCAGATGTGGCAAAACATTGCTGTTTGAGGGCTGGGAAAATAGCAAAAGGGGAATGATTGTTAGGAAAGCCATCCTGCTCCAAAACTGCACAGTTGTGCTTTAAAAGACCCGAGGACTAATAAAAATGTTGAATAAAGGCACTGGAACTGTGGAGTGTGTGCATTTTTTAAGACCCAAAGCATATGGGTTGCAATAGCATTTCAGCTTAACACACCCACCCACCACTATCTGTATGTGTGCGTGCGTTTAAATAAAATAGTGGGAACTGGAATTAATCCCCAATTACTTTATGCACATTCGTTTCAATGGGTCTGCTCTGAGCATAACTAATTTTGGATACAAGCCTATGTTTTGTATTTACATTAAGTATCTACTATGTTACTATGTTGTAAACTGTCCTGTGGCCTTGCAATGAAGGGTGTTGTATACATTTTTAAAATAACTAAATAATAAAATAACTGCAACAAAATATGCATGAGAGTGCTTCTTTTCAGAGTTGCAACCAAATTCCCCATACCCTTTATTTATTCTCCAAAGATGGTCAGGGTTCCATAACCACTGAGCATGCTCAGTCCTCGTTGGGGATTTACTTGTGGATTTCCCCCCTATATATTTCTGTTGCAAATCTCAGGATTTCCTCAAGCCTGAAGATACTCCACTATTGTGAGCAGATGGTACTTGGGGGCTACATTATTGGATCAAAAAGGAACACCAGTATTAAAAAACACAGGAATTTAAATATCTAAACTTCATTGGACAGAAAAGCAGAAACTGTTTTTTAAAAATTAGAAGGCAAAATATGTTATTGCCATTGTGCAAATGAAGTGTGAGGTACCATGGCATAATCTCAAAATGCTTTTGCCATAGCAGTGGCGTAGTGTGGGTTGTCAGCACCTGGGGCAAGGCAAGTAATTTGCGCCCCCTAACCTGTGGATTTGCGCCCCCTAACCTGTGGATTTGCGCCCCCTAACCCGTGGATTTGCCCTAACCCCAGATGTTGCGCCCAGTGCGGCCGGCCCCCCCTGCACCCCCCACGCTACGCCACTGTGCCATAGACTGTGGCATAACCTGTACTTTTTGGTAGCATCTAGCTATTTTGACATGAATAAGCAGAAATAGGCCGAATGTAACTGATTGCCCCTAGGTGGCAGTAAGAGCCTATGGCAGTCTTCATCCACCCAAGCATTGGCACTGTATCAATTTATCTTGTGTGGAAATAAAGCACTAGTGGGGAGCAAAAAATTTAAATTCCTTGGCTGGTAAGAAAAACACAAAGAAACAAAAACTTGCAATGGTGGGTTCCCATGGCACTTTTGAGCTGCATTGTTGGAAACCCACAGAAGGACATTTCAAAGCTGCACAGATACATTTGCTGTACCACCTTTGATAAATTCAGTTACAGTTTATAATTTAATAAGGTTTAATTATATATTTTTATGCTAGGTTTTGACTTTTAAACGATTAGCCACTTTCCTGCTTTCTTCAGGGCAATGCAACAAAACCCTATACAGTAAATAAGTGAATGTTCGACGTCTACCTGCAATTAATCTCCAGCTTTACTAATATAAAATAGAACTTCATTTCTTTTTTACTTCTGTTTGCTGCTTCACAAGGAACCTGTATGCCTTTCACTTAGAGCTGGAGATAGGTCCAAGTACTGGCTGGATTTCACATTTCCAAAAAATGGGGAATATGTAATGGCTATTTCTTTGTCTCTAAAACCTGTTAGCAATGGAAAGGTCATAGCTCCCTGGTACAGCATCTGCTTTGAGTGCAGAAGTTCCCAGGTTTAAATCTGGCATCCTACCTGCAACGGCTGACTTCATGGCTTTAACATCATACCATCTTTCTCCTCCCTCACCGCCATTTTGCTGGACAGCCATCCTGCCAAAGGGTTCTAGAAAGCTTGTTCTCTGTTCTGTGCCATTACGCTTGGTCCTAATAAAGTCATTGCCCTATAGTGCATTCTAGATGTTCTTCCTCTGCGCCAACACAGTTGTCTGTGTTTCCCCACAGTAATTTATGTCAGGGCCCTGCCCCCAAACACTATGATAGCGACTCTTACTTGTAAGTCAGGAGGGTGTCTTTGTTCAGATTTATAGTGGGACAGGCTCAGCATGAAGCACAGGGTCCAGAAGTCAAGATTCCAGGCATGCCAACTCTAGGTGTCTTCAGCCCCCTCAATGTCAAGGGGGAAGAGGAGGCCAAGCATGGACCGAAGCGCAGCTTCAGTGGCTGGCTCCTTCAGAGTGTTTGGCCTCTTCCAGACTATGTGACATTGCACATTCAATCCGTGTGACATCACACACACAGTGTACTGGGTCACCTCAATCTTGGGGGCAAGTTGGTGCCCCTGCAAGATTCTAAAGTGCAAGAGCAAGGCAATAAATTTACAGTGGTACCTTGGTTTTCAAACTTAATCCGTTCTGGGAGTCCATTCAACTCCCGAAACCGTTCGAAAACCAAGGCACGGCTTCCGATTGGCTGCAGGAGCTTCCAGCAGTCAAGCAGAAGCCACGTCAGAAGTTCAGCTTCCGAAAAACATTTGCAAACCAGAACACTTACTTCCAGGTTTGTGGTGTTCAGGAGCCAATTTGTTGGGCAACAAACCATTCAATAACCAAGGTACGACTGAATAACATTTGCTGGCTTTTATTAGAAAGGGTATAACCATTCGATTCAAAAGGACCAGATTAAATCATCAACCTGATTTTCTGCAAGCTTCTACAACATTTCTTAGGACATTTCTCCCAAATGAGACAGCATCTTATCAACTCCTAGATGATCATTGGTGATTATGCCAGCTATGAATGTATGACTGTTTATTTTATTTTTGAAAGCAGTATTTCTGGGTGAATGCAAGGCATTAAGGGAATATTAGGCCTTTCCAAGCAAAGGATTTTGCACACTCACTTCTAATAAACGTTTTAAAACACTCAGATAATTTTGTGCTACTACTCTTGTGTGATCAGATTCATGAGGTCGTAGGGACATATTAAGGGATGCTCTAAGAGTGCTAACTTGCTTCACTTGTAAACAGTAACTTTATTCCTTCTTCCTCTAGTGCTTCCAATAATTGCTATTACCATTCTCTGGAAATTTGCTATTCATATTATGTCTCTTGAATATGAAATGTTCCAGACGATATGAATTATTCAAAGCAAGGGCATAACATATGCTCACAGTAGAGTGTTATGATACTTTGCTTATTATTCCCTCACTTCTTGTTTAATACAACCAATTATTGTGTTGCTTGCCCACTGAATGAATCCCTTCATTGACTTTTCTCTAAGGATATTCCAGTCTTTATTCCTGAAAGGCAACTTCTATTTATTTATGAATCTATTCCATGTGCCTGCCAGCAGACATGAAGCTGATTGCATGCATACTTTCTTTAAAAATAAAATATGTATTTATTGATTTTCCAATATCATTCCAATAGCAGCCTCATTATAACTATACCAATTTTATCCAATTAATACAATGATTAATGCCAATTATTCCAATGTCAAATTATACAATTTAATCAAACTGGTCTCCCTGCGTGCAAGATTTGATGACTTCATTTTTTCTGCATTCCAAAATCTTAAAAATTTCCATTCCATTCCAGTATAATAATCCCTTATATAATAGCTACAATCTTGTGTTTCATTCGTGTTGGTATATTAGGTAATTTATAAAGTTTCAAGTGAGGAACTCTAACTGTAATGCTTATTCTTTCCCGAGTGTGATAGTTCTCCCCCATGATGTTTTCTCGTCCATGTATGGTGTTATATCCTTCATTGCTACAACTGTTGATGGTTCCCGTCATGCCTCGGGAGAAGCTGTTATCTCACAGTTTCCAAAAGTCCCTGCATCACTTCGGCCTGTGATTTGGCTTCCAGTAAACAAGCAGTCTTCACAATTTTTCCAGCCTAGGAAGAACAGTCTGAATCCAGACTGCAAATAGGTTCTGCAATTAAGCAGGAAGAACCAAATGCACAAATATAGGATGGGGGACATCTGGCTTACTAGCAGTATATGTGAAAAGGATCTAGGGGTCTTGATGGACCACAAGCTTAACATGAGTCAACCGTGTGATGCAGCAGCAAAAAAACCCCTAATGCTATTCTAGGCTGCATCAAGAGAAGTATTGTGTGCAGGTCAAGGGAAATAATAGTACCACTCTATTCTGCCTTAGTCAGGCAACACTTGGAATACTGTGTCCAATTCTGGGCACCACAATTTAAGAAGGATGTTGACAAGCTGGAACATGTGCAGAGGAGGGCAACCAAGATGATCAAGGGTCTGGAAAATAAGCCTGGAAAAGAGGAGGCTTTTGAGAGGAGATATGATAGTCATCTAATATCTAAATATCTTCTAATATCTAATATCTAAAGGGCTGTCACATGGAAGAGGGAGCATGCTTGTTTTCTCATGTTCTGAAGGGTAGGGCATGAACCAATGGCTTCAAGTTGCAGGAAAGGAGATTCTGACTAAACATTTGGAAAAACTTTCTGACAGTAAGAGCTGTCCAGCGGTGGAACAGACTCCCACAAGAGGTGGTGGACTCTTGGAGATGTTTAAGTAGAGGTTGGATGGCCATCTGTCATGGATGCTTTAGCTGAGATTCCTATACTGCAGGGGTTGGACTAGATGACCCTTGGGGTCCCTTCTAACTCTAAGATTCTATGATTCTATGAAATAGTTAATCCAAAAGCTTCTATTCCCGCAGCTGGTAAACTCCTTTCTTCCCTGCTGCTTGATTTATGGCCAATTGTTCTTATCTCAAACACATTCCTTTGTGGATAACGGCAATTAGGGAGGACTTTGTTCCATATTTTCAAAGCATGGCGTTCCCTCCCCTCCCCTCTCAGTTCCTTTCCCTCACACACACAGTTCCAGTTTTGTTAAATTCCATATTTATATTTCAATTTCTTCCTTCACTTGTACAGTTTTTTTAAAAAATCTTGCATTCCAGGGATGGTTGCCGTATCATAAATGTAGAGAAAAACTTTGATATAAGCAAACCATGCTCCACTCCCCCTATCGTCTCTTTCACTGAATGAAATTCCCTCTCAGTTCAAACCTTTTAAATCCTTGTAGCTGGGTTCGTTTTCGCAGTTTCTTATCCCATCATCTCTAGCATGCGCCTTTAGTTTACTCCAATTAAAAAAAAAACCAATTAGCAGGATAACCTGCGCTTCCAGGAATGGGATTGGGGTGGGGTGTTGTGGCAGCCAGAGTACTCCTTGCACCCAGTGCCTTTGTCTGTCCTCGCATTCCATGGGGAAGTGAGTTCCAGACTTCCAGGCAAACTGTAGGTGAGAGCCATGTTCCTCTTCCAACTGAAGAGGAATGCAGAAAATGCAATTCAGCCATCATATTCTGATTATCTCTGTCTGTCTCTCTCCGTAGTGTTGGCAGAGGCTTCCATCCCCTGGCGCACAGGAAACAGGAAGCTGCATGCATACTCTCTAGGTCACACTGACTTTGATGGGAGTTGCTTCCTAGTAGAGTTCTTTTCAGGCATTCCTTTACACCTGATCCTAGCTGTCTAGGGTTTTAAATCACATGGGGCACCTAAATGAGTACAGTGGATGCTTGGGTTGTGAATGTGATCCGTGTGGGAGGCACGTTCGCAACCCGCAGCATCCGCAACCTGCAGTTCCGCGTCTGCACATGTGCAGGTTGCGATTTGGCGCTTCTGCACATGCGCAAAGCTCAATTTAGTGTTTCTGCGCATGCGCGAGCGCTGAAACCCAGACGTAACCTGTTCCAGTACTTCCGGGTTTCGGCATGTCCATAACCTGAAAATGTGCAACCTGAAGCATCTGTAACCTGAGGTATGACTGTACAAGAGGCTGCCTGGTGTGGACGTTCAATCCCCAGTGTTTGGAGGGTGATGAATTTGGTGACAGTGATGCCACAGAGGGGACAGATACAGAGCAAGTATCCTGGCTCTTCCACCTCACACGATTGAACTCACCTGTGGTGGAAGGCTTGAACAGTGCTTAAGTATGTTTAGGATTGCAGCCTTAAAGTCAAGCGTGTAATCCAAGACTCTTTGGAATTGAACTATGATTTTTGATGGGAATAAATTAGGTTAAATCTAATTTGCTAGGCTAAATGGCTCATGGAGTGGGAATGCTACCAAATTGTTGTTATTTTTTGGGTGGGGTTCTATCATCTACTGGCAAAGTTGATTTGCTGTTGGTGCACAACGAACCTGCTCCCCCCCCCCATCAAACTTTTCGCAATAAGGAAAGTGAAAGGCCTTTGAAAGCCTTAAATGGCTCAGGACTGCAGTACCTCAAAGATTGCCTTTTCCCATGTGAACCAACCGGGCTTCTACAAGCATCATCTAAGCCCCTTCCTCAAGAGGTTTGGAGGGTGGCAACATAAGAACAGGCCTTTTCTGCAGTGGTTCCCCATTTGTGGACTGCTTTACACAGGGAGAATTGCATGGAGCCATCATCTTTAGGCAGCAGGCAGAAACTTTCCTCTATAACCAACAAATTCAGTTAACAACAACAACAACAAGTGATGGCGAATTGCCCTGGAAAGTATGGATAACAACCGCTTGACACAATGTTGTTTAACTTCTCTGCAATCAAATCAGAATGGTTGCATAAAAAGTAGTTGCTGCCATCTGACCTTCCCACAAACTTTGTGCAAATCCAACAAGACAAATGTTCAATAAACAGGTGCTCTGAACTTGACCTGGGCTGTTAAAGTGGCACAGAGTAAAAATTGGGTTCTTTCTGTTCTATCTTATTTGCCCAGCAGGGGACACTCAATATCCACACTTCCATCCCTACTACAGACATCTCCCAAGAAATATGATACAAACCTAAAGTATTAAGAGAAAAGATTGTTCAGACTTGTAACGAACAAGGTTCTTTCTTTGTTTCTTTTCTAATCTAAGATTACCTAACAGTACAGTAACAATAACCGCTACTTATCAATAGCAATATGATAAGAGCAACATTTGCTTAATTTCTATTCCAAGAGATAAGTGAGGACGACAGTTTCAAAAGTTACATTCCTTTGTTGTAGGAAAGAGTCACACTCAAAATCAGACAAAGGAACCTGAAAATGAAGAAGAAAAATGACACTTTTATTTTTAAAACAAGGCAGCAAAGACACAGAGCAATCACCTATATCCTCCTACTAAACCACTTTCTTGGTCTGTTATATACCCTGCCCTTCTGCTCATTACACTGCATATTTTCTGCTTGAAGGCCTTCCAAAATATTCTTATGTCACAGAGGTGTGTCTGTTCTCTGCTTCTTGATTTTCTGTTTGGACTTATTCCCCCCCCTCCCTATTTCTCAAAGCTGACGGAAGTCCCTCTGTGACAATTAACCTCCTAGGTAGTGGCTGCCTCTAGCAATTGTAATTAAGTGGCCAATCAAGGAGCCAATGGATCTTTCCTCACAGAGATGAATGAGGCGGTGAAAGGAATGGTTATTTGTGAGATTAAAAATCTGGTTTTTCTTTCTTTTTTCTTTTTTTAAAAAAGGTTTTAGGAATATAGTGGGAAGCAAAGTCTTTCAGAGTTCTTTTGGGGATGACAGTGACACTGCCAGGAGAACAACAACAGGCAGCAGAGAAGTCTGACTGTGACAGAATACAGTGGTTACTCAGGTTACATAGAATCATAGAATCATAGAATCATAGAGTTGGAAGAGACCACAAGGGCCATCGAGTCCAACCCCCTGCCAAGCAGGAAATACCATCAGAGCACTCCTGACATATGGTTGTCAAGCCTCTGCTTAAAGACCTCCAAAGACGGAGACTCCACCACACTCCTTGGCAGCAAATTCCACTGTCGAACAGCTCTTACTGTCAGGAAGTTCTTCCTAATGTTTAGGTGGAATCTTCTTTCTTGTAGTTTGGATCCATTGCTCCGTGTCCGCTTCTCTGGAGCAGCAGAAAAACAACCTTTCTCCCTCCTCTATGTGACATCCTTTTATATATTTGAACATGGCTATCATATCACCCCTTAACCTCCTCTTCTCCAGGCTAAACATGCCCAGCTCCCTTAGCCGTTCCTCATAAGGCATCGTTTCCAGGCCTTTGACCATTTTGGTTGCCCTCCTCTGGACACGTTCCAGTTTGTCAGTGTCCTTCTTGAACTGTGGTGCCCAGAACTGGACACAGTACTCCAGGTGAGGTCTGACCAGAGCAGAATACAGTGGCACTATTACTTCCCTTGATCTAGATGCTATACTCCTATTGATGCAGCCCAGAATTGCATTGGCTTTTTTAGCTGCCGTTCAGGTTACATACCCTTCAGGTTACATACGCTTCAGGTTACAGACTCTGCTAACCCAGAAATAGTGCTTCAGGTTAAGAACTTTGCTTCAGGATGAGAACAGAAATCGTGCTCTGGCGGCGCGGTGGCAGCAGGAGGCCCCATTAGCTAAAGTGGTGCTTCAGGTTAAGAACAGTTTCAGTTTAAGTACGAACCTCCGGAACGAATTAAGTACTTAACCTGAGGTACCATTGTATCTTGATCCTTTGCATGGGAGGCAGGCTCACACTGAAAACAGAGGGGAGAAAGGGCAGAACCGCCACAGTTTATTCAGAACATTAATAAATATTCTATGAATCAATAGATTTTTGTGCAACTTTACAACTTGTGGATTGCAGACTTCAATGTGTCTGGCTATTTCCAGAGGGGGAGGTTCTAACATTTCTATCCTGGAGAGTTCATACGCAGAACAATCCTAGCATACATTCATGGTGGTGTAGGGGAACAAGGAATCTGCTTGTTTCAAGACTACCACACCCATTGCCCTGCCATTTTGTTGCGACTGCCTGCACACCCATCTACAATGGTGCAGCTTTCCGCCAGCATGCAGGTGGTTGAAGGGCAGGGATGCGACTTCCAGCAGTGTGTTATTGTGTCAGCACACATCTGTCTCTGACAGAAGAGCAGCACTTACACCACTTCCTGTCTCCTCCTCATCTGACTTCCTGGCAGAGCTTGGATTGCACCCTAAGCCTGACATCATGATTGCACTTGATAGTGATCATATGATATATTTCAGTGGGCTTAGGTACGCCCACCTCCACAAAGGATTGTGCTGTACATTTACAATCCTATGTATCATTCTCTGGGAATAAGCCCCACTAAACTCTGTGAGATTTCCTTCTGACTAAATGCGCACAGTCTCCTATGAACACAATTAGAAATCACATTTTATATTTTTTTACTAAAGGGCCAGACCATACATGATGTGGGAGATCTGTGAATGGCTCTATTTTTTAAAGTTTAAATTATAGGCAGCTGGGATGCTTGTCCAAATTTGATCAGAGGAGCAACACTGGGAGAACGGATGTTTCATCCTGATACACATCATTTTCTTCATCTAAATCGCCCTCCTCTAGTTGTCATTAGACCCGCAGGGGGAAAATACCTTTAGGCAACAGGACAATCAGCAGCTGGGAGAGGATTCAGTTCAGTGTGCAGGTAAGAACATAGGAAGAGTCCTTCTGGACCAGAGCAAGGACCCATCTAGTCCTGCATTCTGCTTTCACAGTGGCCCACCAGATGCCCCTGCCACTCAAGCAGAACCTGAGCCTAATAACACTCTCTCCTCTCCACCTTCTTTCCCCATAATTTCAATTAGCATTCCAAGTCAGAAAAGAACTTCTAGGGATGGAATGGTAGCCATGATCCAGATGAGAGCATTATGAGCTGGGTAACTTTGTATTCTGACCCTGAGCTGACAAGCAAAGGAGCTGCATGGAGTGCTGGGTGCCAGATCTCAAAATTAATAAATAATATTGCTTTCCTCTGCATTATGGAGAACATCTCAGCAGACTGGGGTCACCTGAAGTGGGCTACACAGGGAATGCTATCCGTGAATCTTTAGCCGCTTGGTTTGTTTTTGATGTGCGTTCGAGCTCCTGTTAATCTCTGATGAGCTGCCGTTCTACCATCTACAGTCAGTTTATCCTTTCTTGTTTGAAGGGGACTCACACAGGAGCAAAGCTGAGGAAAGAAATTCAATTAGTAGGAAAATGTGATTGAAAAACCACAGAAACTGACAGGGGAATTTAAGGATCTGGAACTAGTTTGAACTTAATGGCTTTCCTTGAATGTGGTTGACAGAGATGGCTCCAGAGAGTCATTTTTGGGACTTGTCCTTTGCTACTCAACCCTGGATGTGTGAACTAGAGCAGCAAGAGGCACACAGTCTCAGATTTATTTTCTGATTTTGGCCTAAACTTCCACAGTATTTATTTTATTTTCCTTGAAGAGCAAGGCAATAAGCATATATAGAATCATAGAACTGTAGGGATCATGAAAGACACCTAGCCCAACCCTCTGCAATGCAGGAATATTTTTGCCCAACATAGTTACCTTGTTTCCATTTCCTGAACCTATTTTGCAATCCAGGAAAATGCTTTCGCCAATAGCCCAGCTATTGTTTCTAGATACACTGCTATCTCTACACATAGGCTCCTTCCCAACAAGTTCATGAACAAATTCATTGCTAGAGGAACAAAATCATGTCTTAGGAACTCATCAAACAATTCTGAGATTATGCCCTTTTCAAGGATTCCCCATTCCATCTCCTTGGATTTCAACCACACCCCAGACAATTAGTCATATTCCCATGCCTGCTGAGCATGTTGAGTCCTCATTGGACTGGTTGTTGTTGTTGTTTTTTTTTTTTGGGGGGGGGGAAGGTTCTCCTCCCTTAGGGTCACTTTACTTGTGCTTCTCCAAGTCATGTCCCTGTTATGTTCTACATATGGATAAGTGCTTGGAAAATGAGTTTGTTATTGGTATATAAGATAGGATGCCCAACCTAGTGGTTTGAATCCCTAAAGTGCTGTACCAAATGATTGAAGTGCAAGTGTACAAAACACATGGATCAGCCCTTCCCAATTATCAGCCAAGTCTGGATGAAAGCCCTGCCAGTAAAATGTTGACAAGACCCTCTCCTGACTTCCCTAAAAATGGATTCAATAAGAGACAGGATCCCTAAGTGCTTTGACACAATGATGAATTAAGAAGTGGCTTTGAATTAAAAACATAATTTTCAATTAGCTGCCAATTCGGTGGAAAGTGGGTGGGAATGAGCCAGCATGTGAAAGGGATGGGATAGTCTAGTATTCTTTGTAGCTGCTTGTCAACTAACAGGCTTTTCCCCTTGTTAGAAATCACCTTGGTGTAATTTGGCAGTGATCCATAGTCACAATATGTTTTGTTTCTGAATTACCGCTAAGCAAGAGCTCAGACTGAAAGGAGGCAGACCTGAGCTAGTCACCAGCAGAATTATTTTCTTTGTGTTAATGGGATGAGTATTGAGAGCAACATCTTCCATGGCAGGATAAAAGTGCAGGGTAACAGTCACTTACGGTAACTTGACTTTGTGCAACCTCCCTGCAAACCAATCAGAATGAATGCTCAGTTAACAGAGGATGTCATGTAACCCACCAACAAACTTCATGTAAACAAAGCAAGGTAAAGGCTCAAGAAACGGGTTGCTTGGAAGTAATCAAAGAACACTGAATTCTAATCTGGGAAAAGTGTCATGCAGGAATTTTGCTTCATTCTGAAATAATAATTATTGAACTGTGGGTTTGGCTTCACACGTTGGAAACGAGAACCCACTGCCTCTTCTTTTTAAAGTGTTGTGGAACTTTTAGTGACTAACTATGATACCCAGGTCCTCTATTTTATCTCATCTGAAACACATTTAGGCTTCTGTTGAACCACATTCACTTGCTTTATCGTTGCAGATTATAGTTTGTAGAGAGAAAAGGAAGGCTTATTTTATACAGTGCTTCTGGAAGTTTAAGACTACAACCCCCATCAACCCACCCACCACTGTGTGGCTGATGGGATTTGTACTCCAAAACTTCTGGAGAGCACCTGGTTGGGGAAGCCTGCCTTATGATACGCTGCTTTGCTGAGAAGCCTCCCAGGCTTTCCTGACCAACTTTTCAAGCTTCTGTTTCGTTGTGTTTAGTGTTCCATCTCTGTTTTCTCTTATCCCTTTTCAAGTTCTGTGTATCATTAATCCGTGACCATTGGAAGTGGCTGCGCGAAGGGCCAGATTGAACAGCAGGAGGCGAGGATTAGCAGGAGTGCTTCACTAGGGCTGATAAGACTAATGAGAAAAAAACACTTTGTATTGTGCATTTCTGTAGCAAAAAAACCCACCTCAAGCAGTTGGGCCTTGGGCTATTTCATTGCCAGTCACTGGATCTATGCACTCTCCCCACACATTGGAAACATCTCTTGGCTGGAGACGCATTTATCAGTAGGGACTCAACAAGTACATAATAAAGGCTTGCGGGCAAAGCCAATCCAAAAGCCACTGATTTTTCTCCCAAACATGAAAGCTGGGTTACATTCTTCTTAATTGGAAACATCGGGTGCTCTAAGGATGGCGTCAAGACGCCACATGGAGAGCTGTGTGGTAGATGTGAGAAACTAATGACACACTTTCACACCATAGAGGTTTCCTCTAAGAGTTTTGAGGCTAATGTTATATATTAAAACTCTCCTGCTAAAATGAATTTGGTCTGTAGTGGGAATTCGCTAGAATGGCAGGCCCCAACGGGCAGCAATGTGCCATTATTTATCCTACTTGCTATTTACCCCATCTACAGATATTGTTCCAAAATATGTTGCAGCACATATTTTGTGCTAGCATATTTATGACTTCTCTCATACGCTCATTAGAAAATCATCACTGATTATTTTTTTTAAAGAAACCTATTTAGTTGTTTCCAACTAAACACTCTCAGAATAGACCCATTAAAATCAATAGAACTGAAGTTAGTCATGCCCATTAATTCCAGTTGGTTTGCTCTAAGTATGACTTAGGTACAATCCTGTGTATTTTGGCAGAATATTTAATTGCGTATTTAAACATGTAATTTTGTGCAGATTTTTTTTTTTAATTGCAGATTAAATTGTGGAAATTACAAAACAGAGTTATGGGTGAGCACATGCAGTTGTGACATAGAATGGAAATAGGTCAATCTACCCATCCTTGATATAAGCCTTTTTCTCTCCTGCAATTGAGGTATCCTGGGCAGCAACTATTGTAGCTTTATAATACCCATGGGGGGACACGGGTGGCGCTGTGGGTTAAACCACAGAGCCTAGGACTTGCCGATCAGAAGGTTGGCGGTTCGAATCCCCGCAACGGGGTGAGCTCCCGTTGCTCGGTCCCTGCTCCTGCCCACCTAGCAGTTCGAAAGCACAACAGTGCAAGTAGACAAATAGGTACCGCTCCGGCGGGAAGGTAAACAGCATTTCCGTGCGCTGCTCTGGTTCGCCAGAAGCAGCTTAGTCATGCTGGCCACATGACCCGGAAGCTGTACGACGGCTCCCTCGGCCAATAAAGCGAGATGAGCACTGCAACCCCAGCGTCGGTCATGACTGGACTTATTGGTCAGGGGTCCCTTTACCTTTAATACCCATGGGAGGGCCGGAAGCTAGAGATGCCATAAAACTGGAGCTTCATGAAACATTCCATACTTTGCAAACCCTAACCCTTTAGGCTTGCAACACTGTGTCTAAGAGACTCGGAACCCTGTTTGCATCTTAAGCAGACCTTCCCTTCTTCCTTCTACACATGCTGGAGGTGGTGGTAGTGAATGACAGTACTTACCAATGTGTAGAACAAAGACGGCGAGTCTTTTGCCTTCAGATGTTGCTAGACAACAACTGCCACCATTCCTCATCATTGGCCATGTTGGCTGTGGCTGATAGCTGTTGGAGTCCAACAACATCTGGAGGGACATGGGGGTCTCTATTCCTGGTGTAGTCAAAAGAACACACGATTCTCATCTTCTCCAGATATGCCACTTCTTTGCAGAACACGGCTTCTTATTGCCCCAAGTCCGTTTATTGGTAAACCAGGTCTATCATTAGTTTGCATATTCTAAAACTGAAATATGGGCACTGGTCTTGAAGGCTGGGTCATTTTAGCTCTATATATGGATAGGATAGGTAGGGGACCATTATGGCACTTAGCATAAAAAGTGAAAGTTGTATCTTGTATACAGTGGTACCTCGGGTTACATACGCTTCAGGTTACACACTCCGCTAACCCAGAAATAGTGCTTCAGGTGAAGAACTTTGCTTCAGGATAAGAACAGAAATTGGGCTCCGGCGGCGTGGTGGCAGCAGGAGGCCCCATTAGCTAAAGTGGTGCTTCAGGTTAAGAACAGTTTCAGGTTAAGTATGGACTACTGGAACGAATTAAGTACTTAACCCGAGGTACCACTGTATGTTTCATTTCTGCTTTGACATTAGCTGTGTTGTTATACAATAAAACTCTATACAGTTATAGAATAAAACTCTATTCTGCTCTAAAGAATGTGGAGTTTTTACAGAGAATCTGATCAAATACAGGCAAATAGCTTTTCTTCCCCGCCACAGGCATAGAGAAGCTGCACTGATATAATCTGAATGAGTAAATATCGAGTCCTGGTTAAGTCATTTCTGTGTAAACATGGATTTTGGTGATATGACTGTGAGCTTTCACCAAAGCAATAAAATGTCTGCAATGCAAGGCCCTTGACACCACCGATGGGCTCTTGTCTGCCTCATTCCTCCCGGCTGCATACGTTATGAAGTTGAATTCAAAAACCTTTTTGTTTCATCATATAGTTGTACCATACTTGAAAGGAGAGTTGTACTTCAGACTCACGACAGAAATGTATAGCAATTCAGTGAACTGTTGCTATGAGGTTCACTCCTAGTTCTTGTCCTAAATATCTGAGAGACAGCCTCCTTCACCACTACAGTCCCTCTCAGGCACCAATATTGACAGAGGGGCCCCTATTGGTAGTTCTGTCACTCTCAGAAGCTCTCAGGGGGTTGTTGTAGTGGCCTGGGAGAGGCTATTCTCCATGGCATCAATATCATAGTAAGCTAGTTAGTGTTAGCTAAAACTGTGCCTCCCTACATTAGAAGGGGATGAAAAGATACGAAATTATGTTGGAATTAACATGAGGGGTAATTGATTTTTCACTGATTAGTAAGACCAACAGGGTTGAATCATAGGGCCAGAGTCAACAAAATAGTTGTGCCAGTGGCAGCTAGAGTGTAACTTGAGCAGTAGGGCTCTATTCCCTCACGTGCCCCTGTACTCCCTCCCCCCACCCCTATGGCTCTGTAGGGTGTCTGGAGAACATCCAGAACAGAATGGGAGGGGGCAGGAGAGGGGAAATAGTTCCACCTGGCAAAATCAAATGCTTGCACTAAGCAAAGGAGTAACACTAACTTCCACCTACAGAGTGGAACTGCAGCTTAACCATCTCTTTTCCAGGCTGCACACCTCCAGCTCTTACAATCTTTCCTCACAGGACTTGGTCTCCAGGCCCTTCACCATCTTTGCGACTATTTTCTTGATAAGTTCCAGTGCTGATATTCTTCTTCAACTGAATTGCCCAGAATTGGACACAACATTCCAGGTGAAATCTGATCAAAGCAGATCAGATTTGGATGCTCTTCTCATGATTTGGATGCTTTCCCCCACTAACTGCAGAACAAAATGTCTACAGAACGTGGCAGCCTACAAAGAACCTTACTTTATCTCGGGATTTCAGTAGGATTGGGTGACCATCAGTTTTGGTTTCTCTCAGTTTCTCTTGTTTCGCAAGCTTTTTTGTTTTGAAGTTCTTGCAAAAATTCACCTGCATTTTAGTGCAAATTTCTCCTAATATGCACATGTTTAAAGGCAATTTTGCTGAATGTAAGGCATATTTGTATGCCATTTTCATGAATATGTGCATTTTAATGCATTCTTTACCCTACTATATGCATTTTTGTGCAATAACTTTACTGAAGACCTGAACCGCAAAATTCAGAGAAATGCACATTTCGAAAGATGACTGTGGTTCGGTTTGCATATAGTTCCAAAAGTCCAAATTAGGTAAGTTCATCTTTAAATCTTAACTAAATCATATTTCTCCCCCATCTCTAGATTCTGGGAATCTTTTTCCTCTGAGACATATTCAAGAATACAGAATACCATCACTACAAAGTAAACACCAATAAAGACACATCTAGCAATTCTTGCGTTCTTCTCAAGTACAAAGCCACATAGTTTGCAAATGTACACCTTGGAATTGACAATATCATTAATCTGTCTAATCTAATACATTCTTTTCAGACACTGGAATGATTTTGAACACAATGTTTTGCTGCTTTAAACTGATTATTTAACCGATTGCGACTTTAAAATTGCATTGCTTTTAAATTTATGAAATTATTATTTTGCAATGTATCTAAGTTGATCTGAGTGCCTATGAGCTGAAAAGCAGGAGGAGGGAAATGATGCTAATAAATGCCGAGATCCCATTTGCCTTCAGTTGGCAGACACTAAGGGCTTTGCAAAGATTGGGATGGTGATTTGATGCAACATCTAATTATTGTCATTCCCTTCCCTAAGCAGCCCCCAACGGAAGACTGCTTCCGTTGTTGCTTTTTGGCATGCCAGAAGCTTTTATGGAACCCAACCTGGCCTGCCTTATCACTGAACTTCTTACGCTTTCTTCTTTTCTACACAAGAGTGGAATTCTGGACAAGTAATCGCTGCCTTGTCAAAATAATTTGGTGCCTCTTCCTCAACACGTGCCTGTACTTTTATCTTCACTACCTTAAAGAGAAATCAGCGTTCTACGTGGGCATGTATATTACAGACCCAAGTCGTTCCCGACAGGGAAGAGGGCAAGGCCAGGCTTATCAGTCCACAGCACACCCCGTGGTCACAAGAATCCATTCTGAGTCACCATCCATCACTCAGGAGTGGCTAGGAACTGCAGGTAGAGAGAAGTACAATATTGTAGCATATGTTTCAAGATAACCTTTGCTGAGCAAAAACACCTTCCTGCTCTAAATACCAGCCAGTCATCATTGTCAATGGGATGATTTGGTCTCGCTCAGTAGACTCAGTTTCCTGTTCGTTTTTGTTTTCTGTTTTAAAAACATTTAAGATGATTTGATGTTATCAGCAACAGTTAATTCAAAGAGACAGTACTTCCTGCAACCGTCCCAATGTTACCATTTCATATTGACTCACCTTGAACTTGAATTTCATTACTATGGGCCCCTCAGCCCACACATCCGACATGTAGCCTAACTACTTTCCTACATGTGTTAAATTACTGCATTGACATGTTGAGGCCTAGTTGCATCTTAATTTTAATGTGGGCCCTAAAGAGACAAAGGCTTTTAAAAAACTGAAACCAAGTATGAGGCTCCTGGACCAAACAGACCACCGCATGCAGGGAGTGGAGTTTTAAGCCAATGCCAGTAATTAAAAGAATTCCCAGAGGTGCCCATGGAAGTGGGTTTTTAAAACAACAAAGCTTAAATTATCATTGCTATTTGCTTTGTGATGGTGACAATTTTTTCAGGGGCGTGGTGGGGGAGGAGAGAGTTAAATCTCCCCTCTTTTCATATTATGGTCCTGATCCAGGGTAGGGACCCCTTAGGTTAAAAAACAACAACCTGGGATCACAATGCATTTTAAGTAGTGTGTATTTAGCCCCTTGGCTGTATCCAACTAAGAGTAAACAAATTGAAGTGAATGGGCTGAAGTGAGTCATGCCAGTTGATTTCAATGGGTTTACTCTGATTATGACTTAGCTGGATACTATCATGTGACTCAAAGAATTGTATTAACAGAATGGAAAGGTATGGAGTGTTTATTTTCTAATGAAAAATGTATGGTACATATAGGGGGTAAAATCAAGCAATTTCTGCCTTACACACACGGCAAAACTATTAACCATGAGGGCATTTGTACAGACCTGTGTATTCTGAACAATGACAGTTCTTTTTTTTTTTGGTCCCCTTTCCAAATTCTGATGAATTGCTCCTGCCAGTGAATTTGTTCCTCAACCCTGGGTGGCTGAGAGACCTTTAAAAGATGTATATGTGCAAAATGTTAAGCTGGTTTGTGTGAAAATCAGATAGGACTGGAATTCCTCAGTGTTCCAGCTGTCAAGCTGGAGATATGGGGGACAGCAATATGCCTGATTTAGTGCCAACAAATCATAAGGTCTTGAACTGCTGGCCATGGAGATATAGGAGAAAGATATGAACATAAGAAAAGAGATACACACTCTTATTCAAAATGTGGGGAGCCTGCCACACACTATGCTGCCTGGAAAAAATTAGAACACACCAGGGGACCATAGAGATTGTATTGGATTGAAAATTTACTTAGCCAACCTTTGGGGACCCATTCTTGCCTGTATGAGCTGATTTCACTGCACTATTTGTCTTGGTAATGCAACCAGAATAGCTTTTGCCCTTCTGAGAATTCAAGTGCCTGTTGCTGTAACCTCGTCTGAGCTAAAACAAGAACAGCATCAGACTGATCTGCTCCTGTGAAAACCCAAACCTGTCCTACATCCAAAGCTCAACTCTGAGCTAGCTTGGCTAATGTTTGCATTCTAGCAACCAAGAGCTTCTTAGCCTGAGAAAGAGGCTGTCACGTTTCTCACCGGAATATGTTTGGCTGGGTAATGAAAGGCAAAGCAGCTTATGATTACCTTAAGGGACATCATCACATCCACAGGCAATGTCAAAATTTATAAGAAGTGACGTGATAGAAGGTTATAAAATTGTGCATGGTCTGGAGAAAGTGGAGAGAGAGAGAAGTTTGCCTCCTTCTCCCATAAGGCTAGAACTCGTGGACATCCAATGATGCTGAACTTTGGAAGATTCGGGACAGATAAAAGAAAGCACTTATTTGTGCAGCGTGCAAACTGTGGAACTCACTCCCACAGGAGGCAGTGATGGGCACCAACTTGAATGGTTTTTGGGGAGAATTGGACAAATTCATAGAGGATAAGGCAATCAATGGCTACTAGCCACAGTAGCTGTGATTATTATTGTTATTAATTGTTATTTTATTTATACCCCACCCATTTGGCTGGGGAACTCTGGGCGGCTTACAGCATATATAAAACATAGTAAAACATAAAACATGAAAAACTTCCCAATACAGGGCTGCTTTCAGATGTCGTCTAAAAGTTAGGTAGTTCTTTATTTCCTTGACATCTGAAGGGAGGGCGTTCCGCAGAGGGATGCTCTGTGGAGTACTCTGCTTCCACACTCGATGTTCCTGAATATCACTTGTTGGAAACCACAGGAGGGGAGTGCTCTTGTGGTGTAGTGGTTAAGAGTGGTAGACTTGTAATCTGGTGAACCGGGTTCACTTCCATGCTCCTCCAAATGCAGCTGCTGGGTGACCTTGGGCTAGTCACACTTCTCTGAAGTCTCTCAGCCCCACTCACCTCACAGAGTGTTTGTTGTGGGGGAGGAAGGGAAAGGAGAATGTTAGCCGCTTTGAGACTCCTTGGGGTAGTGATAAAGCAGGATATCAAATCCAAACTCTTCTTCTTCTCTTCTTGTGCTGGCAGGCTTCCCACAGGCATGTGGGTGGCCACTGTGAGAACAGGATGCAGGACTAGATGGACCATTGGCCTGAACCAGCAGACTCTTCTTGTATTCATATTAATTCAGTTGATTTATAGGCTTACCTTAAGTTTAAAAATCTCAGAGTGGCTCACAAATTGAGTTCTCAAATATGTAACAGAGCCAAGTCAACAATTCTAGAGACTGTTCTACCAATCAAACAGTAGCAACATGGGTGGTGCAGCCACCACTCCAACATTAGCACTGCTAATGGGCTTGGGTGAGACTGTGGGGCTATCCAAGTGCATTGATGGGAGCAACAGACTGATGTCAGTGGTCCCTCCTGGTGCACTATTGTACATTCTCAGCCTCACCACCGCCTCACTACAGCCCCATCCAAGCAAACAACAGCAGTGGTCATATCAGAAGGACAGCACTTTGGCTCCACTATAAAACATCGCTATAAATCACTTCTCTCTGAGCCCAAGTTGCAACAACCTCAAGATGGCCTGAAAGAAGAGGCATGTCTTTAGCACCCAATGAAACTAGAGTAAAGGTGATAGACAATTACATGAAGGAAAAGGCTGTGCATGGCTACTAGCCATGATTGTGTACTACGTCCAGTGTCAGAGGTGATATGCCTCTGAATACCATATGCTGGGAAGGGTGGGATTTCACTAATGTCCTGCTTAGTAGCATCTCATAGGTATTTGGCTAGCTGTTGTGAGATGGGGCTTTGGTCTGATGAAGGTCAGCACTGATCATTGGGTCCCAAAGGCAATATAAATGAGAGGTGGGGTGACATAATATTATTATTGTCAGTGGAAATTACAATATAGTTCTCTCATTCATTCATTCAAGCCAAAACTTTATCGACTACAGCCACAAGTGGGGTTGACACGACAAGGATCCTGTTCTTCATTCTACCGCCCCATGTTGATGTAATGGCATTTGATTGGGGTTGAGAAGTGCTCCAACCCATGCCACATGGGAATCACTCAGTCTTGAGCTCTGGCATGGTGGAAGCCAAGCATCCAGGGCCTTACTGAGTGACCAGGGTAAGAGATTCCAACCAGGAAGAGGCCCCAACCCAAGCTTAGCACAAGTCATAGCTGTAGTCCTGTGCTGCCAACCAGGGCAGAGCTCAGTGGAGGGAGAAGCCAGCCAACCAGCCGAGACTCAGGGGGATACTCGCCTGGTGGCAGAGTCCATATACAAGTTTCAGTCCAGTCCCAAGGTCACAACTATCTCAGTTCACGTAGTCAGATGATCCGGGGGTCAAGAAAGCCGACCGTCCAAGGTCACGAGAAGCAAGAAGCAACAAGGTCTGGCCAGCAATGATGAATGTTGTTTCCAGCAACTGATGAGGCTGGAGACCCTGCTTAAGAAAGCTGGAGCCAGGTGGTTCCCATCAGGAGCAAGAAGGCTGCTCAGTAGCAGGTAACTTTGCCTTCTGTTCCTTCAGACTGCTGCTGAGCAGGTAAGCTGACTCTTGGCCCATGACAATAGCCAGTCTTCTCCCTAGGTCCCTTTAGAGGATCTCATTTACTATGTGGATCTTGCCCAATGCCATTTCCATTATACAAAGCCTAACTAAGCAAGTCTTAAGTCACTGAGGGAAAGGTAGGGACAAACCCAACCAAAGGGGCCAATTAAGGCTGGGAGAGAGGAAAAAAATATTTTATGTATGTGTTGTTGTTTTAAAATATGTTTATACTTATAGTTGTATTTTAAAACGTTTTTTGTGCAATTGTTTTTATACTTGTCATTATATTGTCGAATGATTTGACAAACCTCATGGGAAGTGACACATATAAAAAAACAAAACAAAACATTTGCTTCCCAAGTCCAGCTCTCATCACCCCAGTCCTTGCCTGGATCTTTCTCAGAGCCCTGTCCCCATGAGATGGATTTTATCACTCTCTGACTGGGAAATGCTCCACTGTCCACTTTGCACAGGTCTCTAGTTTGGGCAATTCCTCAACCTCTGCTGCTTTGATCTATGATCTATGGGCTCGATATATATATTGATCAGTGACTGGACATGGAACTGTGTAAGGCTGAAGGACGCTTCTTTTATTGAGAGCCAATTCCCTGCTTGCTCCATTTTCTTGTTATGAGCATCACAAGCAGAGATTAATGGCAGCCGTTCCACTTGTTTAAGCAGCTGATGTCTCAGCCCTAGATCCCACCTGGGGCTCCCTGCTGGACAATAACAACAGGCCATTACAGAGCTTAGCAAAAAACCCATAAAGACTGGTATAGCTTGAGCTTCTAGGCAGGTAAAGAAAAACAAAGTTTTATTCAGAAAAACTGTTTAGAAAGCAACAATAACCATCTCCCTGTGGACACTGAAAAACAACTAATTAATTGAGACACCTAGAAGAATATCCCATTAAAAAAAAAATCAGGCATATAGTTCCTGCAGGAATTATTGAAAGGCAATTGATTCAATTCAATACAGTATGGAATATGGAGAAGTGCAACAGTGCAAAATTTTAATACCATTTACCTTTTTAATTTCAAGTCCATTTTATTTATAGATCTCTAATTTGTATGTCAAGGCTAATTCACATAACTGGTTTTACATGATGAATTAACATCTGTTAGTGAGTTTTGCTATATGAAGTAGTTTGTGTGTGCATGTGTGTGTGAATCATGATCCGTCAATGTGCTGAAACACAGGGAAGATTTAACACACAAATATCACTGGGAAATCAGCAGCTACCATGTGCTTCTATAATCAGTGTAACTCAATCGGTCTGACCTCCTCTCCACTGTGATAGCATCAGCAACAAGCCCACATTCTAACAGGTCATTGTCATATAGAAGATTGAACGAAGCTGAGAACATGAATCTCCTGATAAAAGGTAAAATATAAGAAAACCATGCCATCTATTAAACTAGGGACACTGTTAAGAACCTGGAAATCAAAATGTTGCATTGGGAGGAATAAAGGGTAGGAATGGGTTTCTTGCAATGGTAGATGTCAGAGCTGCCTCAGGTCCCAGCTCACAGAGGACCAACGCCAGTCCGTTGTTATATAAAATAGTCTTTATTGAAGTTCAGTTTCTCTTTTACAGCCATGGCGCGCAGCTCTACGTCTTAAACCCTAGACCGCCGAAGCTCCGTCTGAGTCTCCTCCCCCCAGACACCAGTTTAAGACCCTAGCCCTGCTCCACCTCTTCCTCTGCTCCCTCCTCCTCTGGGTCCGCTTGTCCGCCAAGGTCCTGCCCTTCCTAGACTCTTCTGACGCTGAGTCCCCTGAGTCTTCCCCCTCCCTCCAGCGAGCTTTAGGACCTGGTTCCCAATCCGGGTTTTCTGCTGTCCCGCGCGCCTGTACATTTGAACTTGGCGTGCGCGCCCAGCCTGCCACCTTCCTTCTGACCGTTATACTGCTCCTGTCGCTGCTTCCCTCTTCGGGGATGCTAGCTGGGTCTGACTCCTCCTCCCTGCTTGCCGGAGGAGACGCTGACTCTGACCTATGGGCCTCTTCCCCCCCACTATGCTCTGGTGGGGAAGCTGGTCCTGATTTCCAGCTACTGCTTTGGGAGTCTCCGCTGGCCCCCTGCTTCTGGTGTGTCCCCCCTGGGACCCCCCTTGCCCTGGCCATCGGCGCCCCCTTCTGGGAATCTTCTGATTCACTGGAGAGGCTTATGGAATCTCTCGGGTCACTGTCATTCTGCCCTCCGCTGCCCTCAGATTCTTCCCCTTCGCTCTCCATTTCCTCTCTCCCCTGCGCCTCTGCTCCTGAGCCCCTGACAGTAGATATCTCCCACTTGTCCAAAAAAAGTGGGGGGCAACATAAGCCATGTAATTCTACCTCCCAACCTCCAAAATCAGGTAAAAATTAGGGGTTAGCATGCATTTTTGCCACCATTGTGCCAGTCACTAACCTTGGCAGTTGTGAAGTGTGGGTCCTCAGTCAGCCAGGGCTGAAAGTTCAAGAGGCAGAAGTGAACCAGGCAGCTTCAGTATAATATCTAAATCTACAGATATTCAGTAGCAAACTACAGGTTTTTCCAAGCACAACAGATGAAGAACGAACTCTGGGTTGGAATAAATGTGAATTGGAATATGTTCTTGGAATATATATTCCCAATTAGCATAGAAATTATTTTAAGGGTAATGTGACACTGAGCAAAACAACATGCTACTCCCTGCCAAACCAACTCTACAGTTGATTATAGCAATAACACAGAATTTTTCATAATGCTTCAGATTTGAATTTGTGGGCCTCTCTTCTTGTGGCACGGGTTTAAGAATGCTGCCCAATCTCTCCTTAGATTTTAAAGTTTTGGAATATATGAGCTGTGGAGACACTTTTATAAAAGGCGTTAAGGCAAAATTGATAGTAAATAATGTATTGACTGAGAATTATAAGACAACTAAAGGTGCTAGACAAGGTTGTTTACTGTCACCTTTATTTTTTATATTAGTTTTAGAAGTTTTGGTGCAAAGAATAAGATGTAATCAAGAAATTAAAGGAATAAGGGTGGGACAGAGACAGTACAAATTAAAAGCACTTGCAGACGACGTGGTGATATCTGTAGAAGAATCAATAGAGCCAATACCGAAAGCATTAGAAGAGATAAAAAACATTGGAGAAATAGTAGGTCTTAAAATTAATAAAGATAAAACCAAGCTCTTGGTAAAAAAACGCAAATGATGAGAGTAAAAATAAATCACACAATTTATCAGATTGAAAGATTGAAAAGAAGGTCAAATATTTAGGTGTATGGTTAACAGCAAAGAATATAAATCTAAATAAAGATAACTATCTGAAAACCTGAGAGGATATTAAAAGAAATTTGCAAATTTCAGGTAGAATGAAACTTTCGTTGCTGGACAGAATGTTGACCATAAAGATGAATATATTACCAAGAATGTTATTTTTGTTTCAATCAATACCGGTAATCGACAAGACAGACTGCTTCAACAAATGGCAAAAAAATATTTCTAAATATATCTGAAAGGGAAAAACCCAAGAATAAAATATAAAATACTGATAGACATGAAAGAGAGTGGAGGTTTCTCCCTACTGGATATGAGATTATATTATGAAGCATCTTGTCTGTGCTGGTTGAAGGAATGGTTGTTATTGAAGAATCTGCATATCTTAAACTTGGAAGGTCATGAAAATATTTTTGGTTGGCATGCTTATTTGTATGAAAAGGTGAAAGTACATAATGATTTCACAAACCATATAATTAGGAAAAATTTGTATAGAATATGGGACAAATATGAAAAATTTATTGAAATTAAAACATCACTTCGGCTTTCAACTTTGGAAACCATAGCCGGGAAAAAGAAAAATATGACGGAAAGTTGGGTGACTTATAGAAATTTGCTAAGAGAGGAGGGTGGAGAATTTAAATTAAAAGAGTTTAAGGATTTACCAGGAATGTTAACAATATGGTTACAATATCATCATTTGAATGAAATATTTTAAAAGCATATGAAGTGGGGGTTTGGGGAACAACTATCACAATTAGAGAGAGACCTGTTTAATTGTAATGTTCAAGTGATGTCCAAAATGTACAAGATGTTATTGGAATGGGAGACAAAAGATGAACAAGTGAAATCTTCAATGATACTTTGGGCAATAGATATTGGTCATATAGAAATCGAAGCATGGGAATGATTATGGAATATGGATATAAAATTTATGTGTCTTATGGTTTAAGAGAAGATTATATGACAATGCTGTATAGATGGTACCTAATACCTAGTAGACTGGCAAAAATGTATAAATCATACTCAAATAAGTGTTGGAAATGTAAAGAGAAAGAAGACACCTTTTTCAAATGTAGTGGTCTTGTAATAAGGTTAAAGCTTACTGGAAAATGTTAAATAATGAATTGAAAAAGATTTTTAAGATAACATTCGTAAAAAACCCCAGAAGCTTTTGACTTGGGAATTATGGGATTAGAACTACCTAAACAGTATAGAATTTTTTTATGTATGCGGCTACAGCTGCAAGAATGTTATTTGTCCAAAAATAGAAGGATGAAGAGGTCCTGATGTAAGAAAATGGGTACAGAAACTAATGGAGTATCCAGAAATGGTGAAACTTACCAGAAGAATAGGAAATCAAGACAACTTTTTAGAAAGGAATGGAAATAGTTTATTGGATATTTACAAACAAATTGTAAACCAATCAAGGAGAAAAAGATGAGTAAAATAATAAGTTAAGGCAATTTGGAGTATGCAAGAAAGGCCAAAAATAAACGTAAGGAACCGCAGAAAGAGGGGGAAGGGAGTCAAAGTTGAAAATGTTAAAATTATGGTTAAAAAAATTGTTGGGATATATAGAAATGAAAATTATTATTAAAAAGAAAAAGAAAAAAGAATGCTTGCCAATCTTACGAAGATTGTAAAAAATGCTTTGAACATACAAAGATGTTTTGAGCATGAAAAATATTATATATACACTTGTGCATTTGTGTGTGTAACAATTTTTTATTAATTTTTCAGTTTATACATCTCAAAATAATTTTTTTACACAATACCATGTAACAATGGACTTCCCTCCTTCTCCTTTCATGGTTCATTTTACTTCTCTATCATTCCTGCATATTTTACTATAACTAATCTAATCGTTTCTCCATTTTACATCCTTCAAATATTTACCATACTGTTGAATTTATCTAAATGCTACCAGCGTTTTCAATTGTACACGAAATTGTGCATGTAAAATGTGCTTAGCATGCCTCAGCTTCCTGAAATATTTGTATACCACAAAAACATAACAGGGAAAGAGAAAGCACTAGGCAAGTTTTTCTTTCTGTCTTTAAAGACTACAGTGGACGCTTGGGTTGCGAATGTGATCCATGAAGGCACATTCGTAACCCGCAGTGTTCACAACCCACAGCGCTTCTTAAATTTAGTGCTTCTGCGCATGCGCAACCGCTGAAACCCATTCCGGTACTTCCAGGTTTCGGCGCATCCATAACCCAAAAAACCCGCAACCTGAAGCGTCTGTAACCCGAGGTATAGCAGTGTGTGATGGCCTGGGATTTGGATTCGGATGCTGAACCTGAGGAATCCCAGCCTGCACAGGATTCCCCACCTCCAGAACCAGCTGAGCTGGGGGGCTGGGGCATGAGCCTGAAGGGTCCTCACCTGCGCTGGATCCTCAGGTGCAGGCACCAGCTGAGTCTGCTCTGGCTCCTGAGGGGGTGGAGGACCCATTGCCTGCAGGTGCTCCACTCTCAGCCCCGTCAGAGGAAGCTGAGGTTGCCTCTGGGTCCGGTAACCCTCCAGCCTCTCCTGAGCTGCAGAGGCTCAGGGCAGAGAGGCGGAGGGAACTAAGTTCCCGTAGGAGGAGTGCTCACTTCCAGGCCAGGAGAGGCGAGTCACCTGAGGAGCGGGGCCACCCTGTGCCTCGGGACAGATAAAAGCCAGCCAGCCTCAGTCCCAAGTTCCAGGAGCAACTTCGTTGGTTGTCAGTTCCTGCCTGAACCCTGTCCTGCTATCCTGCCAGAGCTCCTGACCTCACCTGACTACCTGACCTGCATCCAGCTTCAACTTTTATGGACTGCCTCCATACTGCACCTTCGACCTCGGACTGGACTCGGACCTCGCCTTTCAGTTAGCCCATGAGACCAGCACACAGTGGTTATATCCACATGCACTCTGCTGAGACCTACCCTGAAAGCAATTTTGAGTAAAGCAATTCCAATCCTGAAGTTGAGATTCCCTGAAATAAAGTTTGGTTGATCCTCTCGGACCATTCAACCAAATCTAGTCAGCTTTAAAAAATAGCTTCTGATAAAGCTGAAATTCAGGTTTGGGGATAAGTCTCTTACAGTCCTGCACCCTTTGCAAACAGTATAAATGCCAGGGCACATTTATTGACCTCTGCAAATAATTGCTGGTAGAACATGTGGAAAAGAGGCAAAGGAAGATTGCTTGCAAGCCAGTAGGATTCAGCCTATTACATTATCATAGGACTGCTGGGGTGGAGGGAGGAAGACCCAGAGGAGAGGTTACAAGCTAAGCAGGAACATGCCTAGCCTTGTCAACTTTTGCTGTGACAGAAATAAATGGAATAAGAATAAAAAGGCTCCATTTTCTATTCCTGGACTGTGCAAGCTGAACAGAGAATGGGACACTTCACTCCTAGTCAGGGTACTTTATACAAACAAAATGTAGATGAAGGAAGCTTGGGTGTAAGAAAATGAATGCATGAACAATGTTATGGTTGGGATGGGGAGAAATTTGATTCAATTTGCATTTAAAAGTGAACCTAATTCCGAAACAATACACAAATCAAAACACAGCCATTGCTCAAAATTCACATTTCTCTGAATTTTGCAATGCAGTTCTCCAGTCAAGTAATAGATACAAAGATGAATATCTTAGGGTAAAATAAGAGTAAATATGCATATAACAGTGAAAATAACTTGTAAAATACATTATATTTAAGAAAATTTGCTTTGCAGAAATGTGTATATTAGGCAAAATTGTAGATAAACATATATATTAGGAGAAATTCGCAGTAAAAAACCCACAAACTGATGTGGAAAGGTTGAGAAATGAATTTAAGGCTGGAAAAATGAAAAGGCGAGAGAAAGTGAATTTGACAAATTTGCCCATGCGTATATCACACTTTTTGCACAATTTATATTCCCTGAACTAAGAATAAAATCCAACTTTTAGGCCAGTGGTTGTGAACATTTGGCCCTCTGGGTATTTCTGAACTACAACACCCATAAGCCAACCACCAAGGATTATAGAGGTTGTATCAGTGGTGGTTGGTGTTCATCCTCTGGCTGGCTGCAACTAAGTATGCGAGCAGGTGCCCCACTTGCCCTAATGGAACAGCCTTCACTGGGTTGCAGTCCAGGGATATCTGGAGGGTGAAAGTTCCCCCACACCTGCTGTAGGCCAATGAAAGTCTCATATTGTCTTCTGATTTTAGCAAATGATTGCTTGGTTCACATTCTACGAAACTTGAAGCAAAGCAGCTGAAAACCATCCTTGTATCTTTATGTTCCTCTTTCTAACCAAGAGGACCTGTATTTTGCTGTTTCATTATTCAATGAAAGAGCAGTAGTCTGTTGCAGCCATGATAATTCTTACTAAAGGCCTTATCTTGTGATTTGTGATGTTATCTTATCGTTGCTTTGCAAATGGGTGGTCTCCTACATCTTCCCGACATTCTGAAGTTCACAACACTTTGAATCTTTATCTCGGAGCTGCAAGGGACATTTCTCCTACAACATTCTTACAAAACTAGCTCAGCTGAACAACTGGTTCTTTTCTGTGGTCTCTTGAGTAGTGTCTCTTAATTTGTTTAATTCTTGCTCTGCATCTTATAACATACCTGCCAAAACCCAAGAGAGCTCATTAAAATGCCTTTCTTATGCCCTCTATCCCAGAGGAGAACGTGGGACAACTGTATTAATTACACTATAATTAGATCCCCAAATCCCATTAACATTTCCCAAGAGACTCTTAGGCACAAGACTCCCACCATTTACAATCCCCCAGGTAGAAAATTTATTTATTTTGCTGTCTGCAGCGCTCTTGGGATTGTTGTTGAAGAACTCTTAGATAGGAGGAAAGCTGTGCTACAGCTGTATACTGCTATTCAGGTAAGTCTGTTGGAGATTTCCTCTGTTGGTCTCATTTAGAGCCATGCTAGGGCTGGGGAAAATGTACCAATATGATAGTTAAAAAAAGAAGACCACCACCAACAACACCACATGAGCTGAAATAATGTCCTTGAAGAGTCGTAATATTGGCACAGTAATAATGGAGTTCTAGATACCAGCTGTGGAGCAGAATTACACAGATCAAGGAACAGGGCAAACTGTACTAGTAAGTAATGGGCATAAAAGATGTATACAGTGGTACCTCTGGTTATGAACTTAATTCATTCCGGAGGTCCATTCTTAACCTGAAACCGTTCTTAACCTGAGGTACCACTTTAGCTAATGGGGGCCTCCCGCTGCTGCCACACCACCGGCGCATGATTTCTGTTCTCATCCTGAGGTAAAGTTCTTAACCCAAGATACTACTTCTGGGTTAGCGGAGTCTGTAACCCAAGGTGTTTGTGACCCCAAGGTACCACTGTATAGGGCATACACAAACCTACTATGATGTATTCTTTTCCGATTTGCATAAAACCTGCAAAGTAGAATTGCAGCTGGGGAGGAAAGAGTTAACCCTCATGTCCCAATTGTACTGCCCCGAAATGCCCCTCCCGTGAGGCAAAAAGCTCTTTATGAGATCCAACAGAAGGCTTTTTTCTCTCCAAGCCTAATTACAGTACAGCATACGTGTGTGTGTGGGCTGTCAGCGCTAGAGTCAGGGGCAGGTCAGCAAGCAAGAAGCAGAGTTTGCCACAGAAGTTAGCTCTGTATTCAAAGAAACAGCATATAACTCAGCAATGCTTCCCAGTAAGTCTTGCCCCAATGGAGCAGTTGCCAGGACTGACGGCTTTCAATCCTCTCTAAGGCTTCTCCTCTGCTAGATGTTTCCCCAGAAGTCTAATCTCTGTTCTGTGCTATGCATCACACTGTGTTCCCTTGAAGGTAAAGCGGGAGGGGAGCTTGTCACAGCAGGAGAGGCAGGCTCCCTGCATTCTTCTGTAGCCTCTTGCCCCTTGTCCTCTGCTTCAGCCTCTGAGTCAGAACTGCTGCTGTCACAGACTCTCTCTGTTGACTAAATCCTGTGGCCCCTTCAGCATCCAACAACTCTTCTCCCTCTGACCTCTCCTTGGTGTCCCACCACCAATCCCCAGGCTCTGAGCCTTCCTCCTTTGGGATTTCCCTTGGGGGTTCCCTGGATGGTGCCCCCCACTCCTTGTCATCCAGCCAGTCCCTGACAGGTGCATTTGGTTGGCACAGTTGGGGAGGGAAGGGTTAACCTACTGGAAAAATTAATTTTGGCATATATATGTAAGGGATGGAGTGGGTAGGCTGGAGTGACAGGATGATCTTCCTGAAGAGGGCTGCTGTTAACCCAAGGAAGGAGGAAATAGGGGAACTCAGATACAAGTTCTTAGTTAAAAGTTCTTCTAAGGACCAGCTGGGTAGAAAAACATGAGAACTAGAGGCCTCTAAAGTTGCTGGCCTCTTGGATGCATTGATGATGTGCATGCGTAGACTTTGATAAATATTTCGTAATATGACACCTGTGCGAGCCCAAAATTTTGTGCCCCCAAATGGATCTTCTCAGTTTTGTGTCCCCTTGGTTCAGTGCCCTGTGTGGGGGAACCACCCGCACCGCCCTAAATCCGGTTCTGTGGGGTGGTCCTCTGTCCCTTTCCCTCCCCATCTCTGTTACAGCCTGATGTGGAATGGATGTGGACTAGTGACAGCCGCTGGAGGGAGGAACTTGGGTACCTCAGAGTTGGTTTTAACAGCAGCAGCAGATTCAAGGAGAAGAGGATGTGTGACTTTCCTGCTTGCAGTTCAAGGGAGGTAAAGGGGATAAAAGTCAAAAGAGAACCATTGGTCCCCAGTGGTTATTGGTAGCTTTTGAAATAGCACTTGAATTAATATTCTATAGTCCCCATTTCACTAAAGATGGAAGCATTTGAATGCTAGAGCCCAAACAGATAAAATCAAGCCTTAGGTACACCTCTCGGAGGAGCCATTAGTTTCTTCGTCCCTGCATCTGAGGATGAGTTATTACTTTTAAGTTAATATTTTAGATGATAAAAAGAACTTGATTGAAAAAGAAATAAAAGGCAATCAAAGGTCCTTGGAGGCAGAGAAGAAAAAGGAGGAGGATAAGAAAAAAACGAGGGTGAGGTAATGAGGTCACTTTCTTTATTATAAACTGGAAGTAATTCCACATTGATGCTACAGCAGTTTTGCCACTAGAACTGCAGGCAGAATGCGTCCGGAATCTGACTGTCCTACAGCAAAAGCTTGTGGCAGCCTCGTAGCTCATTTCGACATCTGAGCTCTGTGTCCTACCTGCATCTTTCAAGTTAATGCACCACGAGGTCCCTATCTCACGCCGGCAAATGGATAGAAAAGTCTTCCCTTGACAGGCTCCTGATACGTTGGGGTTTGCACATTAGCTCCTTGTGCAGCAGGCTAATGCCGTTTACATTTTGATTGAGACATCCTGGCTTTTGCTCTTTCCCTACTCTCCTGAAAAAAGAAAGAAAAAGCAAATAGCAAAAATAGTACAGCCACAGTACTGTACTGTCTTTCCACCTTGCAACTTGTCCTTGGATAATTGCTTCAAAAAGTACGGAGATTAAAAGTTAACAGAAGATATCAGCCATCAATATTTTGCTGCAAGCCATTTGCTTTGTAATGTGGTTGTGGTGGGAAAAAAAAGACTAATTCATAGTTCATTCCTATTTTGCCTTCCCCACATTTATTCAGCTATGAGGGCAATGTACTGAATGTACCATTCATGTTCTTCTACTTACATATAGGACTCAAGGACCATTTTGACCTACGAGCCTGCTAAGCGCTTTCTTTTAACTATTCTGGTTAAAACCTAATTAGCCAGCTACTGGCTTGTTAACTTTTAACACTCTTAGTAAGTCTACATTCCTTGCCCTTTAGTTGTCAGGAAAGAGATCTAGCAATTGGAGTCTATTTTAGCCTTCCAAATACGGACTTCAGTCCAAACTTAACAGTAAAGGATATGTTAAAAAGCCCACACATTCTGTGCTTAAGGAGATCTGCTATAAATAGGCATGCCACAAGGTGTGGATTTAAATTAGGGCCACCATCTTAAATTCAAATGAACTTCTGATCTACACAGGTGAAAGCCACTGTATGGGAAATATTTAAAACTGACAACCAGGCTTCTAAGCATGTTATAATTTGGGTTACCCTGCCTTTCAGGGAGGGAGCAAGAGAAGAAGGCTTACATTCCACCAGTCCCCTCGTCCCACACCATTCAGATGAGAAGGGAGGTCTTCCTGACCCATGCCCCTTGGAGCCCCACAACCCAGGGTGAGTGACACAGGCTAGCCTCAAAAGGGATCTGCACTGAATTTTTGTGTGCAAGTCTCCAGAATCACTATTCACCTGAAAAGTGCCTCAAGATAATCACCATCTGTGCCAACCTTTTTCATTTCCCTGTACATTCAGCAGGGACCAGTTCAATCCACTAATTTACGCAGCTCCCACCAATAGCTATACTAAACCTGCACAACAGTATGGAGCAGGTGGGGGAAGCCCCCCCCCCAGTAGAAGCCAGTTGCAGGTGAGAATAATAAACTCTTACTTGTCCCTAGCATGGCCACCGGCTAATCCCCACTTTGCATGCAGGAGAGGAAGGCAGAGTGAGGCTGCCTTATATAACCTACCCACTCCTCCAAAGTCCTGACAAGCCTCTAGGGGGAGACCAGGAAGTGGCTTCTTCCCCATCTTCTGGAGGAGGGACGTCCAAATCCTGAGAGACTGCGATTTACTCACAGAATAAAAAACTGGCAGTGATCTACCCCTTTTTGGGGGGTGGGGTTTTCAGGTCTAAGATGTTCAGCTTTTTTTAGGGAGCACAGACAAAACTGTTGACCTTTTTTTAGAGGGGCAGGTCAAAAATGTTGAGCTTTCTTTAGGGGAAAAAGGGAAAAGTCACTCACCAAAAGATCGACCAGGAAACAAACAGCCTCACAGGGAAAACTCCCTCTTCCATTCTAGAGATCATGCGTGAATGGAGGACAGGGCGAGGGGGCGGGGTGGATTATCTTTCCCCCACGCAAACGAAAAAAAGCCCACGATCGACCCAAACCTCCTGGGGATCGACCAGGTCAACTGGTTGGACACCCCTGTTCCGGAGTAACAACATTTTCACGCAGCTAGTAGAAGCATGCAGATACACTCCATTCTATTGCACTTTCAACATCTCTGTTTCTTTATCTAAGCTTGCTATTCAGTGACAACTACTGCTCCTTTACAACCTGACCATGATGGCTGGGGCTGAGGCAGGTTGGGTTACATCCATACCATACCTTTAAAGCACTCTTATAGGGACGCGGGTGGCGCTGTGGGTAAAAGCCTCAGCGCCTAGGACTTGCCGATCAAAAGGTCGGTGGTTCGAATCCCCGCGGCGGGGTGCGCTCCCGTTGCTCGGTCCCAGCGCCTGCCAACCTAGCAGTTCGAAAGCACCCCCGGGTGCAAGTAGATAAATAGGGACCGCTTACCAGCGGGAAGGTAAACGGCATTCCATGTGCTGCACTGGCTCGCCAGGTGCAGCTTCGTCACGCTGGCCACGTGACCCGGAAGTGTCTCTGGACAGCGCTGGCCCCCGGCCTCTTGAGTGAGATGGGCGCACAACCCCAGAGTCTGGCAAGACTGGCCCGTACGGGCAGGGGTACCTTTACCTTTACCTATAGCACTTTATCAGTCATGGCTTACTCCCAAAGAATCATGGGAACTGTAGTTTGTGCTTTGTTAAGGGTGCTAGGAAATGTAGATCTGGGGGGGGGGGTCCTCTATACTACAGTTCCCATTGGCTCCAGTCAGCAGGACTAGTGGTTATGGATAATGGGAATTGCATTCCGACAATATCTGGAGGGCAGCATGTTGGCTGCTCCTGATATACAGCATTGGAAAAACCCATCCGTGATTTCCAGGAAGCCAGACGTCAGTGATTCATAATTTTTGATAGTGAGGAGTGCTATCACAAATGCAGCCTGGGCCAAACTAAGATGCTTATACAGTATCTGCAGCAGCACACCAGACTGATTCTGAAGTTATTTATGTGCACTTTGGAGGAACTGGGATGTTTTAATGATCAGGACATGATTGTATGAGAAGTTTGTATCACGGCTCTGCTTCCGGAATGTCCGTTCATTCCTCCCTCGCCCGTCTGCCTGCCCATCCCTCATGCCAACTGCTATTGTGGTGGCTTTGATAAACAGCCTCTTCTTAGGCTGCTGCATTTCTGAGCCAAGTGTGTTTGGAGCTGATGTGGCACCTAAAGCCTTCCCTAGACTTTGATGATATTAACAAATCGAGTTGCTTCAGTGGGTTGACTTTTCCCCTCACTTATTTCAAAGAGCTTTTTGGAATGAAATCACCAAACCCATCACAGCTGCCATTGTAAATCAAGCTGACAGTCAATTACAAGACCGACAATGTATTCGAACAAGCCTTGCATTGAAAACCCAGCCATCTCTAACATGCTTATGGAACTGTAAATAGTTCTTGTTTTGAGGGCACAACTCGCCCCCCCTCCTTCCTCCAGCAAAATCCTTTCCTTCCTTCCTTATGTACAACTGACACTGAAATATGGGCTAAGGAGTCAGCAGAACTGTGAATGCTCAAGAATGCTTACAGCAAAGCGGTTAGGTCTATCTGCCTTCTGGAATGGGAGAGGAAGTAGGTCATCATGCTAGTTTTTCTTTATCTTTTGAATTTTACATATTAACAATTTCATTGCTCCTTTGATTCCCTATGAAACAAGTGGAGGATTTTTACCTGAGGTTTTTTCCAAAACAGTTGCCAACTCAATCTATAGCTTACTTGTGGGATCACCTTATTCTACCATCAAACACTTTGATCTGCAGAACGGGCACTATTACATGTCGGTGCCACATTGACCCCCGGCTTCCAGTGCATTTTCCTGTCACTTTCCTGATCGAAAAAAGGGGGGGGGGGCTGGGAGGGGAGCAGTTTGTTGCTCAAGAACACCGAATCAACTTTAATTGTACAACCTGAATTTTTCAGTATGTGACTGAATCCCACCCAAAATAGTGGCAGTCTGGAAGGGCCTAGGATTTGGGTGTGTGTGTGTGTTGTACACACAGCACTACTCCAGTCCTGTGGCTCTTTGAGGTCTGGCCCAATCTAGTTAATGGCAACCCATGCCCACTCTCCACTATTCCATTTCCCATCTATTCTGTTATATTTTATAAAACTCATGCCCCACCTCGATTCACATTCCTGTTTTCCAACCATCTCATTGTTTTATCCCATTTTCTCCCCATCTCAGAGTACAAAATACCTGGTTGGGTGTGGGAGTACATTTCTCCCAACAGACTGTGATCCAACTATTGCTCCTTCCACAAAATCCAATAAACAAAGTGTTAAAACCACAGCTCTCAGGGTTGTGTGCAAGCAACTAAAGGTCAGCCTCCAGTTCTCCTGGCTAAGGTTGCCATATGTCAAAAGATAAAGGGATGTGGGTGGCACTGTGATCTAAACCACTGAGCCTCTTGTGCTTGCCAATTGGAAGGTTGGTGGTTCGAATCTGTGAAATGGGGTGAGCTCCCATTGCTCTGTCCCAGCTTCTGTCAACCTAGCAGTTCAAAAGCACACCAGTGCAAGTAGGTAAATAGGTACTGCTGTGGCAGGAGGTAAACGGTGTTTCCATGTACTCTGGCACTCGTCACGGTGTCCCGTTGCGCCAGAAGCGGTTTAGTCATGCTGGCCATGTGACCCGGAACCTATCTGTGGACAAACACCGGCTCCCTCAGCCTGAAAAGTGAGATGAGCTCCGCACCGCATAGCTGCCTTTGACTGGACTTAACCGTCCAAGGGTAATTTACCTTTTCCGACAAAAATCTACACTTCCGACATGAGTTGCCATACGTCCAGTTTATCCTGGACATTTCAGAGATTTCTGCCCAGACACAGTTTTCGACGGCTGAATCCCGGCTATATCTGGGAGATTACAGACAAATGCCAACCCTACCTGACCCCTCCGAGCCAAGTCTCAGATGTCTGAATAGTTTCTCTTGTAAGTTCCATAAAAAATACCTCTTTTTGCATGGATGTGCATGGAGAGAGCTGCAGAGAGCACTGTGGCAGGCACTGGAACAATTGCTCAGGGGTAGTGGGGCTGTAGATGCCTAAAACCTAATGTCGTGTCTCCACATTTCTATTTCAGAGTTTGTCCTGTCACTTTGAGGAGCTTTACTGGATTCAGGTGCAGAATGCTAGTAAAAAAGAAAAGAAAAAAAGAAGAAGTAAATTCATGTTATCAGACCTAGCCATCCTGAGGGGCTGTGTGGTTGGATATAAATCCCCCCCATAACTATGAATGAATAAATATCCCCTTTCTGACAAATGAGAAGTCTGTTGGGTTGTGCTCCTTGTTCAGAGTTATGAGAAATTTGCAGAATTCTGGGAACAGCATCTGTTGGTTAATACATTGTTGTCAAAGGAGCCCAGGAAATATAGTATTGACCACCTTTTCTTTTTCTTTTGCACAGTGCCTATTAAGAGCAAAAAGCACATACATTTCCCCTGCATCTGAAAAACTTGGCAGAGGGAAGGCATATAAGTCTTCCTGCCTCTGGAAGCTCAGCTGTGAGGCTCTCCAGGCAAAATAGGAGCCATCAATGTGGCAAATAGTTATTGGAGGAACGGATGCGTGTGGCCTAAAGGCTCTTTGGGATTCCTCTGCTGTTTCTGAATTTTCCATGATAAACTTGGTGCCTCGACAGGAGCTCTAATGATAATCCCAGAAAAAAATAAAATAAGGGCATGGACAGATTGTGCGGGGCAAAGAGTTATGTGATGATAATTTATGGATGTCAAGGAACAGCACAAGGGTGGCCAAAGGAAATCATTCTCCTTAACAATAAACACGCATAACCTGCTATTTTCTCCCACACAGCATGGGATGAGTTCAAAGTGGCTGGTGTTTTTCTGACTATACAGGACTTGTCTTACCACTAAAGCCTACAGTTTAAATGCTACCAGGTAGGTCGTGAGGAAGAATATTATCCAGTGAGTTGTCACAATTTGACCTCAACCTCTCCTTTATTCTTCAGGAATGTCCAGCTCCTGCTTTTGACAATATTTATGGTGCCGGAGGGTGGGGGTGGGGCACAAAAAGTGTGACACAACATTAAACTGCACAGAGACTTGATTTATTGCAGAGATCCCAAGCAATTGCCTCTGAGACCCCCTTTTTCTATTACGTTCAATAGATCTGGTTACACACAACAAGATGTTATGCTATGAGCATCTGAGCAGGCTTTCAAAGTTGGCTTTACGATTCTCCCTCATCTCACTGCCCCCTCCGCTGGTACAATTCTCTGACCCAGCGTGCTAGTAGGCCAGAATACTTTGACACTTAGTGGTGAAGGCAGTTCCTTTCCTCCAATGAACCTTGCTTCGTGAAGAAGCCAAATCCACTTTGTTTTCAATTACGACTTCAGAGAGAACCTACAAATGCCTTCTATTATTTGATTGTCTTCTACAAAAACTAATTCTTTCGGAGTTCTTTTTGTAGACAGAGGCAGCAGTGGAAAAGGCTCTGAATTGCACAGTGTCACATGTACCCATTTGTTATTAGAAACTTCAGTCAATCCTTCTCAATGCCAAATAAGTCAGTCTGAAGCTGGTGTTGCTTCTACACCAGGCTTGTATATTGCTACTGAAGTAGTGCTTCCCCCCAATAAGTTGCAGACATGATTTAAATTGTAGTTAATATAATATAGTGCTATATTATCTGCTGTGTCTGTTCCTGTGACCAATATCCTTCTATATTGTTTATTCAAAAATAAATCTCCTATAGCAGAGGTCCCCTGCAACTTTAATGAGAAATATCCACCTTGCTTTATCTCTCTCTCATTGATTCATGTTCAGTGTGCCCGAACATTAGTGATGATTTGCCCTTCGTTTGCACCTTCCTTAGTCAGTTTCTGTTTCCTTTGTCCCTGTATGTATGGAGACTTTGATCAATGGCTTCCCTCCATCAGCCCTTTTTAAAATCCTGTTTTGCAAAAGAGCATGATGTCACAGGGTACTATGTCACAATAAAAGAAAGCGTGACAAAGGTAAGGAGAGGAAGTGGCTAATTAACCCTGGGTTGTAGCCAACTAAGTTCTACTCAGTGTAGACCCATTGATATTAATGTCAGAAATCAAATTGTGGCCCAGGGAGCAGAGGTAAGCCAAAACTCTGTCCACGTAGGAAACCAAAGACACCTGTCTGGCAGTTTTGACCATTGCAGTCGTTCAGCCTGGGCTTTAATTATCCTTTTCCAACCCTATCACAGGCCCTGTGTACAGCAGGACTTTGCGTTGAGCCTGTCATAACATAGACAGATGAATGGATGGACAAGTATGTTTCTCATTTTTCCATTAAGTTCATTATAAAAAGCCTAAGGTTTTCCCAAGAGTTATCTAAAATGACTCAGAAAGACCCCGCAGGCTCCAACCACTTTTGATGTGTCACTAAATTCAGTTCACAAAATTTGATCTGAAGCATCTTCACCTGCACACTGTCACATATTGGTGTAGATCCCCTCTTGTCTTATGTGCTGCCACCACCGGTAGACCTGTAGCTCTGTGTTGCTGAAATAGCTATTGAGTGGGCCAAGAGACAATGCCCTCGAAAAAGAAGCGGAAAGAGGTTTGTACACAGTGATTTTTAAAAAACTAACCATCTGGTACATTGATTCACAATGGGATATCAGTAAGGCTTTGGGTAGCTGCACCTCCTTTTAGTTGTAAATCAAATAAGTGTCAGTTGATCAAACTGGCCACCCTATAAGAAAAAGAGAAAAGCAAGCAAACCCTCAGAGCACAAAAGGGATATAATTCAACTGCGTAGAAAGCCAGCCTAAGGTCCTAACTGAATCCCTCAATCTCTTCAGGGCAGGCCAGAGCTCAGCAAGAAAGCATTTGAAACCCTGGGCTCAAATAGATCCAGGCCTCAGCTGGCCCCTTGTATCTATTGACTTTTTGGTTTCCTGAGCTTGGTCTTCAAAAGCAACGTCTATATAGACACCTGTGGCTAAAGCTTAATATAGAAAAGAGGCTTCCCAGGCAGACAACAGACAAATTGCTTATGGCCCTGCTGTGTGCAATTACGTTGTCAGGAAGGATGGGTCCAGCCCTCCTTGACTCCAGCTGCTGAGCTATGTGCCTTTTTATTCTGAAAGAGATTCATCTAAGTGTATCAAAGATTCCCATTAGTGCAATTGGTTCCATTCTTAACCGGTATTTTTTAAGCACACTCCTGGGGAGAAAAGCTTTTAGAAACCAACAGGGTGTTTCGAAACATAATTTTAAATCCTTGGCCAAAATGTCAGTCAAATCCAAACACATCACCTGCTTCTTCCACCACACAAGGCATCTGTGTGAGAGAGTTCTGGCATGCACACACATTCCTGGAATTAATTCTTGAGAAAAATTTCTATTGCTAGTTTGGTTTCCCTAGTCCCAAGCCATGGATTTCCATTAAAAAAGTATATATAACAAAAACCACTGGTGTTTTTAAATGTCTCTAATCCAGTGTGCTCTTCCTTAATTGTCTTACCCCTCAGTTTTCCATTCTCTGGCACAGTCGATCTGCATCATGGGATTTATACTCTTAAAGCTGTGTTAGCACTTGCAGCGCAATCCTTTACATGTTTACTCAGAAATAAATCCCATTCAGTTCAATGGGGCTTATTTCCAGGTATATAAGACAGCAGCCTCAGGACCTCTAATTCAGGGCAAGTGCTGGTACTTCCATGGAAAACTCCACACAACCTAGCTGATCTACATGGGCAAAGAGTCGACACACAACCATAAATAATAGCGTCCACTGATAGTTTAATATGAGAAGCAGTTTTCCATGTACTCTGACAAGCAGAATCTAGCCAGCTGAAAAGGCTGCCATTCCACAGAGGAATTATGTTCTAATTGCAGGATTTTAATTTACAGCCAGTAAGTGGAGCTAAAGTTCTATGAGAAAATATATTGCTATAAATTCTACTGGAACATTTCCCTCCTTCTTATATCTATTTAGCTTTTCTGTTGCACACAAGCAATTGCACTGTGGGTGCTTAGTGTGATGTGTTAACTTTTTTGTTTCATTCCATGAGTCAATATATTTGCTGTATTAACGGGACCTCAAGCAATATTCCATGCTATTTATTTTTTATTGCTATTTCCTCCTTTCCCTGCTAACCTTGTTCTTAACTTTATACATTTTTACATTAAGACATTGCATTTCTGAATACTTTCTCTCAAAGAGGGACAACTAAAGACATATTTTTCTAACTAGTTGTCAGCCGTTTGAAGGTTTTCCTCTCCTCATAATAATAATTTTAATATATACTTATAAAATGCCATCTATATAAATGGGATATAACTACAGCATTCCTTCAGTACTTTCCCAAAGATGGTTTAGGACAGTGGACAATGCAGCATACTTGCAGAATCAAAATTCAGGAGAAGGAGCCCCAGCAAAGCACATACTCAGCAGCCATGGTTCCTTGGTTGCATGTTCAGTCACCTAACCTTGGTAGATGTGATACTTACCTGAGAGTCAAGGTTCCAGTGTGGAACTCTTGCTTGCATGCCCATTACTTTTGAATCCAATTGCAGAATAGTGGCTTGACCTTAGCAGCTGATTTCCTTCTACTTACTGTAACCTTCTGTGCCATATCCCCCATTCCATTTCAGAAGGTTCCACAAACCTCAGGAGCAGCTTTGGGGGAGAGGGAATGAGGAGTCCCAAGAACTTGAATGGGTGGATGGAGGAATGGGAAAAATCAGGTCCCGTGACTTGGCCCAAATCCATATTGCAGTTGAGGATTTAGCACCATAATTAGTGAACTCTTCCTAGATTAGTGAACTCTTCCTCTTCTGTAAGGACCAAATCCATGTGTGACATAAGTTAATGTTTCACAAACATAGTTGCTTTGATATTTAGGCTTAGGAGGCTGTAACTTTATATGGTCTTGTTATGTATATGTGTTGTTAGATTGCAGATCTTTTGGCATATATTCCTTAAGGAATTATATCTTTTCCAGACATAACTGACTTTTTAAAATATTGATTCTTCTCACCAAGAAATAGTATGCTAAAGTTTGATCTGCTGTAGTATGTTCTGATGTTGAACCATGTTTTGGGATGAGTGTTGTACCTCTGAGATGCTATCAATTTTGCCTAATTTTGTATAGAATCACACCAAAGTATCCTGGTGAGATTATTACACTGAAGTCTCTGTAACCATCAACTCAATGTACCATTATTATTATTATTATTATTATTATTATTATTATTATTATTATTTGTATACTGCCCTATATACATGTATCTCAGGGCGGTTCACAGCATGAAATCACAATATAAAAAACCACAACTCTCTTGCAAAACTTTGCAGCAAAGAAGAGGTCAAAGGTTTAACCTCTCCTCTGCCACTCAATTTCTCCAGAAATTTGTCCCTAGGTGCTTCCACTTCCCTGCTGCAGGATTCTAGAGCCATGTTTCAAAGGTAAACTTGGGCCCTGAAAAGCCACTGGGAGAAGAGAGAATGTAGCTGGCAGGGGAAGGGTGAAGCACTTTCTCCTGCCTCTTTCTCTGTTGCGAAACAGCCTCTCTGAGAGTACCTTACCACTGGGGAAAAGCCATCTAGGCTAATATTATACACTGTTGTGGTCTGAGGCATTGTGTGGTTTGAGAAGTTGCAACTGTCAGTGATGTCAATTTCAGGTATTTCTTAAACCAGGCGTAGGCAAACTTGGCCCTCCAGATGTTTTGGAACTACAACTCCCATCACCCCTAGCTAACAGGACCAGTGGTCAGGGATGATGGGAATTGTAGTCTCAAAACATCTGGAGGGCTGAAGTTGCTCATGCCTGTCTTAAGCTCTGATTCCAGCAGATAGAGCAGGAGAGTCTTACTATCAAGACATAGAAGCTCTTAATAGTACAGTAAAAGGAACCTTGTTCTATGGGATACACATCTTTGCAAGCAATTTCCCCTAACACAATGCTTTTTTTTTGGGTATGTTATATTCACACCCACTTTTCTTGGCTGGAGAACTGCATTGCAAAATTCAGAGAAAGCCTGTCCTCCTCCCAGAGGGGAGGAGTTGTGTGTGGGAGCCATTTCCCACCTTTAGCAGGGGCGTTCTGGCCCCTGCTGTCCCTGCTGCTGCACCACGCCCCTTGGCAGCCATCCAATCATGGGGATGCTTGGGGGCGGGGTTTAGCTGCTCAACATGCAGCCGCGGTAGTGCTTCTACCTCATTGCGCTGCTGGGTTTGTAAATTTTGAAGGATAGCTGTAGTTTAGTTCACATGTTGGTGGGTATTCAACTGTAACATGTGCATATTGGAACCCACATGCATTTCCATCATGCATAACTCACTTTTTGCATGTGCAGAACAAGATCTGCTAGGGCAATGGGATTTTAGTCTCCTCTCCTGTGCATCCTGCCCCCCAAAACATAGTGAAGGTTTGGAGGAAAACCTAGAAAAGGTTAGAGGGTATGCAGGAGGAGGGGGAAAGTCCCATGGACCAAGTAGAAGCCATTCCATATGCACATAGTTTTACTTAGTACTATATTGAATGCAACCCCCTGTTTCAGAAAGGGCAGATCAGGTCAGTCTGGGTTAAAATGTGAGTCAAATTCCTTCCTCATCCCTGGAAAGCTACAAGGGATGTTCGTAAAAAAAGCTGCCTAGTATAATCTTTGCTTTACCGAAGCTGGATAATCAATAGATCAATCTTCCTTCTTAGAACAATCTTTAATTGAATATGCTTTTTGTAACTTGCAGCTAAAGTATTTCTCTCCCCACCCTTCCTTCCTTACCCTGTTACTGCTCTAGGCTGCTGAGATGCCAGCAGTATAAATGCCAGCCTCTTCCCATCTCCATTCCACATAAGAATTGTTTATGAGCTACTGAAGCATTCCTTAACCTTTTCCTGTTAATGAAATGTAATTTGTGTTACAGGGTTTTGATCATCATATCAGCAAAGGCAGCTGGAATACATTGTGCCATGCTTAATAATCAGGAGGTTGGAGCTGACAAAATGTGAAATATGTTTACAATCTAGGATCACCCCTGCAAGGCTGACATGGATTTCATGGTAAGCTTTCTAGAATTGTACTGTTCCTAGATTCCAGACCCTGCCCACTCCTTCCCCTTCCATCATGAAAGGAAAAGAAAAGCTAGTCCCCCATATCTAGGGGATGAAATGTTATGGCCATTCCCCACAGCCCACAAAGACAGGACTATTTTTTATGCCTCTGATCTCAAAATGTTATTGCTGATTTCCTTGTCCATAGCCTTTGTGGCATTTCAGAAAGTCTAGGCAATGAGGTCTCTGCTTGCCCTTTCTCCCTATCCACATCCCTCATAACAATTGCATAATATCCCATTTTGGAAAAGAAGACTGCAAATGCAGATGATCTCCCCCTTCAAGCAAGAGTACTGGGGTAAATGCCTTTCAGCTGTCTCCACTCCTCCATTCTGTGGACAGAAGATAGGTCACAACTTTCTCACCTATAATCAGGAAGCTAATATCTACTTCGTAAAGGTAAAGGTACAGGGACCCCTGACCATTAGGTCCAGTCATGGCTGACTCTGGGGTTGTGGTGGTCATCTCGCTTTATTGGCCATGGGAGCTGGCATACAGCTTCTGGGTCATGTAGCCAGCATGACTAAGCTGCTGCTGGCGAACCAGCGCAGCGCACGGAAACGCTGTTTACCTTCCCGCCGGAGCGGTACCTGTTTATCTACTTGCACTTTGACGTGCTTTCGAACTGCTAGGTTGGCAGGAGCAGGGACTGAGCAATGGGAGCTCACCGCATCGCGGGGTTTCGAACCGTCGACCTTCTGATCGACACAGCGCCACCTGCGTCCCTTCGTACAGGTTAGTAAAAATGTATGATCATGTGTCAGGGACTAGGCTGAAGAGGAATGGTGGAGGCCGCCCCTCCTCCTCCTGAATCTTCCTGAGAAGAGGAGGACATTACAGAATTACAACAGTGGTTTGCAGAAGGTCATGATTCTGAGACAGAAGAAAGACAGAGCTGGGAGATAATGGAAGGGAAGGAGGAGGATGCAACAGAGCCAGAACAGCTGGCTAACACGTGATCATTAGAAAGCATTCCAGACCCCCCTTCTCCTAGAACTAGGAGAGCTGAGAAAGTGGAAGAGCAGAGAGTGAACTGACAAAGGGCCTTACGCAGCCACCGTAAGTTGCTGCTAACGACAGAGCGGGAAAGAGGGGGAGGAGATTACTCGGAGCAACGACAGTGATGGATAGGGACTGCATTCCTTTGTCTCTCTCTCTCTGTAAATCCTGAATAAATTATGTGGTAAGGACCTTCTTGTTACCTGTTTTTTCTTGCCACCATCAGGGGAGGGAAATGATTCCCCAAACCTTGATATCAAAGCTAGTCATCCCCCAACCTTCCAGCAAATGGTTTGGACAAAGTGAGACAGGAACCTTAGATTAGTTCACCATTGCTGGGATTTATTGGCAATTGTCCTTTTTTGCTGCTCCGTCACGCACATGGGGTGAGACTGAAGGTTCGTCGCAGGTGGGAAATAAAAGAGCACTAAATATTTAATGCCAAAAAGTTAAATATTATCATAAAAGTAGTTTAATATAAATGGCTTTCAGCAAATCCTTATCCATATTTCATGATTGGAATGGTTGGCTGCCTTCTAATGTTTGCATGCAATTAATTTTAATGGGCGTGTCACATTAATTCTTCCCTCCTTTACCCAAGAGACCCTGGCCCCATCAAGAAAGCAAATAGCAGGACATCAAATGTCACCAAGGAAAGAGAAGGTGAGGCTGTGCTCTGTGTGTAGACCTGGAAATGACAAGTTAATAGGCTATTGATAGTTTCCCTAATACATGGAAAGCAATTACTGTGCTTCTGTGGGGGCGGCTGAGGTCTGGCAGGGGGTTCTTATGCAAGCCAAGGAAATGTGATATTACAGCCATTTAAATCAATCTGAGGAACTCGGGTTGGCTTCGGCTGCCCTTCATGGATTTTTCTGTGAACACTGCAAATGTTTTGCCACATGAAGCAAAAGTCATTGCTTTGCCCTGTACCTCAAATCTCTGTGGAGGTTCTAATTGTAGAAGAGTAGCTGAATCCCATTCCAGAACACAGTCAAATTCAGCTGAAGCTATGTGTATGCTGGAGGTATTGATCATTGATTATCTTCTCCCTTGTCTGCCCCAGAAACCTTCTGAACCATTTTGAAGCATCAGTCACCTTGGGTTGATTAAAGGTGCATAATGGTTTGATCACTGTGGTCAGATCCAGCAAGTCTTTTCCTCCTAAGAAGCTGCATAGCTACTAATTTATTACATTGTCAGAGCAGTGTGCTGGGCAGTTTTGAACTGGAAAATTGTGGTTCAAATCCCTGCTCAGCCGTGAAGCTCACTGAGTGACTTTAAACTCTTGGCTATCTACACCAAGCAATGCCCACCCACCCTTTATATATATTTAGCTTGCCAGTCTAATTATTTTTGTGCTCTCAGGAAGAAGGACCCCCCAACCCCCCCTGATATCGCTGCTGAGAATTAATCTTTATCTATTACAAGTGTATTCCACCTTTCTTCCAAGGGGCTTGGGATGGCATACCTGAGGTTCTCACACCTTATTCATAACGCTGTGAAATTGTGAGCAGCAGCAGTTGGCAGAATGGCTCTATACACCTGGATTCCTAACACTGAGTGTTGTTGCAACTTCCTGAGAGGAAGAGCTCAACCATTGGATTTGCTCTGCCATCGTGTCTGCACCACACTGAGCTCCTCACCCCTCCCACTTTCAGTAAGCAACAGTGATGCTCAGTGTTGGAAAGCCTGCTGTGCATCAGCACTCTGCCTGAACTGCCAAGCTGCAGTATGGTGAACAACAGGTTTGTAAACAGAATACTTCCATATATAGAGAGGCAGTAGGAACTGACCCAAACCCTGTGCATACTTGTGTTTAGTTGTGCAGACCTGGATTACACAAAGGGGACCTTCATTTTAAAACTATACTTCTGAGCACCAGATGCTGGGACAAACCTTGGGGAAATTACCACCAAGCCCTCTGGGAAAGCTTATAGTGGCTTCTGACTGGCCCCTGTGGAAAAGAGAATGATGAGCTAGAAGGAGATAGCTCTAAAGCTTCATCAACTCATGCCAAAGCCAAATATTCAGCAAAAGGCTGCAATCCTAGACAAACTTACCTAGAAGTAACTTAATGAGACCTACTGTTTAAGTTTGCGCTATTGATCAGGATATTCTTGGAGTCACCTGAAGACCAGCTATTTGTTAGTAAGTGACTAGGACCAATGGCAATCCATTGTAGAATCCCATATCTTAACAGCAAACTCATTCTCTAAGTGTGGATCATTATATAGCCAAAACAGCACCATCCACAGACAAGAATTTGGGTATCAAAAGGCTTTGGGGAACCCTGAAGTTTGCAGAAGTTAAAAAAGAAATGTGTTAGAGTGGAAGGAAAGTCCCTCAAATAGTCCAGTGAGGCCTGAGCAAGCTCAATAAGCACGGCATTCTTATTGATAAGTGTTAGAAGGTGGATGGAACCCCATGGGAAGGGGAGGGGGGATGGAGTGGAATGGAATATCATGAAAGACAGGCTAGCTGGAACCTTGAATTGGAGCACTTCATCATGCAACGTTTTATATTAGCCACTCTCACTTATCTCAACCATTTATACATCTCCTGTGTTTGTTCTTGCCACTGCCTTCTTAAGTACAGTGGTGCCTCGCAAGACGAAATTAATCCATTCCGCGAGTCTCTTCGTCTTGCGGTTTTTTCGTCTTGCGAAGCACGGCTATTAGCGGCTTAGCGGCTTAGCGGTTATTAGCGGCTTAGCGGCTATTAACGGCTTAACGGCTTAGCGGCTTTAAGAAAAAGGAAACAAACTTGCAAGAACTCGCAAGATGTTTCGTCTTGTGAAGCAAGCCCATAGGGAAATTCGTCTTGCGGAACGACTCAAAAAACGGAAAACCCTTTCGTCTAGCGAGTTTTTCGTCTTGCGAGGCATTCGTCTTGCGGGGCACCACTGTACCATTTGGCAAGTTGCTAGACCTTTGTTTGCTTCAGTTTCCTCAAAACGAAAGGAAAATGGAATTAAATAAAAAGGACAGAGGCCTTGGTCATATCTCTCATCACTTTAAGTATTTCACAACTTTGAGATACGTTCTTCCTTCCTCTCTCATTGGAGCACTGCAACTAAGTGCTGGCAGAATCCCTCTGTTTGCTACCTGTGCACAGCAACCCTCTTCTGAAGATCCACAATGCAATTTCCCTGCATGGACACTTCTGAGGATGTTTCACTTTTAAGAGCTCATCACTTCTTAGCTCCCATTTGCAAGAAGTGATTAAAGCAGACTAAGAACTAATTATTAGAGGTAATTCCATGGCTTTAAAACACACACACACACACACACACACACACACACACACACACACTGGATTTCAACCTAAACAAGTTCCAAAGAGTACAGTGGCACCTTGGTTTGCAACCGTTTTGGACTACAACCGTTTTGGATTACAACCACATCAAACCCGGAAGTGTGTGTCCCTTTTTTTGGATTACAACCCAATTTTTCGGGATTACAACCCATTTTTTTGGGGGGGGAGGCCCCATTGGCGAAAGCGCGTCTTGGGTTACAACCTGTTTTGGTTTACAACCGGACCTCTGGAACGGATTATGGTTGTAAACCACTGTATTGTAAAAAGTGGGGGGAGGAAGTAGGCTGTATGCGAGACCTTTCTAACCCTTGGATCCAGGAAGTGTTAAAATATAAGCCAGGCTAGCTTCAGATGAGGTGATTGTCTGGGTGATGGGCCATTAAGGAAAAGAAAGGAAAGGGGCTCAGTGTGAGATGGCAAATGGGCGAGGTTCCTCTCCAAGCTCGTGGTTAGTTAGAAGGACAAAGCCAGAGTAGGGAGTTGAGAGTGCAGGGGTATGACCTAGAAATAAAGCAGCAAGCTGGAGAGAGAGAGTCAGAGAACGTTTGAGAGCAATGTTTGATTACCGTTTGAACCCAAGGCTGCAGCTATCCCATACAAGAAACAAGACTCTTTGGGGGTGTTCACGCAGTGAACCCCTCCATCATAGGCTTAGGTTGCATACTGTATATGTGCAAATAAACCACATATCATAAAGATACCACAGTCCCCTCTGTGCCTCATTCCAAAAGGAAAGACAAACCCTGGGGAAGTGCCTGGAACCCCAGAAATCTTGCACCACTCAGAGATTGGGGTGGCGTGCAACAGAATTTTAAGCCAATAAAGTTTGCTGCCATTTTATACTTAAGATGGTTGAAAAATAAATAATTCTAAGCTCATGCTGAAAAGTAAAATGACTTTTTTTTTTAAAAAAACAAACCCTGAAGGAATTGGTTCTTTATTCTTGGTGACTTGCATTCAAAACAGTAGGAAAAACAAGTTTTTTGGGGTTTTTTTTTTTGTTTTGTTTTACTGGTCATGCGGGGAGAGGTGAGGGCCTGTGGCTCAGCTCCATTTCTCCTCAATATTGTTTTCCCTTACTGGCTTTCGGTGGTGCCCAGAAGTCAGTTCTGTCCCCAGGCGGGGGGACAGATAGTCTTAACCAATGCCTAAACAACCACTCACATTTATGTATTTCAATAAAGTTGTGGCCAAAATTATGCCCAAAACCTTAAACAAAATTTATTTGTGTGTTGTGAGTTATTTGAGGGGTGGCTTGTGGACCTTGACACGCAACTCTTAAAGACCTGGCCATGGCATAGCGATATTAGTAGGCTATAATTGTGCAGTGGACTGGCAGCAAAAGAGCAGTTGGAAAAGGAAGCACGAGCTCATTGTTCAAAGCAAGGAGAGCTTAATGCTTCTGTTTTTCCAGCCACCAGTTTCACAAACCCATTAGGGACAGCACAAGAAGGCTGGCTGGCTGTTTTCTGTATTATCTTCTAACAGGTGAACAATTAGTTAATTGGTGCTGCTAATTACAGCATCCATTAAGCAATCCCAGGTGGCACGTTTACCCTTCACATACATATCATTGAGACATTCCAGCAAGAATTGTCACACGCAACGGAGACAATAGCTTCTTTATGTACATATTAGGCACAGCCTGGTGCAGTTGCGTAAAGTGATTCAGAACATCCCTTGCCACGGGGTTTGATTATGTGCGGGATTATTCAGAACAATTTCTGACCTCAGTGGGAAGGAGTGAAGATGCTAGAAAAATGCCAAGTTATAGACATATCAGCAGATGTCTCTTTACTTGTGCTCTCGTTCCTTTTCAATGATTGCATTGCAGGTTAATAAGATCTCATAGCACTAACACCTTCAGGATATAGAGATAACTACTCTTCCCCTCCTGCGAGAGACATTTGACTCCTTGTACCCTACATGGCAAGGGACGCGGGTGGCGCTGTGGGTAAAACCTCAGCGCCTAGGACTTGCCGATCGTATGGTCGGCGGAATCCCCGTGGCGGGGTGAGCTCCCGTTGTTCGGTCCCAGCTCCTGCCCACCTAGCAGTTCGAAAGCACCCTTAAGTGCAAGTAGATAAATAGGTACCGCTTTATAGCGGGAAGGTAAACGGCGTTCCGTGTGCTGCTCTGGTGCCGGTTCGCCAGAGCAGCTTCGTCATGCTGGCCACGTGACCCGGAAGTGTCTGCGGACAGCGCTGGCTCCCGGCCTCTAGAGTGAGATGAGCGCACAACCCTAGAGTCTGTCAAGACCGGCCCGTACGGGCAGGGGTACCTTTACCTTTACCTTACCCTACATGGCTATGACTCTGGACTAGTGATGCATGGACCTGCCTATTATGGTTCTCTCAGTTTCTCATTTTTCCAATCATAAATTTAGTTATCCACATTTGTGCAGCAATTTCCTAATGAAAATTACTCAGCAGTTTAGTGAAAAATTCTACAAATAAACACATTTTTGTATGCAAATTTCCCCTAATGTACACATTTTTACAAAGCAAATTTCCTGAAAATCATGATTTTTTGCATGTTATTTTCACTAACACATGCACTTTTATGAGCACATTACTCTAGGCATTTGTCCACACATTATTAGGCAGGAGAACAGCATTGTAAAATCCAGAGACATGCAAACTTCTAAGGATGATGTGTTTCAGTTTGTGTATTGTTTCATAAAGTGTGGATTTGATAGGTTTGCCTTAAAATGCAAATTTATCAAATTTCCCTCCATTTCTACCCTGGACAAAGTTTCATGGATCCCTTCATATAAATGTTGGGACTAAGAAGACCTGGAGCATACTAGGAGCATTTCCAGGAGGACAGGGGGAAATCAAAACTTTATTTATTCCCAAGAAAATGTAAGAATATTTTAATGGTGAATGATAAAGCTGATTCTGACAGGGAGGGAACAGGCAACAACTGATTAAAGGGTTGGTTTCAGTAAGGGCTGATTTCTCAGTAAGATAGTTGGGAGAAGTAGCAACTTTCTTCCAACAACACCAAACTTCAAGACCTTTGCAACTGGCTGCCTTCCTGTTCCTGCTCTCTAGAATAGAATGGAGCTAACATCTGAGTAAGCCTATGTTCTTGCCTGTTGGACTAGACACTGGGGAATTTTAATTGGGAATATAGCACTCTATTAAGTGCCATGTGGTTTCACAGCTTTAATTTCACTTCCAACTAATTAGCAAATGCCTCAGCAATGCTAAAAGGCCACAGTGTGGAAAGAATCCTGGCCTGTACAACTTGTGATGCACCCAGCTTAACACAGCACACTAGCCAGGCATGGCGACCCACTAAGGTTTAAATAAATTTGTTTTTGCTCCCTGCCTAGAATTGCAGAAACAACATATAGCTTGGAGCTCTTTGATGGTAGATCACAAGTGGTGCAGGGCTATGGACAGAGGACCATACCTAGTGCTATATTTCTAGAAGAGGTGCCATGAACGCCTCCCTGACAATGTTGCCCACCTGAGAGGTTCTGGCTGAAAAAAAGCCTTGATCTATAACCATAGATATGAAATCTGGCACCATATTGCGATTAGGATCATTCTACTCTATACAGGATGAGCTAGGAGTATGAGGTGCTAGGAGAGGGGTACCACCTCTGGTGGGGCAAATGTCATGCTCCTTCTGGGGTAATGTGTCCACCTCTGGTTCCCACTCTGCACTGAGCTTTCCACCTAGAAACTGTCAGCATGTGACAGTGGCCAAACCCTGGGAAACAGCTTTGACTGGCTGGCTAAACCAAGTGAGGGTAGCTGATGGATCTCAAACCCTTGATGAGTTAGGGACTTCTTCTGAATGAGAAAAACAGGCTCTGGCAGATTGAGCTGGTGAGACCAAAAGTGGGTCCGATAGTCAAGAAGGTGGTTACTACACATGCTGTAAAAGGAAAAGAGAGGCAGATGGTGATTGTCAACCTGGAAAAGTAGCCCATCTAGGAGAAGGAAATGCTGATCCTAAATGTCAGCTGCCTTGCAGCTATACTAGTTCATGAGAAAGGCTTTAGGAGTGAACCCTGAGAAAAAATCCATGTCCGCTGCCTTGCAGGACATCTTCAGGAAAAGAAAAGGCTAAGGAATAAACTTTACACAAATCTGGAGTGGAGTCCCTAAGATGGTTTGATGGTGTCTTGTACACCTCCTTCCATCAACCCCTGCATGCAAACTGGTGTCAAACATGTTGCTCCACTTTCCTTTGTACCACATCAGCGAGACCGAGTTTTGTCATCTGGACAAACCAGGACCTCCATACACACTGCTTGCAGTCCAGAATGGTCACTATGGTGCAGCTAACACAACAAAAACAATGTGAGAGGCAGCAGTTCTGAGTTACTGATCTCTGCATCCACAGCAGGCACTATAATTTTTCAGCAGTTTGACTTCACCCCCAAAGGTGAACTCCATTGTTTCTCAAGACAGATGAATGCCAACAACAGGCTAAAACAGTGTTTCCCAAGCTTGGGTCCCAAGCTGTTGTTGGACTACAACTCCCATCATTCCTGACTACTGGTCCTGCTAGCTAGGAATGATGGTAGTCCTACAACAGCTGGGGACCAAAGTTTTAGAAACACTGGGCTAAAGCATTAATATTGTATGTTCCCATTCCCAAATGAAAATATGTACACTGCACCATTGTAATATGTTAAAGAAACAATGGCTATGATGTAACTTTTACATAATTTTAATAGTCCGGCACATGAGGCAGAATAAGTTGTTGTTGTTATTATTATTTTATACCCCGTCCATCTGGCTGGATTTCCCCAGACACTTTGGGCGACTCCTAACAGAATAATAATAATAATGCGACAAAACATCAAACATTAAAAACTTCCTTAAACAGGGAAGTTCAATAAATAATTGCCCATGTGCATTGGGAAGCAGTCATTATTAGATAGTACCAACTTCATTGTGAAGCATGACTACTCATGGGGGATCAGTTTGTGGGGCAAAATGTAATGCTGGATTCTGGACCACTTTCTGGTGAACACAGTGGTTTTGAAGCAAACACATCTCTGCTCCAGGTCAAAGAAGCTGGAAGGCTTTGCAATATTAGGTCCAAACTACACATGATGATCACAAAGTGTAGCTCATCCCTGTAGTCAAATGTGCAAGTAGAAGACCAGCATGGGAGGGGGCGTTTCTTAAGACTTTTCCACTAAAGGTCTCTTCCTTCCCTTCTCCAACAGCTTCTTTGTGCTCCATGAAGGAAACGATATAGGTGCTAAGCTGCATGTATAGTTTGGCCCACAATCCAATGGCATGGGAACAATTTTAGATGGAGTTTAATCTGAGTGCAAGGCTGAATCTCTATTGGAGTGTGACCAGCATAAGGTTGCAAACTAGTGTATAACATACTGTGATAGACTTTGCACTTGACTGTGTGGCATCAGCTGGAGTTTCATACCATATGCTTTTGACCTATAATGTTCTTCCCCTACATGGCACCTTCCAGATGTTTGGGGCTATAACTCCTATCGTTCCTCTATCATCAGCCATGCTAGCTGGGGCTGATGAAACATTCTGAGGATTTCAGGTTGATGATGGCTACCTTATACCATATGCACGTGAATAAACTGGCAGAACATCCTAGTCTCTTTCACACATTATTTGTATGAAGAGGCAATGTGGGTAGGAAGGGGTTGTGAGGCTGCCCCTCTGCCTCTAATGACATGTAACTCCCCATGGCCCCACCCTTGCTTGTCTGAAGTGGGGAAGCCTATGAATGTAGATCACTGATCACAAAGGGCTTGAAGACCCATGGAAGTCTATAGGTACAGGTGTCTCTGTGTGTAGCCTTCCACACCTCAGACATCCATGCTGATGTGCGCACAGCAGGACAGGGCCAGGAGAAACCACAAATCATGAGGAGAAGGCCAGAATAGTGGCTGTGCAGCCATATTTCATTGTTTTCACTATAGTGTTGTTATTGCTATTATTACTAATTACCCATCCTTCACCAGGGTGGGTTACAACATTAAAACACAAATATTAACAACAGCTTAAAACAACTTACAACTTACAGTATCTGAGATGTTGCTAAAGATTGGAGCCAGGACTCTATCATCGGAGAAGCCATGATGTGTTCTGATGAATATGTGTTCTGATATAAGCTTTAATATACAAACTACTAGGGTAATTATTTTAGAATGAACAAAGTGCAGAGAAGCTGTATCCCAGATGGCCATAATAACTGCACCCACTTCAATGGGTATTGTCTCTAAGGACTAGGACACTTTGTCCCAATGCAAGTGGCCTTTCTTTATTAGAGTTTTCAAAGTCTCTTCCTTATCGCTGTCCCTTTCTCTTTAGCTGCCTCCCCCACCCCTTTGAATTTCAGATCTACTTTCTCTTCGCTTTTAACAGATTTTTAATTATCCTGGTGCCACACTGAGATGAGACTGAGATGCCCACCCCGGCCGCTTTTGAGTCACATCTGCAAATCACATAGGTATAATCTCTATGGCAACTGACCCATGTTGAGAGGAGAAAAATAAGCCCAGAACTAAAGGTTAATTGCTGTTTCATTTATGCATTTTTGTGCAGTTCCAGCATTGTGAATTGAAGTTCTAATTAGAATCAAATTATCAGCAGATTGAACATCTTCTTTGTTATTAGGGTAGCAATAAAACTAGTCAGCCTGTTTTCGATAGCTGCTGAAAGAAAGATACCGACCCTTCCAACCTCTGCCATGGAATTTGTACTGTAAGCCCTGGCTGGGCTTTTTAATGTGAAAACAAAATCTTCCCATTTTTTTGCTGTCTGTACTTTCTCTTTACTATAGACACACAGCATGAAGACTTAATGATCAGTCTGGTCATTCACATATATTTGTGCAGTGCTTTTCCCCCCTCTAAAAAAATGTTTAGGGGTACTCTTATTGAAATACTGCCCCTCAATGAGGCCAAACCTAGATTCACAAAATGTTTAGGGGTATGCTTATCCCAGTCCCGCCCCAGAAATAAGCACTGTATTTGTGTACACACACACACACACACACACACACACACACACACACACTGCCTCCCCAATCTCAACTCCCATACCTGGGTATTTCAATAACCTCCCTAAACTAAAAGCATGACTATCTATAGCTTCTGAGGAATCAAAATGGAGCACCAATCCAATGTGCCCAGATATTCACCTCTCCAGTGTATGTAGCTTATCAAAGAATTGTAGAGTTGAGGGGGGACTGTTAGGGCCATCTAGTCCAACCCCCTACAATCTTGACTAAAGCATCCATGACAGACAGGGATGCCAGCTTAAATAAAAGGTTGGGGGGAGGGCTATGTAAGTCCCACCTCGCACAATCAATCACATGATGTGGTGCCCGCACAACATTTGAATGATGGGCAAATCAGAGTTTGCAGAAGTACGAAAACACTTAGGCGGGTGAGAAATTAAAGAAACTTCCATCCCACACGCACAGCCCAAAGACAACTGAGCATGCTTAGTTGGCATATAATATTGACTAAGAGCTGGAAGAGGAAAAATCCAAACAGAAAATGGGGAGTAGGGTGGGGGTATAGGCTAATGGCAATTCTTATATCTTGTGTTTGTGAATTACATATTAATTTTGTGTTGTGAGAGGTACCTCCTTTTATCAGCTCTAGTACTAACCTCAGTTTCACTGAAGTGACCTAACCCTCAGAATCTGAGTTAGAGTTCCAAAGTTTAACTCAGGAAATATATGCTACCAATCAAAATTGATGGGCTGAAAAATTAGATTTGCATTGCCATTAGTGCTGCTATGTTGACATTCTAAACTCCAGTCCCTGGCCCTAGTAGTTTGGTAGCACATTAATGTAGGGTGCTACGATGAAAATCTTTAGAAATGAAATTTGAAAAGCAGCCGCTAGAACATAGCAGAACGACATCTAAGACCAAGTGAGTGGACATTTTACCTCAACATCCATAATCTGTGAATTTGTTTATTTAATAAAAATGAGTGTGGTGGAGCCGTGCTATGATCTGGGATGACAACACTGTTCCTTCTTCCCACAACCTGTAATATAGGAATCTGAGTCCATTTAGCCCGGTGCTGTTGATCTTGACAGCAGCTCTCCAGTGTTTCAGACAGGAGCTCTACCTGGAGATGTTGGAGATTGAACCTGGATCTTTCTGCATATGAAACACATACTCTGTCATGGAGACACAACGATGTGCCTCTTGTGGCTCTCCACAAGGAGTTGCAGCTATCTTGTATCCTAATTTGAGTTCTGGTTAATCCTGACACATAAAGTAATCTTGAAAACCATCTTCCAAGTTCCATTTAATACTGGTATGCTGGTTAGAAAATTATTTGGATTAAGCATCTATCTGTTGATATCTATTTATTTATTCGATTTGCACCTCACTTTTGACTGGAGTCCTTGATGCAGCTCTCAACATTTATAAGAAGCAATTTCACTCTACAAACTTTAAAGCAAATGACACACACCTCCTCTCACACGCAAAGAATGTTTAGTTCATCAAAACATGAGCAATAGCAGTAGAAATTGTGACTCTGAGCTGATCCTGGAGTAGGTCTATGAAGGGTGTCTTCACAGCCTTTCTCCAGACTGTGCATCGTGCGTGGAAATACACTCTGAAATGCTTTGAAGTGAAATTATTTCCAGAAAGGAGCATTTAACATGGAGAACGGTAGGTGATCAGCGCCTCATCCGCCACAACTATAGGGCATCCTTGAAGATAGAGAGGGAGACAGGTGAAGCCACAATCAAGCTTCCAGGGTGAATAAAACATTAGGTGACTGTTCCTGCAGTTGTTTTATTTTAAATGCATGGCTTTTGATATATACAGTGGTACCTCGCAAGACGAATGCCTCGCAAGACAAAAAACTCGCAAGACGAAAGGGTTTTTGGTTTTTTGAGTTGCTTCGCAAGACGATTTCCCCTATGGGCTTGCTTCGCAAGATGGAAACGTCTTGCAAGTTTGTTTCCTTTTTCTTAACACTGTTAATACAGTTGCTACTTGACTTCGAGGAGCAACTCATAGCACGCGGTGTGGTAGCCTTTTTTTGAGGTTTTTGAAGACTTTGGTGATTTTTGAAGACAAGGGAGAACTGCTGAACCCTGCTTGAAATATTATGCACAGTCCGATCCTATACAGTATATGTTTATTTGCATTCCTTTACTGACTAACAAAGGGCTTCAAAGTAAAATGGTGTAGAACTGTAGCATTAGAATCAAGTTCTGTTCTAATCCAGTACTGTATTCATTCACCTGGGCCCTATAATGTTTTTTTCAAAACCACATTCAGACATCTCTGTTAAGGAATTCCCACTGGGAAGATTTTGAAATCACATATCTAAGCAAACATGAATATGGTCAATAATCCTTACAAGAAATTATTCAGTTGGAAGAAATATTTCCACATGAGCAACTGTAATTAAATTTCTTCCAGTTCTTACCAAGCTCTAGGGAACTTCTTCCTTTCCCTTGAGGGATTTCAGTGGAGATCTGATTTACAGCCAAACAAAATAAGAGATAATCTTCAAAAAGATATTTTTAACAAAAATACAATTTCATGCCATTAAATGGCTTTTGTGAGGTGGTTTTCATAGGCAATATAGTTTATCTATTACAGGAATCCCCAGATGTTTTGGACTACAATGCCCATGATCCCTGACCACTGGTCCTGTTAGCTAGGCCTCATGGGAGTTGTAGGCCAAAACATCTAGAGGGTCGCAGGTTGGGGATGCCTGATCTATTAGAATTATCAAGGTGGTAGTGGCACACATGGTGGGAAAGTCTCCTTTCTGACACCCAACATTGATGAAACTTACTGGACCAAGCTGGGCTGGTGGTTGCACCAGAAAAATACCTTTTTATACTCTCAGGCCTTTTGAAATAATTGAATTTAATATCTTATCTCAACATTACACCCTCTGCATTTATTTGGCATGAAATGGAATTGGAGAGGCATTTTAGCACAAAAAGGAGGTAGGCCATGGCTTCCACAGACAATATGAGACTCCATTATCAGCCTGACAAATTCCAAATTAATACGTAGTGAGGCTAAGATTAGTTCCAATGGCAGTGAGTGAATCACTGGTAGAGAACTGAGTCCAAACATGTACATAACAGTAGATCAGTCAAGAAAATGAGCCAAGAAGTCACAAATGTGCATTTGACCAGGGAATTAAACATGTAAATCCAAAGGCAAGATTGTTATAGTGAATATGCTCAAGGTTTTCATTTCATTGTCTGAACATTTCACCTAATAATTTTGTCTCTCCCTTGCAGAAACACTGGCAGTGAACTGAAATATTCCTGTAACAATAATGCACTCAGAACTAATTTAAAATGCAAACAATAATTTTATTAGCGTAATAATGATGAACACAAGGAAATCCCTGCTGGATCAAGCCAAAGGCCCATTAAGTCCAGCATCCTGCTCTCACAGTGGCCAACCAAATACCTATGAGAGGCCTGCAAGCAGGTCCTGAGTATTGTTATTCAGAAGCATACTGACTTTTGACGGTGGAGTGGGACATCACCATCATAGCTTTCTGCTCCAGAGCACGATGTTGAATTAGATGGGCCATTGGCCTGACGCAGCCAGCTCTTCTTAAATTCTTATAAGATAGATTTGAATGCAGCCCTAGGATGTGTTGTAGTATGATACTTCAAGATCATTTTGAAGATGTGATACAAACACACAGGACTGTGTTACAATGAAGCTGTGCCCTCTTGCAGAGAAATGGGGTTGTGAGAGATATTTCCCAAACCAAATGATTTTGCTAATCCTGTCATTTGTATTCCTGTATGGTTTGAAAATGGATGTGTGCCCTTTCAGTCTAACCTTGCCAAAACCACAAGAACTGAGCTCTCTGCAGCTGGAAATGTCTCTCATCAACTGTTTCAGTAAACACAGAATTAACTTTATGGTCTGAAAATGCCAAGCACTGCACATTTAGTGGAAAGGTAATGAAAATCACACTAATGCTTCCATTGGCCACATTGGATATTTAGCAACTTCTGTCAAACTTCATCTGTCTTTTGTCACGTTTGGCAAATCATTTCCCATGTATTTATGAATCTGATGTGATTATCAACATGGAATAATTGGAAGCAAGCTAATGATTTATCACCAAAAAGCATGTTTTTGATGGATAACTTTTCCTAAGGTCTATGTGACTTATTAGCCCATTTTAGGTTGTGCTACTGTACTCTGAACACAATGTAATTCTCATCTTTGATATCTATGGTCTGTTGAAGTTGTAAGCTTTAATGTACATAAAATGCTGTGCTAGAATTCATTGTATTTAAAATGCTGTAAACGGATGTTTACCTTAGGCAAGAGGTTCCACTACGGCAAAAATATCAGAGAAGGCTGGCATTTTTTCCATTTCAATGAGCTAAGCTACCTGATAAGTCATCACTGGAAACATCACTGCAGAGCTCTCACAGCAGGAAGCTGAAACTTGAGAAGTGTGTGTGTTTTGTTGGACATGGCAGCAGCAAGCAAAGGTCTACTAAGAAGCAAGCCTTCTGTACAGTCGTACCTTGGAAGTCAAACGGAATCTGTTCTGGAAGTCCATTTGACTTCCAAAACGTTTGGAGACCAAGGTGTGGCTTCCGATTGGCTACAGGAAGCTCCTGCAGCCAATCGGAAGCCGCGGAACCCACGTTGGACGTTCGGGTTCCAAAGAACGTTCACAAACCGGAACACTCACTTCTGAGTTTGCGGCATTCAGGGGCCAAAACGTTTGACTTGCAAAGCATTCGACTTCTGAGGTATGACTGTACTTCACTTGTTGCAAGAGTAAACATGACATTCCAAACTTGGATTGGGGATTCAGAAGTAACTGCTTACATGAGTTGAGACATAGTTGAAACATTGTATGGAACATCTAAGAAAGCTGTTTCACTGGCAGATGGATCTAAGATTTGCATTCCACCACAAGGAGATGCTTCATTTCTGTTTTTTGGCCCCCTTCATCTCCTGCCTCTGAGTCTGAAGGCTCTTGTTGCTTACTAAACCCTGTTGCTTCTTCAGCTTCTGAGACCTTCTCCTCCCAGTCCGCTCCCTCATCTCCCTCTGACCATGCATCACGGTCCCACCACTAGTCCCTGACTCAGAGTCTTCTTCCCTTGCGCATTCCCCAGCTGGTGCCTCCCACCATTCCTCTGCATTCAGCCATTCCATGACATTCGGACATGCCTGACACTGGTGTTTGGCCCCCAAAAGGCTGCCTACAAGGTAATATGGCCCTTGGGCTAAAAAAAGTTTTCTCAGCCTTGTTTTAAAGTAAAAGCTGGGTTTAACAGAGATGAACTTGATATTAATTCTCTCCTAGAATGGCAGAACTGAACTAACTAATCATTGATACCTCCCTAAGAGCTGATTCTATGACGCATATCTACTTTATAACAGAGCAAACATTTGATCATTTGGACAGCAGAGGAAGATTTGTAGATTACTTTACTGAGATATTTAAGAAAAGTAGTCTAAAACACTGCTGCTTTAGATAATAATCTATGCTAGCAATTCTCTGAAAGCTGGAGGCTGATTGCATTGTGGAATAAAGGCAGAATATGAAGGAAAACATGCAACAACCACTGATTTGTCTTTTGAGCTGCAGAGAAAACAGACAAATTAATCTGCCATGGTGGCTTTTCCTTTTCCTTTCCCTTTTAAAGACTCTAGAGAAGTGCAGTTGGCTCTATTGCACAAGCTGCATACCAAAATGAATCAGTGATTCCTTTTCCTTTTATTAAATAGCCGAGAATTTATCCTTCTGTGTGAACACTTCACTAACATAAACCATCAGCTCAAAGATTATATGACCAGAATGTCTAAAATGAGTTCCTTTCATCTTTTATAATAATGTTTAAACTCCCCATCATGGCTCTTAGCAAATATGGGGAATGTGTTTATATATCTTTCCTAGGAGATTTCACATTTTTGGGTGTGAGGCTTTGGAAATCTATGGATTAGAGCTAGAATGTGACTTGACCCTTTCCTGCTATGTTAAATACACAGCAAGAAAATAGTTACGAATTTGATTCCCACCCCCAACTCTGCTTTGCCAATGACTTTCCATTGTCCATTCCTTTGGAGCAGAAAGCACAGATAAATCATTAGACGTTATGTAAATGGAGAACTTGTTGCTTTTTATCTCAATTTCTTTCACAGCTTTAAAAAAATTGTTTCTTAGATTTCTTACCTGCCCTTCATCATGAGGTCCAAGGGCAGGTTACAACAATTTAAAAATACCCTGGGCATCAAAGTACACAATCAGGAAAATCAACAGCAAACAAGGTTTCTTCTGCAGTATCACACTAATCAACAGCAAACAAGGTTCCTTCTGCACTATCACACTACTTTAAACAATCATGGCCTCCTCCAAAGAAACCTGAAAATTGGAGTTTGTTAAGGGTGCTGAGAGATGCTAGGAGGTCTCTATTTCCCTTGCAGAGCAATAGTTCTCAGAGTGGCTTAATGGTCAATTCCTCTTCCCGGGAAACTCTGAAAATTTTAGCTCTGTGAAGGGAAGGGAAGGGTCTCCTAACAACTCTCATCAACCTTAATAAACCATGGTTCCCAGGATTCTTCGGGGGAAGCCATGGCAGTTCATGATACTGCTTTAAATGCATAGTGCAGATGGGGCCCAATACTGTTCTCAGATAGTTTTCTCTCTGCCATGTGGGTCTCTTTTTCTATGGGATAAATAATTTTAGTCTAAAGAGCTCAGGTCTCCATGACCCATTTCCACACATTTTTGTACTCTGCTCTCCTTTATTCTTCCTATGGCTACGTCTCTTAATCAAAAATCAAATGAGCATAATGTGCTGTGTGTGTGTGTGTGTGTGTGTGTGTGTGTGTGTGTGTGAGAGAGAGAGAGAGAGAGAGAGAGAGAGAGAGAGAGAGAGAGAAAATCAGAGCATTCATGACTTGAATACTTCTTCCCTAGAAACATTCCAAGGGGAGTACAGCTTGAGCCTGCTGCAAGCAGGATTTCTCTGTCAGCAGCCCCTCGGAGTGGATCATGTCATGAATAATGCAGAAGAGGAGAGCTCTCTGCTTTCCCCTAGTACCTTCACAACAGGTCACAAGTGACTAAGCTCTGAGGAGGCTGCGTCCTCCTCAGTATAATTAGTCTTCCTCTAACACTACTGAATTAGCACTTCTGTTTTATTGTACCTTGGGGCTAAAATGGTTATTAGGTTATAGAACAAGCAAATTATTGCTAAATGCCTCAGGCAAATTACTCAGTACCTTCTGACTACCACTTTATTAACCACTTTGTACATCACCAGGAGAGCTCAGGCTACCGAAAATCAGTGCAGAAAGCAAAGACCATGTGCTACAGTAAATGATATAGCTTGCTCTGTCACATATTGCTTGATGACTCTGATGATCTAAGGGGTGCAGCAGAAGCTTCTTCAGCCAACTTCAGTTTTGGAATCTTTGTTTAGGAAACCTGGGCATGTTTTTGGAATTTAAGAGGTCAACCAAGAGTTACCCTAAGTTTCTAAAAGGGTGGAAGATGTCAAGCTGTTTAAGCAGTGCAATGTGCAATGTGCAAAATACAGCACAATTTCCAGCATTCACAATGGCAATAAGGATGATTTTATAATGTGCCACTGCAATGGCTGGTGCATGCGCTATACACTTCACATTGTTTCTGAAGTCTCCCTGTGATAAGTGTTCTCTGCTCCAACTGTAATGTTGCTGCTTATTACTATGCTGATCATTGGCATTAAACTGAGTCTTTCTTTGCTGTCCATCCCTCCAGTGTCCATTAGGAATATTTGAAAGTGGAATGGAGGATTCCAAAATAATAATGATTCACTTTGTAAGTCATTCTACATAAAATCATAGAATTGTAGAATTGGAAGGGATCCAGGGGGTGGATCATCTCCAGCCCCCTGCAATATATAATCATAACCAATGTTACGGTTAGAGCTTCAATCACAATTTGGGTAGTGTTTTGATGAGTGAAATGGGCTATTTAGTTCTGAGATTAAATGAGGGAATGAGTTTGCAGTGATTATGAAGTCTTTCTGTGACAGAAGGTACCTAAATATATCAAATACTTGAAAGTCTCACTCTTTATCAGGCTGATTTAATTCAGACAACCATTGAAATTACAGAAGGCCTGACCTACTAATCTTAGAAGCATGCATAGATGCACTGATAGAACTGGTAATAAGGCAAGATAATGGTGATTTTTATTTATTAGTTGCTTTATTCACAAAAGTGACCCAAAGTGGTTACAACACAGTATAAGTACAGTGGTACCTTAGTTTTCGAAAGTCTGTGTTAATGAACATTTCAGTTTTTGAACACCGTAATCCCAGAAGTAAATGCTTCAGTTTTCAAACATGCATCAGAAGTCAAACATGCCACACGGCTTTCATACTGAGTTTTCAGGTTTTGAATGTTTCAGAACTCAAATGGTCTTCTGGAACAGATTACATTCAAAAACCGAAGTACCACTGTACGCAAACAAATCACAACAAACCAACCAATAAAAAGTTAAAAGACAGAGCCTGCCCCACTAAATGAGACTATAAACCCAAACCAGAAGAGAGCCTTTGAAGGACTAGGACTCTTCTTGTATTCACCGAGACAGTCAGTGCATCTGCTACACCAAGGGAGTGGTGATATTACCACAGAAAGATCAGAGGAGGCTTTGTGCAGACCACAGGAGATCCTTGGCACCATATCAGTCCTCCTCTAATCTTCTGAGGCCTCCAATTCTTGCTTGGAATGAATTGTATAATTCATTTTGGATGCTATAATTCCCTCCAAAAATTTTGCAGACGGAAATGGATTCATTCCATTGTCAACATAATGTTCTGGAGTTCCTGGAAAGTATCCAACGTATGCATCCAGACAGCAAAAGCTTCTCAGATTTTGTGATGGGACTTCTTCCTGTTTCTCACCCTAAACCCCTGCGCCCTCCACAGATCTGCTCCAAAGTGTTGAGGGGAATCCTTAGAACAAAATTAGTGGATTCACAGAGGGAGGAAAATTCCATTGTGCAAGCAGAAACCCTTGCATTGACAGGACACATTAGTTAGTGCTACTTTGGATTCAGACATCTGTCTTCTTGGTCAGCTGTCTTACGTTGTTGTTTTTATAACTGAAATTTGGAATTTTAAATGTAAGCTGCCCTGAGTGGCTTTTGCACCATAAGTGTGGGATAGAAACATTTAAATGAGTAAGTACATAAATGAAACCCTGAGTATCAATGGTACCAAAGCTGCTTTCTTCAATCTGTAGAAATAAATAGAATGGTGCTATTTTTCTCCCATGCCATAACAAGTCTCACTCAGCAGTTTCTCTTGCTTTTAAATCATTACAGTGTTGACCCCTAGGACCTTCTATTTATTAACATAGCTTTTGAGGTGAAAGGCATGGCTATATTCATTTGCGTTTATAATGACCACCTTCCCGTTTAGGAGCAATGGACGCTTGTCGTTTGGTCTCCCACCTAACATCTTAAATAAATAATTGCTGTTTAGATGGGTCCCTTTGGAAGCCCAAAGCGCACTGATCAGCCAAAATTTCTGTATTCAATTAGCAGATCCACCGTTGGGAGGAGAGTGAGCACAAATGGCAACTGATGACTAGGCTGTTCATGGCTTGCTGTGGCTCTCCAGTGGAGTCCTGGTTTCATGCTACAGGACATTTGGAAGGATACCAGCCTTGTCATTATAGGTCAGCTTGTGATTAAAAAACGGAGATGATATTAAGAAAAAATAATAATTGGATGCAGCGAGGGTGACATTAAGCAGTGTAATTCCCCCTATTAATTGTGTTTCCATACTGTGCCTGATAAAGTTTTAGTAGACTGAAGCATGGCAAATTTGTGGACAAAGCAGGTTGCTTATTGGAGCAACACAGCCGTACTCATTTTATCCGACAGTAATTATGGCATACTGGCACTGTGGCTGTGTTCCAGTTTATTCCTTTAGGACTTCAATGCAATATTGTGGTGGGTAATAACTAAAATCAGAGGACATACAAGCCTCAAATAGGTTGAGACTGAGGAGGGGAGCACCAGGCAGAGTACATGTATTAAGTGGGTTCGTCTTCTTAGGGAAAATCCTAGATATGTGTTAGTAACAGACAGGGATGGGTGAGTGTGTCAATTTTGGTTTCTCTGTGTTTCTCATTTCCCCAGTCTTTAGTTCAGTTCTCCACCTTTCCACATCAGTTTGTTATTTTTTTATATATTAAAAAAGTCTTCATGAAAATTCATCAGCATTTTAGTGCAAATTTCTGATATATACATTTTTGTCATAAATTTTTCTTTACACATTTTTAGAAAGCAATTTCTCTTACTATAATGCCCTTTTGCCTATTATTTTCATGAATACTTGCATTTTTATGCACACGTTACCTCATTACAGTGGTACCTCGGGTTAAGAACTTAATTCGTTCTGGAGGTCCGTTCTTAAGCTGTTCTTAACCTGAGGTACCACTTTAGCTAATGGGGCCTCCCGCCGCTGCACAATTTCTGTTCTCATCCTGAAGCAAAGTTTTAACCCAAGGTACTATTTCTGGGTTAGTGGAGTCTGTAACCTGAAGCGTCTGTAACCTGAGGTACCACTGTATATGCATTGTTGAACACATTACTGCTAGACAACAGCACTGCAAAATCCAGAGAGGGCAAGTTTCTAAGGTTAGCTATTTTTAAATTTGCATATAGTTTTGGAAACTGTGAATAAAGTCGGCTTTTAAATGCAAACTAAAATGAAATTCTCCAATATTTCTAGCTTGAACTGGGGACTGTTTAGGATCACCAAACTGAGCCTCAAACCATCTTGGGGGTGGCTTGCACAGCCCTACTGTTCACGATTTGTGGGATGCTATTGACTGATGATGATAGAATAAAATATGAGTTAAGTATGGTACTCTTGCAGCATACAAATGAGAGAAAAGAAAGCAAGGTTGTGCATACAGAAAGATGATGCCAGGGGAACAAGTCGTTGGGTCAATATTATTTTCACTTTAAAATATACACATCGGGAGCTTAAAAGCTCCTTTATGTTATATAGATGCAATAAAAAGAGTTGGAGAAGTTAAATTACTACTATTTTTATTTTTTGTATCCCAACTTTCTCCCTTACAGGACTCAAGCTGGCTTTTAGATAAAAACAAGAATTGCTAAAAAGGTAGAAAAAAACAATTTAAACTATATAAATATATAATTTTTATTTATTTATTTACTTAGTAAATTGGATACCACCCTTCATCCAAATATCACAGGGTGGTTCACAACATTAAATTACAAAAGAAGAACACGAAATACGTAGTACAGAGAAAAGCAAACAAAAAGCAATAACCCCCTCCACAAACACATTTTAAAAGGACATTGAATCTGTTTAAAACTGACAAATTATTACCATAAAAACAGCACAGCACTAGCCTTTTCATCAATATCCAAAAGCCTGTTTGAACAAAATGGTCTTTGATGGAAGGACAAGGAGGGAGCCAGTTTAGCTTCTCCAGGGAAGAAGTTCCAGAGTCTGGGAGCAGCCACTGAGAAGGCTCTCCTTCTAATTCTAATTAATTCTAATTCTAATTCTAATTCTCCTCCCCCCAATTGCCATGTTTTCAGATGTAGGCCTGATTGAAACATGACCTGAGTGACATAGTTGCCAAGATGGTTTGATATCACATGGGAACAGAGCTGCACGGGAAACCATTTTTGTGGCCTAGCTCCCATGAGGACTGGTACCATTTTAATGACATTAGTAGAGGTAAAGGTACAAGGAAAAGGACCCCTGGATGGTTAAGTCAAGTCAAAGGTGACTATGGGGTGTGGCACTGATCTCACTTCAGGTCGAGGGAGGCGGTGTTTGCCCACAAATAGCTTTCCGGGTCATGTGGCCAGCATGACTAAACCATTACTGGTGCAACAGAACACCATGATGGAAGCCAGAGCACATGGAAGCCCCGTTTACCTTCCCGTCGTAGTGGTACCTATTTATCTACTTGCTTTCGAACTGCTAGGTTGGCAGGAGCTAGGACACAGCAACAGGAGCTCACCCTGTTGTGTGGATTTCAACTGCCGACCTTCCAATTGGCAAGCCCAAGAGGCTCAGTGGTTTAGACCGCAGCACCACCTGCTACCAGGGCTGTAGAACCCAGGGCTGGCTTAGGACACTTTGGCACCCCACTCCGCACCAGGGAAGAAGGGGTCAAGGAATATCTACACGCAGAACAAGCAGGGGAGGGGGAGAGAAAGATCAACATTGGGATGTGCTGCCCTGGTGGACCCTTGATGCCTGAAGCAGTTGCCTCACCTTGCTTCATGGGTGGGCCAGCCCTGGTAGAACCATCCTCAAACGTAGTTCCACTGATATGGTCAAAATGGGCCCAATCTACTTGGAGGAGTCTCTTTACATGATCAGCTTCCCACATTGGCTATGACAGATAACGTGGAGAGAAAAGAGGAGGTGGAGAGAACTAATGCAAAAAATGAAGAGAAAGAGAGAAAGGAAAAGAAAAAAAGTATTATCCAAAGGAACCCGAGGAACTGTAGCAAGAAAGGGGATGGTGAGATACAGCCAGTCACTTTGGATACCCTCTGTAAATACATTAAAATGAACTCAACGAACAAGCACTTTAAAACAATCAAAATGGAAAGGAGTGGTCTTTCAACATAAAGGAATGTTCTTGACTACCATTATTCACATCTGGTCCCAATCTCAATATTCTAGTGCTACAAACATTTTCTGCTTCTCCTATTGAATGAATGATGACAGAAGTGGCTGTAATTCAATCTCAACTCAGTTTTAATTCCCACTTTCCTATATATTTCTGAATTCCGTCTCTCTTAATAAACATTCCATTTCAGAGCAATTATTTCCTTCTTGGATTCAATTGTGTTGACGTCTGAAAACGGAAGTGTCTACTGCCTGGTTAGGATCAATATAGCAAACCTCAAGGCATTTTTTCACAGTTTCTGATCAATCTTGAGACAAACACTGACTGAAAGTTTAACAGGCAACTTACTCTTACCGAGTTCCATTATTAAGAGTTCTTCACATAGACCAAGACAGCTATAATGGGCAAAAAGATGGAATTTACTTCTAAACCTGATGGAAATGGGTGGCAATCTAATGCATGAGGTAAAGGATGGAGGGCTATATGTGTCTCCAGTGTTTTGAAGCAAAAGCTATAAAACAGTCAGCAAATGTCTGAACCAGTGGTTTTCAAGCAGTTGCTCTAATCTGCACATCAGCCCTGCTTAGGCTTCCTGATATGGGTTCTGTCCTAGAATTCATTGCGGCAACCTCTCCTAGAATCTTGTGCTATCTGTATAGACATGTATCTGTATAGACATGGCAAAGGATATTGAAACATCATTTGCTAACCTAGTGCCCTCCAGATGTTCTGGATTACAACTCCCATCAACCCCAGCCCACACTCCAAAACTACCAGATTTTTAAAAAATGTTGCGCCCAATAAATTAATTGAAGGATGAAGTCAGAAATCATTGGAATTCAACATTCAAGATGAGGTGCAGCCTTCTGCCATATTTCCACTCATGTAATTTCAATGGCATTTTCACCTCTTGTTTATTTAGGCTGCAGAGCTATATACACACTTATTGAACAATACACAAACATATTGAATAAATCCCACCCCAGCCCCAGCGTGGGAAATAGAAATAGTAAAAAACAATAAAACCCATTGGGCAGCAATGGGGGCAATCTTTTTTCAGAGTGGTGAGAGGGGCAGTTTAAACTCCCTGTGCCTGCATGCTGTGGTCCTAATCTGGATTACCACATTGCTAAAAAAAAGAAGAAGAAAAAGCTATGAAGTAACTTCAAACAACACATTTGAAGTAGCATATAGTTAGACCTTTAATTATGCTGATTAGTTTCCCTATTAGCGTGGTCTAATAATTAGTTTACGGACTTAATCCACGTTCCTTGGCTTTAGTTGATCAGAATGAAAACTGTAACAAAAATATACTTTTTTTCTATGGACTCTGCCCCCCATGTGCCCTTTTAATAAACAGAGTCTAGAGCAATTACACCTCCACAAGGACTAAAAAACTGTAGTTGTTTTGTATGGGACGAAGTGAAGATGATACATTCTGCATGGACAGCGAGGAGACGAGAATGTTCCATGTCATGACTATAACTTAATGGGGTAGGCAACAAAATTGCAAGCTGCTATACTAACGTTTCCAGAGGACTAAAATTTAGAGTAGCATCTATTACCCAGCAGCTGGATCCAGGCTTGCTGGGTTAGATGCTAGTACCCAAATGCTACCTCAGAAGTTGCCCTCAAAAGTCAACACAATGCAACCCCCTAGACCTGAGGTGGGGAAGCTCACACCTTAGGACATTCCACAAGCAATGCTCCTTCCATCAGCCACACCCCTCACTGGCCCTGTCTTATATCCTCCTCAAGTGGTTTTGTTGGGTGCAATATAAACTTGGGCTGTAGAAATGCCTTTTGCTTGCATGGATGAAGGACAGACAGGTAGGGGTGTGTGTGTGTGATTTTTCTAGAAAAGTGAACCTTGTTCTACTACAATGGCAATTGTGCCCACCTGAGATATGCTGGAACTCAGTTCTGGCGAGTTCCTTCTGAAAAAAGAAGCCCTGGTGTGAGTACATATAAAAACCTCTGGTTTTGTGAGACTACTGTTCAAAGATAAGAGTCACATTCATTACTGCGCTCACTTTTGCCTCTGGTTATATTGACCGCTGGTATGTAGCCTGTCTTGTGGGACATATTCTCCCACAAGAGAATATGGCCCCCCAGGCTGATAAAGTTTCCCCACCCCTGCCCTTGGGGCCTTTTCCCTCCAGCCTGTGTCATAAACAGAGAATAGCTTTCCAAGACACCCATAATCAGATTGAGGTTTTTGTGTCAAAGCCTTCTTCTTTAGTGCTATGGTCACTGGATGAACTATATGCCAGGCATCAATCCCCCTCCCCACAAAAAACAAACATTCCCACTGTGCCAGCTGGTGTGTGCATCCCTTCCTGTTTACCACTGCTGTCACTGAAGTCAGCTGCTGTTTGGTCAAGCCTTTAGCATTGCTTGACAGTGTCTCACATCAGCAGCTCTGCCTAGTGTGCTCCCACCATAACTGACGGCTCAGCATACACCTTACAGGCGATGAACACCTGTTTTGGCAGGAGCACATTTGTTTTTCTTGGTGTGAAAGAGCAAGGCTTGTTTACAGAACAGGCAGATTTACTAGAAAATATATTAGCCATGCTTTTCACTCTCAATCAGCAGCATGACAGCTACCTAAAGAGATCCTTCCTCACCCAACTGCCTCTGCATTGCAGGAAACTTGCCAGTCACTATTACAACATCTTAATGAGTTTAACTTGGAAAACAAACAAACAGCTACTCTTGCTGCAGATGCCCACTCATCAATACGTTTCTTCACTTTTCCCATCAGGAATTTTAGCTATAGGCATATTTATTCACAATGGCAGTAACTTTGCCATATATTCAGGAGAGCTTTTAGGGAGACATCACTGGGATTTATAATGCTATAAAGCCGCCTTGTGTTGACTCTTTAATAAACACTCTCTAAGTTGATGTTCCATATATTCTTTCTAGCTTTTGAAACCTAACTCTTGACAGATCAGTGGCTTCTGTGGGACTCACAATTCAGTGCTGGATTTCCCCCCATTAATAATTTTATTAAGAGTTTTATAAACTGTACGGAAACAGGCACAGCTAAAGAGTCAAATCTCAATTTACATTGCCATTGAATGAGTTCCATCCTTATTTCTTTTATCCTCCATATGGAGATACGTGGACACTTACACCCACACTATATGGCTTCTATGCAGCTTACAAGTATAAAATCATCATAATCAACAACAACTACAACAATTAATTAAAATAATATTAATATGCAATATAACCATACTACTTGGCAATCATTTCTAATTACTTCTATGCAATTTTACCAAGCAAAACTAAATTATATAAATTTAAGCAAAATATTGTTTGAATTCCCAAGTCATGTCACAACTTTTTAGGACTCCTCATTTTTGAAAGTTGAAAAATTCAACACACCTTATTACAGCACCAACTGTACCATAGTGGCAAGGTCAACCTTGTCTAACAAGAGAGAGAGAGAGCCCTTTTATTTTTATATTAACATTAAAAATTACATACCTCTATTTTAAATCAGGATATCAGCTATTTCATTTCATCTTAGAAACATTGACAGATACTGAACTCAGTCAGAAAAAAGAAGTATGGGGCTATGAAGTAGCTTTGTAAGACTTAGCTGCACAGGAACATTAGCTTTTTCATGTGGAGAAAGATCACTGAGAAATTCAACATGATGCAGCAGGTCAGAAGTCTACACCAACATTTTCATATTGCGCCATGAAGACAGTAGGGCCTGGCTACTGTCCTTTTGTTGGCTAGAGTAATGTGGTAAATAATTGAGCTGTGAATAAGAAGTCTTACTTCTCCCAGGAACTTATTAGGTCATAGCTGAAGGCAAACCACCTCAGCCTTCCATCTGCAATATAAGAACAATTGTTTCTGGCCTACCTTACAGGTCTGTTGAAAGAATTACTGAGATGACATAATGCAAAGCAATTTGGCACTCCAAAACATTGCGTAAATATAATATTTAGTATCATTATTTCGTTCCTAGCTGCTGTGTGTGGGTGTGGGTGTGTGTCTGCTCAGGAGAAAGCTCTGTAGCTCAGTGGTAGAGCATCTGGTTTGTATGAAGAAGGTCCCAGGTCCAATCCCTGGCAGTGGCAGACCCACATTTTTGGGGCCCTGAAGCTTGAACTGTTATGGGGGACCTTTTGCAACCAGCAACAAGGTCTGGGTAACCACTGTTATCTTCTCCAATGGGGCTGTTTACAACAACCTTTACAACACATGTGCTACTGACTTTCTCACTTTGGGGTTGTTGCTTCCCTCCAACATTTCTTTGATGAAAATAGGGACATCCTATTCCATAATAATAATAATAATAATGTTATTATTTATACCCTGCCTTTCTGACTGGGTTGTCCCAGCCACTCTAAACAGCGACAAACACATATAAAAAACATAATAAAACATAAAACATTAAGAAACTTCCTTATACAGGGCTGCCTTCAGATGTCTTCTAAAGGTTGTATAGTTACTTATCTCCTCGCATAACTCCACACCCTCCGATGGAAATAGAGACATCCTACCATATCCTCCAACATTTCTCTCATGAAAATCGGGATGTCCTAAGGAAAAGTGGGACATTCTAGCATCAAATCCAAAATTGGAATGGCTTATGTGTGTAAATCTGGGACTGTCCTTGGAGAATAGGGACACTTGGAGGGTCTGTTGTTGAAATATATACAACAAAGAATTAATCAATGTGAGTCGTGTGACTCAGATTGGGTCTACTAGATCCATATATTTTTTTACCAGTGTGGATTGAAGTTGCTTCTGGGGCCCCTCCAGAATTAGGGACCCTAAAGCTTAAGCTTCAATAGTTTCACAGTAGATCCACCCCTGATCCCTGGCATCTCTAGCTAGGGCTGGGAGAGATTCTCTGCCTGAAATCCTGGAGAGCCACAAACAGTCAGTGTTGACAATCCTGCAGTAGGTGAACCAACGTTCAGACCAAGTATAAGGCAGCTTCCCATGTTCCTATGAGTGTTGAACCATTTATGGCTTGGAGAATGGGAGGTGACTCAGAGAATATCACCCAGCGTTATCCTCTACAATGAGATACTGTTCTATGTAGAAGCCTGACTGGAAAGTAGTTTGTAATAAGCCTGAAAGAAGAGCTGGTTGGTCTATTCGATGTCCAGCACTCACAAGCGGCTGCATAGCCAGGGCCAGAGGTGGCTCCTTTGTTGCCTAGCAATGGGAAGATGGAGCTACTGGTAGATGTTTTGATGCACTCTGCATTTATTAGGCTTGATGAGATCCAATTAAACTGCTATCGAGACGAGTAAACAGAATGTTTATTTGTAATAATTTCCCAATCCACCAAATAGTGCAGTTAATAAAAAATATAGCTTCTGCCCTGTTTTCACAATAATTTAAAATTTACTGAGCACAGCACCAGACAACTGTTAAGCCCCACAAAGAGAGAAACATGAGCATCATAATGGAAAAGGGAGTGTTTTTAAAACATGCCCATTTTTAAGATTTAGTTTCACCCTCTCCTCCTTTTTTCCCTGCGTTATCAAGTAATTAAAGTTCTCAACTAGTTTGGAAATGGCTCAGATTTAATTTCATTTTGCTAAGCACCTCAATTTTTCAGCCAGGAAAAAAAGACCATTAGGAATTTGCATTATCCATTACAGCCTCCTTCATGATTTGAAATTTATATGGGAAATGCTAATTGGACGTTCATCATCATAAAGATAATGATTTCTGTACTCTTCACCACGATAATTAAGATGAAAGATGAAAATGATACAGAGTGAGCATTGTATTCTTTATTTGCTGTGAATGGGGACTGGGAAATGAATTCCACCCTTGTCTATCAGGGTATGGGAGGGGGGAATCTGGGGAAATGTGGAAAGGAAGTGGCATATGAAGGTTTGTTTTGCTTCATTTGGAGTCATCATTTCTGATGCTATTTCAGTTGTATACAAAAGAAGCTCCCACTGTGGGGAACCGGCATGAAGACAGATGGGTTCAATGTTCTTTAAAGACAGTTAACCATTTTGTGCTTCAGACCTTATAGTCAACAGATGTGTGTGTGTGTGTGTGGGGGGGAGAATAGTGTCTGATCCTAAGTTGTGTTTATCTTTTCTAACAACACATGCACACAAAGACCTAGTTCACTCACACAATGGGAGAGATGATAACAGCAGACCAGGACTTGCTTTATTTATTTTATTTTATTGATTAATTTCTATACCACAACTTCAACTGAGGATCATAGGACAGTTTACAGAAAACACACACAAAAATACATACAATAGTAACAAAAAAAGCGCAAAACCCAATAGCTCCCCTCCCCACTTTAAAAGACCTTAGGTCAGGGGTCAGAAAACTTTTTCAGCAGGGGGCTGGTTCACTGTCCCTCAGACCTTGTGGGGGCAGACTATATTTTGGGGAAAAAAATGAACGAATTCCTATGCCCCACAAATAACCCAGAGATGCATTTTAAATAAAAGTACACATTCTGCCAACCTAGCAGTTTGAAAGCATGTCAAAGTGCAAGTAGATAAATAGGTACTGCTCCGGTTGAAAAGTAAACAGTGTTTCCGTGTGCTGCTCTGGTTTGCCAGAAGCGGCTTAGTCATGCTGGCCACATAACCTGGAAAAACTGTCTGCGGACAAACGCCGGCTCCCTCAGTCGGTAAAGCAAGATGAGCACCGCAACCCCAGATTCATTCGCAGCTGGACTTAACTGTCAGGGGTCCTTTATCTTTTTTTTTTTTACACATTCTACTCATGTAAAAATACCAGGCAGGCCCCACAAATAACCCAGAGATGCATTTTAAATAAAAGGACACATTCTACTCACGTAAAATCATGTTGATTCCTGGACCATCCGCGGGCCGGATTTAGAAGGCGATTGGGCCAGATCCGGTCCCCGGGCTTTAGTTTGCCTACCCATGCCTTAGGTTCTTTAATTACCCAAAGGCCTGGAAGAAGAGAAATGTTTTTGCTTGGTTATGTGAAGCAACTAATAGATGATGCATTGTGCATGGCAGAGGGAAGGGCATTCCACAGTGGAAGGACAGTGGCAGAAAATGCCTGTTAATGGACGGGGTGGCATTGCTTATCTGGCTTCCCAATGCAGAGGTTGCTGCCAGTAACTGAAATGGTGGTGAGGTAGTGGGGAGGTTGGTGCAGTGTGGGAGCATCAGATTGGTCCTGCCACTCTGCCTGTACTGTACTGACCTCCTCAATACCTCGCCTCTCCCCTTCTCAGTTACTGGCAGTCACTTCCATATTGGGAAGCCAAGGAACCAACACTGTGCCACCCTATGCTGCCAGGCAGGCTGCTCTGCATGATCAGAATCAAGTTTGCACTGTTTGGATAAAAGTAATAGCTTGAACACCCAAAATATCTGGAAGAGAAATACTAATCAGAGCATGACGCAGGAGAAAGTGCTTGCAGTATTTCTCAGTACAAATCACATGAAAAATCATCAGGTGTAGAATACTCAGAAATATACACAGACTTTCGGTAGTCTTTTTTTAAAAAAAAAGAGAGAGAAAAAAGAATGGCATTTTTATTTCCATTATATGGCAAAATCTGTTACAATATAGCAATTCAATTAGTACCTCACTTTGTAGGTTTAATAGTTACTGTATTTAAGCATTTTCAGAAGTGCCCCTGCTGTTTTATGAGGCCATAAGACCGTTCCCAAAAGGATGAGCTTTGAGGCCAAGTAATATCATGAAATAAAAGTGCTATTCCTGGTGTGAGACTGCTGCGCACATGTGATAGGCGCTAAGATGGGAAAGTACAAAAGCTGCATCGCCTGAATTTGAACTGTAGAAGGTTTGTCATTTCAAGGGGAACTGCTATTCGGAAGATTTCTTCACCAGCGTATATGTCTGAATAGAGGAAGATCTGAAGCTTGCCTTCAACATTGACCCAGAACAAGAACAAGATTGGACAGCTCTGTCCAACACTGATGAAATTTCAAAATTAGGTTTTGAAAGCCAGAAGTTTTCTTCCTAGTTTCTTTGCTCAGTGGTAGAGCGTCCTTTGCCTGCAGAAGGTCCCAGGCACAAGCCAGGTAGGACTGGCATGTCCCTTGCCAAAAATCCTGGAGAACCACTGCCAGCCAGTACTGAACTAGGTGAACCAACAGTCTGCCTCAGCTTCCTAGGTACATTATTTTGAATGAATGACAACATATGCCATTCCTGCTGTCAGCTGATTTGCCCCCCATATGGTTTATAGCTGTGCACTTACTTGACCTCCAGCACACCCATCATTTTCCTCAGAACATATCTGCACTGCAGATTTCAACTTGTTTAATTGTCAGTCCAATGCCCTAGAGAAATATGGAAACTATAATTCTGGGATAGGAGATATGGATCACTAATTTTATATATTAAATGCATTTATATTGTTACGTGTACCTTAATTTCTGTGTGACGAGAGACTTCAGGGCTGCCAGAATACACCTTGGGTTTGGCATCATTAGAATGAAGGTCACTGGACACTGATGTTTTGTGATATATGGTTTTATGTACGCATATATACAGGCTAAGCATAAGATGGAAGGGTTCGTAGCAGATCTTGCTCCCCCATTAGATTTCTGCCCCTCTCCCAAACATGGTTTGGACTCAACACAAATATCAAGTCAGGTCTCTTTGTGTCCCCAGGTCCCAGCTCCAGAGAATACTTCACAAGTCCTGCTCCCTGTTATACCCAGCATAAAATTGCCTCTAGCCAGGTGAATGGGGATTGAGGTTTACCTCCTCCTTCTGGAAGCATCTTGAGCTAGTAGTTTCTGTGAAGAAATCACCTGCACTTGGCCAATACCTTTTAGTTATGCAAAAAGATGCTGGGGCATTAATTCAGTAAAGAGATGCTTTGACCATTTTAGCAGTTCCTTCTATTGCAGCAGGAGCAGTCCTCCAGATGTTGAACTACAGTTTCCATCATCCCTGACCACTGGCCACGTTAGCTAGAGATGATAAAAGGTTTTGTCCAACTGCATCTAGTGGGTTACTACAAAGCCCCATTTTACAGATATAAAACCACAGGCCCACACACTGAAAAACGGCAAACAACAATGGAACCAAGAGGGGGAGTGGAGGGAAGTCAATTGAGTTAATATTTATTATTTGAATTTTTGTTTGTGATTTTTTTTTGTCGTTATAAAATTAATAAATTGTATTTTAAAAAAAGAAAAATGGCACACAAACCAACCCTCCTACAGTGGCGTAGCGTGGGGGGTGCAGGGGGGGCCGGCCGCACCGGGCACAACATCTGGGGTTAGGGCAAATCCACAGGTTAGGGGGCGCAAATCCACGGGTTAGGGGGCGCAAAATACTTGCCTTGCCCCGGGTGCTGACAACCCACGCTACGCCACTGCCCTCCTATTCTATAATAATATACTGCTTTTCATAATATTTATCCCAGCTGTTTTATAATGAAAATTAAAACAAAATAATACATAATAAAACAATTAAAAAACACAATCACGATATCAATTAAAGCTGTAGAGTGAAAACCTGGTTTCCTGTGCTTAAATAGAGCATCCCTCCTTATACTTAAAATGGAAACTATCAAAATGTGCAAGAGAACAAAAATGTCTTAATCTGATGCTTAAAAGATGATCCAGTGGGCACCTCCTTGTGGGAGGCATCACAGAGGAGAAAGCTCTTGATCTCCGATGGTAGCAGCACTTTGAGAATGGCCTCTGCAAGATATTACAGTTTGGACAGGGTGATATAAAAAAAGTTAGTCCTTAGGTCTGGAAAGAGCTTTAAAATGTAAGCATCCAAAGCAGAACCTTCAATCAAACTCAGAAGCAACCAAGTAAACTGTGTATATCTCTAAAAACTGGCAATATATGTTCCACCCTTACTGCTGGAATTTGAATTAATTGTAGCTTCTGAATCATCTTCCAGGACAGCACCCTGTCCATTGAATTACAGTAGTCTGCATGGGATAGCTTACTGATAATAGTATTAACCCTTAAACTGCAAACTGAATGATCCTGACAGGTTGCAAGTTGTGCAGGCTTGGTCTGGGCCCTATTGGTTTTCAAGCTAAAATGAGACTGTAACTGTTCATTCTTTCATCTACCGTTAATATCTCAATTACCTCATTGCCTGGTACTGCTGGCAGGGAATCAAACCTTTTCACCCTGCTTCTTGGAGCATGTGTCACCGAAGACTGACTGTCATGTCTTAAATGCTGGCACTACAAGCAGCCTCAAGGGGCAGTTAAGAGCATTTATATAACTTCACATGGATCAAATGTAGGTTGGGTCACCAAAGTCCTTTTTTATTCTTAGCTGACAAGTTCGACTTATGTGACCGCCCCAGAGCTCAACCTTGTTTAAAAACCTCTGTTTAAAAACACAGTTTCATTGATCATTTAGCCAGAAACACCAATGCTTTTGCTCCTTGCAGACAAGGTTCAGCTAACCAAACTTTGGCCCTATCTGCACTATACATTTAAATCAGTATCAGGCCACTTTTAAATTGTCATGGCTTCCCCCAAATGATCCTGGGAACTGTAGTTTGTTAAAGATGCTGAGAGTTGTTATTCCCCTCACAAAGCTCCAATTCTCAGAATGGCTCATCAGTCAATCCCTCTTCCCAGAGATCCGTGGGAATTGGAGTTATGTGAGGGGAATAGTGGTCTCCTATCAACTCTCAACACCCTTCACAAACTACAATTCCCAGAATTCTTTTTTTTTGGGGGAAGCCATGACTGTTTAAAGTAAGTATGATATTAAATGCATGGTGCAGATGGAGCCTTTGTTCAAACAGAAGGTTCTTAAAAAATAAATAAATCTGCATAACTGCAGTTTGGGTGTTATACATCGGTCAATTCCTATTGATAAACTCATTTTCTGCTATTATGAAGCAATGTCTATTGATCTTGAAATAACTAACAGATCCAGTACTATTTGTTTGAGACTCGAAATGTGAAGAGTCAGTTGTGAGGACAACAATGACTCATTCGTCCTGCTAAGTGTCTTCTTAAAGGTAATCAATAATGTCACGCGAATGAAGAATTGCACCATTTCATAAGGATCCTTCTGCTGTGCCATGATTTATTGGCACTGCTTGGGGGGAGGGGTTGCCACAGAGCTTAACAAACCTCCTCTAGCTTGAATTCAAGGCTTACAATGGATCTGTTCCCAGTCTGCTTTTGATGTATAATATGCCACTTTATCAAACATTGCCTTTTTGGAATAACAATTAGCAAACAAAACGGTGCAGATTGAATTAGCATGTTGTGTGCAGAGCCATTGGCAGAGATCTTAAGGTCAGCAAATGCCAGGGAAAAATCTTGTGCATTAAGGGGATTACATTTACAAAGCCATGAAGAACAGGTCTGGTTGAGAATATTTGATGCCTGCCTCACAAAACAGGAAAGGGACAGTGCACACTTCATTTGAAATGAGCCCTGGAAGGAGCACGTGGATCCGAGCATCTGATGCTACAAGTACATTCATCAGCACATGCTTTCTGTGCTTCTGAATGCTCTCAAGCAGGGGATGAAGGTTGATAACCTTGCCATGCTGTTTGTTCCATGCACCTGCTTTTCAGAAGGATGCTTGCTGTCTGCCTCTGAGCATCACGTATCTGTTCAGCTATCATGATGCAATAGGTGCTGATCAACTATCTTCCAAAAGTGTCTCATTCACTTTTCTTTTTAAATAGATCTAACTAATTGCTGTCCCCCAATTTGGTGCCAAAGAACCCATAAATTAATGATGTGTTTGTTGTGTGAGGAGCTTCCTCTTGTCAGCCCTCAATCTGCTGCGCACCAACTTCATGGGATGACCCCTGGTCCTACAAGAATTAGAAAGCAAAGGAGAGAGTTGGGAAAATCTCTTTATTCACACTGCCCATAATTTCCCCCAAACATCTCTTGTGTCCATTTTTTCCTGTAGGAAAGATAGCCCTACCCCTTGAACATCTATGTATTACCATCTATGTAACCTTTCCAGCATCTACTGTTTCTTTTCAGAGGAGGTTACCAGAACTGTGCATAGTATTCCAAATGTGTTAGCACCAAGGGGTGATCATGGCATTGTGATTGTTTTAGCTTATTTGAAATGCCTTTCCTAAGAATCCCACATTTGGAACTAACTCTATTCACTACTGCAGCACACCAGTGAAAATATTCACATCAAGATCACGTTCGTGGATAGCTATATGCCAGGGATTGAACCTGGAATCTTGTGCATGCAAAGCAGATGTGCTACCGCTGAGCTGTGCCCCTTCACCACCCTGAATAATTGGGCTTCAACCATAAACTTGGTTGAATTTGTCTTCTGCTCACCCAAATAGGTGTCTACCAAGAGAACCAGCCTTGCAGGGAGTTGTCAGGCCACGTTATACGCCAGGTGGCCTGCATTTGGCTTGTAGAGAGCACTAAAATGTGAAGATCTGCACTAAGGCTACTTCAGATGTTTAAACAAATAACTAAATATCTTTTTATGCATGACTTGTTTGGCAACATAGTAGGTATTTCCACCTACTAGTAGGTATTGAGCAAAGGTCTCAAACATTTCCAAGCATGGAATTAATTTCTTTTGTTGGTATCACCCAAGAGTTGCTATTTTATTACTGATTTGCTTTCCCATTTACAAATAAATAAAACTGCCGAGTACTTTGAATAGAAAAATATATATATATTCCTGAGGCAACAGCTGCAGGCTTTAGGAATGGATTCATGAGGCCGGGATATTGATTAGTCAACAGTGATTAAAAACATTCCGTAAAGAACCTTCTAAGTTTGTTCACCTGCAAGCTGCTGATTATGGGAAAGGACATAACCATTTTTAATTGAATGGCTAAGATGGTTATTCTTTGCAGACTGTGACAGTCTGGCAGAGGAGGCTTGTAACTTTGGTACCAAGGGTTGGTGGTAATGCATCAGATTTGCATGCACTAGGTCCCTAGTTCTCAGCCCTGGCATCTCAAAGTAGGAATGGGAAAGACTCCTGCCTAAAATGCTGGAGAGCCATTGTCAATCAGTGTTGACAAAACTGAGCTAGATAGTCCAGTGGTTTGACTTCAAGGCAGTTTCCTCTGTTGGCCATGGAGATATGCAGGGAAGAGACAGTACCTAGATGTTTAACCATATGCTCTTGCAAAGTGCTATGACTCCATCCTAAGCAGTAGCAGCTGAGGAAGAATGGCTAGACTGATGAGAAGGAGTAGTAGTAGTATAAACTGCAGAGTTGCTGGACTCAGATCCTGCTCCTGACTGAGCCTGTCAGCTGAGAACACTTTGAACATGAGACACTTGGGGTGGGACCTTTAGAGATGCTTCCCACATTCTTCCAAAGTACCAGCCCTCTTACCTTAGGAAATCCCTGCCTTCCTGCAACTGTTTGCCAGTGCAATCTGCCCTGAGGAGGGGAAGCACTAGGTTCAAACCAGAAGACTATCCCTATAAGGCTCTCCAGGAAGAGGGGTGAACCTGGGAGGGATAGTCCAGCTCACAGAAATATATATCGCCTCAGTTGAGCTCCAGCCATCGCTGGAGCAAATCGCTAAGCCAGAGATGTCTGCTATCTGCCTGATTATGCCCTTGAAGCCGGTGGGCTCCTTCTTATGATGAGAACAGGATACAAAGCATCTCACAATTACTTGTTTTTGATCCTACAATCTTCCCACCACGATTCTAAGTGTTATATCTGGGCTCTGTATTGGACCAGATTATATAAACTGGTGGTGGTGAAGATAATGCCATGTTGAATGCTGTTAAAAGAAGGGAAGTGAAATTGCTATAATTCTTTTATTAAATTGTTGGGCAAGAAGTGTACTCTCCTGTTCTTATACCACATTAAAAGGTATAGAGAGAGGTGATCTCAATAACAGTATTTTACCAAAGTTTGAGTTGGATAGCAACTGGAAGCAGTTATGTAAGATTCCTTCCTTCCTTCATTTTTGAAAGGACCATCAGCTATAGGTCAATTTGGGCTAGTTTTTATCTTAAAATTCTATTTTTAGTAGTTTAAAAATGCTTTTACTTATCCCAAGCCAAAGGGACAAGGCAGATTCTATCTATAAAATGTAAGGCATGTTTCTATTTATTAATTTATGACACACAACTGCTTGTGCTGAACTTCTCCATCTCATGACCAATAATTATTTGCAGAAATTATTTAGTAGTTTATTTACTGGTCATTTTCAGAGCCCTCAAAATTGCTTGCAACAGTGTGATTGAAATAGTAAAATACTATTATTAATTTTTGGAAGAGGCACACAGATTTTTTTTTAAAGTCAGATACTTTCTAGGAGCTTTGTGAACAGGGGAAAAGCCTCAGAAGGATAGTGTAGGTAGAAAAGGAATATTAATTAAGTCTTACACAAACAGCCATATATTATTCAGTGTGGTTCCACTGATGAAATGAAGGCTAAAACAGAATTATGGAGGTGACATTCCTGTTAACACTTTGCTGAGTTAATAAAATCATATTTTCCATTTGAGTGGCTCATTCTATCCTAGGGTTTCAAAGCAGTTTATAAATACTAATGAATTAAGACTCTGAGGGAGAAAAGTGCTGTGTTCACCTACCAGCTTTCAGAGGCAGAAATGGTAATAAAGCTAATATTTCCTGCTATTTATCCACAAAGCCATCCATGCACCACATGAGATTCATTAAGCAGAGTGAAAGAGATTATTACCTCCCAATAAACCTTAGTATTTGTACTGAGCCCATGCTCATTAAGATACAAAGCCATCATTTTTTAGGAAGCATCACTTGTCTTTTGGCAGCAATGCTCACCATGTAATGTCAGTATCTTCCAGGAAACCCATAAAATTCTTTGCAAGGAGTTTGTGACCTCCTCACCCACTTCCTCCTCAATTTTGTTTGTGTGGTTGGATTTAGAAGATCAATTTCACCACCATCTGGTGATTTAGGTTGCTTCCTCATAACCTGTTTAGTTTACTGAGTATTCATCCTCATTTGCTCATGCCAAAGTTGTACAGTGGTAAGCTAAGTAATTGTTTCCTCACACTTGCAAGTACATTTTCTCATAATTCCTCTTATCTAAAATAAAAAAAAAATCTTCTTTTTTTGAAGCAGGATTGTTACACAAGAGCACTAAATCCACCTTAACTGCACAATTTGAACTGGCAAATACATGATTGAATCCTGCCTGCAAAATGACAACAGTCTGGAAGCAAGTTTTTTGTTCACAGCTCCTGTGTGGGTTCCATCAACGTTGTCCATATTCACTGAGGTCCAAGACCACTACAATTTCAGGAAACATTTTGTTAAAACACACACACACACACACACACACACACACACCTGAAAGTTGTTCAGTCTCTCAGTCAACCCCTATAAGCAACTAAGTTCCATGGAATTTCCTCTACAAGGTGGCTAAAAACATAGCAAAAATGATTGTGCTCTGATTCTACTTCATCTCCCCCCTTTTTTTGAATGAATGAGGTTTTCTCTTTATGAATAGCCCATTTGCAAAAGCAGAGGATGAGACTGTCAAGTTCTCAGCTAAATAATATTTAAGGTGACCAAAGTGTCCGAAGCCTAATTCTACAGTGGTAGCACTGCTCCTAGAACCAAGGTGACCTAACAAAGGGAGACTAAAACCCTCTGAAGTGGTGTAGCATACTGGTTTAAGAAACCATAAGCTATGCTTTGAAAGCTCCTAGTCCAAATAGGAGCTCAGTACTGAATTTACTAGTTAGGTAAAGGTAAAGGGACCCCTGACCATTAGGTCCAGTCGTGACCAACTCTGGGGTTGTGGCGCTCATCTCGCTTTATTGTTCGAGGGAGCCGGCGTACAGCTTCCAGGTCATGTGGCCAGCATGACTAAGCCACTTCTGGTGAACTAGAGCAGTGCACGGAAACGCCGTTTACCTTCCTGCTGAAGCGGTACCTATTTATCTACTTGCACTTTGACGTGCTTTCAAACTGCTAGGTTGGCAGGAGCAAGGACCGAGCAATGGGAGCTCACCCCATTGCGGGGATTCAAACCGCCAACCTTCTGATCGGCAAGTCCTAGGCTCTGTGGTTTAACCCACAGTGCCACCCGCGTCCCATGAATTTACTAGTTAACCTTCAGCAAACCACGGTCTTCCAGGGGACTTCCACCCAACACATGTATTTGCCATACTTTGTTCATTCACATTTTACAGGGCATCTACCAATGTCCTCATGAAGTCATTGTCCTCTGTTTTCTCTGTGTTTTCCCCATTGTTTTTCAGACTGTGGAGAATCTGTCCTTTGTTGTTGCTGCAATGGGTGGAAAAGTAGCAAAATGAATGCAAGGGTGGATTTTTCTTAGCGTGGACTCCCATCTTTCTAAGAGGCCTGATTTTGACATGCGCAACACCATCCCAGGTAGATGAACTATTCACTGTGCACCTGCCCTTCTGCCCACCTCCACTGTTACTGTTCTGATTGGAGTCATTTTCTCAGCATGTTAATTTTTATAATTGACCTTTTAATCTGTGCTAAAATACCTTTTTATCCCCATTTGTTTAAACATTAAAATATTCAATTAGGTAGCATTTTAGCACAAATTAAATGACTGAATAAGAAAAGCTATTTTTCCAATCGGTAATATTTTCTAAGCATAGGTCTCCTCCAAAATCCCTTTTTAGCTTTCCAAGAATAGTAATAATACTAATAGTAATAATATTTTCATGCAACTGGACCAACATAATAACTGTTTTAGAGCAAATTATTATTATTATTATTTAAAATGATATAGAATTGATTTTAAAAGTAACAAGCTCAGATAAATCTGTCCCCATTTGACTATGCCACATTTACTAGTGCTAACAGAACATAGTATGATATACCCATAGAAAAAAAACTTCATTTGTTTATTTATTATATATTTATTGCATTTATCAGTTGCTTTATAGAACGAAAACTCTCAGAGTGATTTGACCATGGTAAAAAAATTCAAGAAGTAAAAATCAGGACACAAAAGTTGTTGACTTTTTTTGGGAAATTTTGGGAAACTGACACACACTTCCTGGTTCTATTTCCCCTTTGGATTCTGGACATTTCTAGGAGATTCCAGATGTATGGCAATCCTAAAAAATAGCACATAAAAGCAATCGAATACTAGAAAAATAAATAAAACTTTGAACAATGTAAAATATTTTTTATTTATCATTCCTTATATTTATATATCACCCTTCATCCAAGGATGACAGGGCAGTGTAGAGTATAGCAACACAAAAATATGTAACATAGCAACAACAAACAAAATAATAACACCTCTCCTACCCCAGTTTAAAAGGCCATTTGTTGTTGTTTAGTCGTTTAGTCGTGTCCGACTCTTCGTGACCCCATGGACCAGAGCACGCCAAGCACTTCTGTCTTCCACTGCCTCCCACAGTTTGGTCAAACTCATGCTGGTAGCTTCGCGAACACTATCCAACCATCTCGTCCTCTGTCGTCCCCTTCTCCTTGTGCCCTCCATCTTTCCCAACATCAGGGTCTTTTCCAGGGACTCTTCTCTTCTCATGAGGTGGCCAAAGTATTGGAGCCTCAGCTTCAGGATCTGTCCTTCCAGTGAGCACTCAGGGCTGATTTCCTTAAGAATGGATAGGTTTGATCTTCTTGCAGTCCATGGGACTCTCAAGAGTCTCCTCCAGCACCATAATTCAAAAGCATCAATTCTTTGGCGATCAGCCTTCTTTATAGTCCAGCTTTCACTTCCATACATCACTACTGGGAAAACCATAGCTTTTACTATACGGACCTTTGTTGGCAAGGTGATGTCTCTAGTTTTTAAGATGCTTTTTAAAAGGCCATAGATTGTTTAATTAGTTGAAGGCCTGGGGAAAGAGGAATGTTTTCGCTGATCCAAAAACATATCAGTGAGGTCAAGAACTACCTGTCTATATAGTTCTGTATATGTGAGTGTGAACACATTTGTATGCACACACACACATACAGAAGAGAACGGAAACCATTGTGTGCACGCATCTTCAATAATTGTTCCAAGTTACTGAGTGGGGGCTTGAGCTAAGTGTGAAAGGAGCACTTGGCCTTGTTGCTTTAGTGCTATTGGCGTAAACATTAGACAACAACACTGTGATTAAGAGTGACCTCTTTTATCTATTTGCTGCTTCAGGTCTGCCGTTAGGAGAAAATTATTCTGAGTCATTATTCTTCCCTATGGGGTCTGGCACTAGGATCTGGGTTATTAGCAAGGGCGAAAGCTGCCTTCGAGCAATCAAAGTTGATAATGTGACAAAAGAAGGCTCGGAAGAGCTACACCGAGAGGGAAATAAGTTGCCACATTAGTTTTGTGGCAACAGGCAACAGCTTTTGAAGTCTCACAGCAACAACACAGATGGCTCGTGTTATCTTTTGCCGTAAACTTGAGAGAACGGGTGTGAGGAATAGCTATTTCCTGATCACAACATACTGCAACTTTTCTTTTTTAAGCTGTAGCATTTTTCATTCAAAGTGCAGTTTAGGCCCTTAAATAAGAGAGGGAGTTGAAGAGGAACTGCTGAGGAAATTGCTTCCTCTGATTCGTAGGAGAGCATTGCTCTGGGAAAGGCAGTTATAAACACTAGGAAATATGGGCTTTCCCTTGTCTCTGCTGCAAAAAGGAAAGAAAAGAGAACTAAAGATCTAACAAATAACAAAACAAAACTGTAATATGAATGCATAAAGTAGGCTCAAGAGCATACAAGAGGACTATCTCAGCTTTAAGTGTTTAAACAGTAAAGAATACGGATTATCTGAATCTGGGTGGGAAGTGGCAGTCCTTTTCAAAGAAACAAACTCCAAAACTCCAAGGAAAATGAACCATATTTCCAAATGTGGATATTGTAAATTTTAGATCCATTTCAGAGATTAGAAAACAGATGGCAGATTTATTGGATTTTGAAGTTCTGAAGACAGTGTTTTGTTATGCTAAGACTAAAGGGCTGATTGTGGTAGTTCTTCTGCCAAGAATATGGCTGTGGGAGAAATTCAGGTTGATCTGAATTTTACTGCAAATCCGCCAAAGAAATATGCAAACAGAAACACATTTAGCCTTCAGAATTCACACTTTTCCAAGTTTTGTGATGCTCTTCTTCAACCAAATAATGTGTACCTAAAATATTATATTAGGGGGAAGTGTGTATAAAATGCATACATTGATAAAGATAACATATAAAACAAAATAAAGCATATATCACTATTCCAAAACAATATGCAAACTGAAACATCTAGCCTTCAAAATTCACACTTCTCCAAATTTTGCGATGTGCTTCTTCAATCTTACAAAATGTGTATCTTAGGAAAAAATTGCACTAAAATGCTAACAAATTTTCATGAGGATTTTTCTATAAAAAAACCACACAAACTGATGTAGAAATGTGGAGACTGCAGCTGAAGGCTCTTCCCAATTGCATTCCAGTTGCAGAACTATGTGTTTTGGGTGCTTGTGAGTTCACAGCAGACAGGGAGGGAAGGGTTAACCTTCCTTCCCCAGCTGTCACCCCCCCTCTAAACAGCAGTCAGGCTCATATAAAGTCTTCTATCAGCTTCAGGAGGTTTTCCACTTCTAACTGTAGTGGAGAAAGGGAGGAGTGAAGCAGGGGTGCTGGAGGGCCTGGTGGTTGGCTTGTGGCTTGACACCTGAATGCTAGATAGAGCTTTCCTATGAATTCACTTCTATTCCATAAAAGCTTCTCCCACAATAAACCTTGTTTTTTCTGTTTTTTTCCTTTTAACTTACCTCACACTTCAGCATCTCAAAAAGACAGCAAAGTTGTGATTTTTGCAATAAGCTATTGATTAATTGGTTAAAAAGGCAAATATTGAATCTGGCAAAATTCATTGATCTGCTGGCTGCCCTGCTTATTATTATTGATTTCATAACAGCACTGGAAAGCATAGGTTTTCTGTGCCAGCCAATGGAACTGAAAGGTTAAAGGGGGCCCAAAGAGCTCAAGCAACTTGACAAATGAGAGTGGATTAAACCTTTAAAAAGTCCTCCAAGTAAAATGTCAATGTCCACTAGATACAGAATGTTGAAAGACGTTTCCCGAGGACATGATTTGAGTCAGCCGGAGAAAAATGAAAATGAAAATTCTTGAGTAGATCTCTCCAATTCTAGTCACGAAGTTCTGTTTCTCATGCACACGACTCAATCCAGTCCGAGAAGATGAAGACAGAAACCAGGTAAGGTTTGCTCTGTGTGTGTGTGTGTTGCTTTTTTCCTTGCTGTTGCTATCTGTTGATGACCCTATTTATCTAAAACTGGCTATCTTAAAAATAAAAAAGCACCAGGAGAAAAATAAATAAAACCTGAAGGGTGAATGCATCTGCAGCCCTTGGAGCATTATAAAACAAAGGCTGTCACGAAACGTACACACGCCCCTGCCTCCACCTGCCATCCATTTCTCCAACGAGTGAGCAACCAGTAAACAGCCTGGTCTGGCACGACAGGTTTATTGCCCGGGAGGGAGGTGGCATGTGCCGGATGGGAGTTTGTATTGGTAGTTTATTGCCTGATTGAGTGTGTAATAAAAATAGCCTAAACCCAACTCGGGTCATTAGCATCTGTTAATATGGGAGATTTCACAACTTGACATAACCCTGGCCAAAGGATCTGATATAACGAATCACCACTGCTGCTTGCCTGAGCTTGGGGTGGAAAACAGATGAATTAAAAATGACATCCACCCTAACTTTCATCACATTATGAAAGCTCTTTCCATCTGATCCCAAATGCCATGTGGATGGGTCAATTTGCAGATTGCCGTGGACATCCTAATGTTCATGTAGTAGGCACTTCAAGACAAGCTGTCATAAATAGTTAAGTTGCCCTGGGAGCAGCGCCAGAATGCATTTCCATGATGACTGCAGAGATGCCTGCTGAAGTGGGGAGGGGAGCAGGGAAGCAAGTACCACATTAGTGGCTCTCTGAGTTATTGTGTAAATGGAGTGTGAAATTCTGGTCCATTGCTCTCTGCTATAACTTTTTGTCTTGCTGATAAGGATTAAGAGAAGTGCTGCTTGATTTGATATGGGGCGGCGGGGGTGGGGTGGGGGGTGGCGGCGTGATGGTGGTGGAAGGATGCGAAGAATGGAAAGCTTTCCCTTTGACCTTCAGGAGACACTTTGCAGGAGTGTTCATCGGATTTATGCATTGCTCAGCAGTGAGTCAGCTTTTGGATCCAGAGGCAGATTTAGGAAACCATGAATGTGTATGATGGAAGTGCAAATACAAGAAACAGCGCCAAGTATCCCTTGAATATTTAAAGAGTAATCTGTGTTAACCACTACATGCAATAAGGGAAGTGATTTAGCTTCAGCTACTTGGGATGAAATAATAATTCTATACCACCCTTCATTTGAGGATCACAGGGATATATAAAACACAAGAATACATAGCATACTAACAAACAAAACCAATAGCCCCATTACAGTACAGTATATCTTATCTACCTGTCTATCTTAGTGTGCAGGAATCTACAACACTCTAGTAATGACCAAGAAATGGAACCTAGGTGTGACTATGCAACCGAGCAAGCAATATTAGAAAGATGGGAACCTGCTCCATTGTGTGCTAACATGGTAAGGTATTTCTGGACTCACAAAGTGTGGAGCTGCAGTCTGAATAGAAACAAACCAACAAACCAACAAACCAGCCCTGTGCACCAAAAGTCTGGTCTCTTGGAGAAGCGGGTTTGTTGACCTCCCAGTCAACTATAATTGTGGAACCTGAATTTGCCAATATGAGATTGAATCTCACTTGAAAATAGCAGCAGTCTGGAAGGGCCCACAGCACAGGCACTGCAGTCATTTATACTGTGCCAGTAAACAGAACTAAAACTCCCACTGTGAATGAGGCAGGCAGCAGTTGAATGGGCAAGGAACCCAAAACCTAGGAAAATTTAGAACTGTATATCAATAGAATTTCATTTGGGGCATATCATGTTTTAACCAGTGATTAGCATTGAATGAAGTTGAATGAGAACTTGAAAAGGAGCCTCAATTAAGGGTTTAAAATGGGTTCATTTTTTTTTTAAACTTTTCCCCCTTAACTCTTCCAGCGGGAAATGATGTATAACCATTTCGAGACTATGAAAAGCACTATCAATGTCTAGGAGACAGGAAAGCACCACATATCATTTTTGGGTACTTGTACAAGAGAGCTGAACATTTTTTTTTTTAATTATTCGATTGTTGTAAGCAGTGTTTAATTAGAAAACAAATCAGGTGTGAATTGCAAATGGTGTCTTCAACTACATCCAAGGCAATCTTTATTGAGGAGCTAATTATTTATGGAAACATTTCATTAAAAAAAAACAGTTTTGCCCAGATGTTGTACACCACACTAACTAAAATGAGATGTACATGACATTTGTATAGATTTTTAAATGCTTTTGGGGTAGAAACAGCAGGAAAACTCTAAACTGGATTTTCCAGTTTGTTACTCAAATTGTATTATTCTATATAGGGAAATTGCCTAAACCTTCCACTCTTCTGCAGATATGTTGATCTACATATGACAATTTATTCTTCAGGTGCTTGTAAGAAGCCTCTTGTTAACCATCAACTACAAATAGTTCATTGTAGAACCAACATGCAATACTACTTTTCCCCTTCTCTGCATTGCACTAATGTTTGCACTTTGCTTGGTGTTAAAGAAATAATAGAAACTTGTGTGCTTTGGTTTGCAAATGCAATAAACTCTATGGCAGTTTACCTTCCCTGGCAAGTATAAAGAATATCAGGTAACAAGTGATGAGAAAGATCTCTTTCTGAGATATCCAAGAACTGCTGCCTGCCAGTAGACATACTATGGACAATAATCTGATCTGGTATCAGGCAGCTTCAAAAGGATACTCTTGCTCAGTAGCAGAGCACATACTTTGCACAAGGTCTCAGATTCAGTCCTGCACAAAACAAACACATAGCAGGTGATGTACAAGACCCCTGTCTAGGGATGGGAAAGAAGTTTGGTTCAGTTTGCATTTAAAGCCAAATCTTTCAATTCTGCAATTTCTGGAAAAAATAAGCAAAGTGAAACACTACGCTCATTCACATTTTGTGATGCAGTTCTGTATAAGAACATAAGAAGAGCCTGCTGGATCAGGCCAGTCGCCCATCTAGTCCAGCGAATCATTTATTATTCCAATGATTCTGATAGAGACTCTCCTCCCTGCAAGAGAGGGGAGTGGTTGTGGGGGGGAGCCGAGCACCGCCCCTAGCAGGGGGCATTAGCCCCCTGCCTCCATCTCACCTGGCTGGCGCCCACGCCCCTCGGCAGGCATCCAACCAGGTGCCTGAGAGGGGGCGTGTTCAGCAGCCTTTTGCTGCGGCGCCAGCCTCTCCCCGGCCTCATTCTTCGCCGCCTCGCCGCGAGTCACCCTCCCTCCACTCCCTTTGAGTTAGGGCTTAGGTCATTGGCCTTGCTATGGACCTTAGGTTGGTCGCCCTGGTTGTCTAGGGGGCCTGGTAGGAGTTTTTCCATTTGGCATTAGGCTTTTTGGTTTTTTCGCCTACCTCGTAGCAATCGTCACAACATTTGTGGTATTGGTGGGTAGGTTAGGCATTGGAATAATATGTTGTGGTGTGTCGAAGAGCTAGGTGTGGCCATCGCCTATGCCTTCAATTTAGGGGTATTCCGTTAAAGGAATCTGGCGGTCGTGTATTCTGTCCGATGCCTGCTTGGCGGGAGGCCATGGCACGACCTTCGGTGACATCAGGGGAGAGCCTATAGTTGGATTAGCATCAACAATTCACCCACTGGTGAATAAACCCACTTGCTTGAGAGATCCAATGCCTAAGCCAATACCTTTCCACTGCTGTAATCAATAAAGTTGTGGCCTTTCCTTGCCCATTAACCTTATATAACGTGTCCTTGTGTGTTCTTTCCACATCGCGGGGGTCGGGTCCTCGAACCACAACCATGATCAGTACTGTAACAATATAAACAGGCTTCCACATCCTGGTGCCTTACAGATCTTGGGATAGCTCAGTTGGTTAGATTGTGGCACTGATAATGCCAAGGTTTCAGGTTAGATCGCTGTACAGGACAGCTGCATATTCCTGTATTGCAGGCGGTCGGACTAGATGATCCTCAGGGTCCCGTCCAGCTATATGAGTCTATGACTACAACTCCCATAGGTCCCAACCAGCACGGACAGGGGTCAGGAATGACAAGGTCACACAAAAATCTGGAGAGCATCAAATCAAGGAAGGATGATCTGAAGTGTTATCTTAGGCATCCCCAACCTTCGGCCTCCAGATGTTTTGGACTACAATTCCCATCATCCCTGACCACTGGTCCTGTTAGCTAGGGATCATGGGAGTTGTAGGCCAAAACATCTGGAGGGCTGCAGGTTGGGGATGCCTGTGTTATCTAGTCCTTCCAATTTATCTGAAAATTTACCTCGCTCACTTGGCAAAGTTAAAAGGGTCATGCTGCAAAGTAACACAAATTTTGTCCCTCAGCTAGAACTAAACAGTGAAGGTAAGTCAAAACAACAGTCATTTTTTGTGTGGAATGAAGGTCCTGTTTTTTACGCAGTTAATTTTATTTGGATTCATGTCCCTTTACAATGATGCCTAGGGAAATTTTTGAATCATAAAATCACCTGCAAAACAACAAAAACACATTAGAAAAGGCTGACAGATTTGCTTATTATTAATGTTGGCCCAAAATGTCTTTAGAATTGAGACTTTTCTCTGAGTCATTAACCATTGTTTTTTTCCACATAATAATTTTTTACACTTCCTTCAGGTTAAATTTACAAGGACCCAAGCTTCTTAAGGCTGCTCCACAGTTTTCAAGGTAGCAAATGTGTATTTGTATAGAAGGGATAGCTGTGCACCTGCAAGACAGGGGAGGAGAGCTTCAGGCTTGGGGGGCAAATGCAGCCCTTCAGGGCCTTTCTAGCCAGCCCCTGGGATTCCCTCTAGGTTGTGTCCTCTCCCCAGGTCACACTGCTCTGTGATGTCATAGGAGCCAGTGTGGTATAGTGGTTAAGAGTGGTGGACTTGTAATCTGGTGAACCAGGTTCGCTTCCTTGCTCCTCCACATGCAGCTGCTGGGTGACCTTGGGCTAGTCACACTTCTCTGAAGTATCTCAGCCTCACTCACCTCACAGAGTTTTTTTTGTGGGGGAACAAGGGAAAGGAGATTGTTAACCGCTTTGAGACTCTTTAGGGTAGTGATAAAGAGGGATATCAAATCCAAACTCTTCTTCTTCGGTAGTTTTTGTTATGTGAATGGTGCCATGAACCCCCTGGATGGATTACGCAGACCCTCTGAGGTACATGAATCACCAATTGGGAGCCACTGTGTTAAAGCACAGAGTCTCTCTCTCTCTCTCTCTTACACACACACACACAAGTTGATTGCTGAGAGGTTAGGGTGACGCATAGCTGCTACTTTGCTGGCCTCCATAAGTGGAGAGAAACACCACTGGTTGGAGGGGCTCCACTGCAATGGAAGACCCAGCTCCATCCAATGGCAGGAGCCAATTTCAAGGGGAATAAAAGGCGGGATATCAAGTCCAAACTCCTCCTCCTCCTCTTCTCATTGGGTGGCTTTACTTGGCTGGAATGTGTCTTTGAATTGTGGCAGTGCCTCTTCCTTGCCTGGATGGAAGATGGAGTGGTTTGTGTGTGGCTGGAATGCAGTCTACTCTGCGAAGGTAAGCAGCACATCTGTTGTTCCATCCAGGACTGGCCCAAGACATTTTGGCACCTGAGGTGAACCACAAAATGGTGCCCCCCCCGCCTCACTGCCAGGGAAGAAGGGGTGAGTGAAGATCTATATCAGGAACAAGGGGCATGGATAAAAATCTACATCTGGAATAAGGGTGGGAGACCAGCAGCACCTCCTATTTTCAAAGAAGCCGCTGTAGTTGTGGCATGGGAGTGGAGGCGGCTAAAGATACTGCAGCTTCCAAGAAGCGCACTGCAGCAGCAGGTGAGGCATTCCTTGGAGGCTGGATTTGCTGCCCCTGCAGATTCTGCCACCTGAGGCAGTCACCTAACCTTGTCTCTTGGTGGGCCAGCCCTGGTTCCATCTACGCTTGTGATTGGATTCAACCACCAATGACATGCAGCTCCTAGAAGGGTCGCAGCAAAAGGATGCAGCCCTTGGAATGAAAAACGGTTCCCCACACCTTTTGTTGGATATACGCAACAGGAGACATTTGCCATGAGCACATATTACATTATCTTTTTTTGTCATCCATGGAAAACTGTTTAATTGGATATACAGTGGTACCTTGGGTTAAGTACTTAATTCGTTTCGGAGGTCCGTACTTAACCTGAAACTGTTCTTAACCTGAAGCACCACTTTAGCTAATGGGGCCTCCTGCTGCTGCCGTGCTGCCGGAGCACGATTTCTGTTCTCATCCTGAAGCAAAGTTCTTAACCTGAAGCACTATTTCTGGGTTAGCGGAGTCTGTAACCTGAAGCGTATGTAACCCGAGGTACCACTGTGTTTATTTCGAGCTCCAGCCAGTGGACTCCAGCTATGTATGACCTCTTTTGGACAGAGATGATTTAGCCATAATATTCGATGCTCTGGTAATTTCCAGACTGGATTACAGCAGTGCACTCTACATGGGACTGCCCTTGAAGATGACTCGAAAACTTCAGCTGATTCAAAATGCAGCCATCAGATTACTGGATGGAGTTGCCATCCATACCTTTCTTGACATGTTCTAAAATAGCTATATCAGCTGCCATTTAAAGTGCTCGCACCAGTGTTTAAACAACTTGGGCCCCTCAAATATCTGAAAGATTTACCTTCCGTACAGACCCTCTTGGGTGTAAAGATCAACAATAGGAGTTCTCTTGGTAGTTCCACCAAGAGAGGGCATTCTCTGTGGCAGCCCCCAAGTCCTGCAGTGTGCCCTCCCCCTTAACAGAGGTGCACCTGGCACCTTCATTATACTGTACATCTTTCTGCAAATGCTGAAGTTTGTTAAGGGTGCTGGGAATGGTAGCTTTGTGAGGGGGGTACTATAGTTACCACGATTATTTTGGGGGAAGTCATGTGCCTCAAACGTAGGGTGTGTGTGCAGCTTATAGCTCAATGGCAATGTGTGTGCCTTGTACGAAATCTTGGTTTCCATCCCTGGCATATCAATGCTAAATAAAGGGTGTGGTTGGATTTGACATTAGTGATGTATGGAAGTGAGAGCAGGACCATAAAGAAGGCTGATCGCCGAAGAATTGATGCTTTTGAATTATGGTGCTGGAGGAGACTCTTGAGAGTCCCATGGACTGCAAGAAGATGAAAGCTATCCATTCTGAAGGAAATCAGCCCTGAGTGCTCACTGGAAGGACAGATCCTGAAGCTGAGGCTCCAATACTTTGGCCACCTCATGAGAAGAAACGACTTCCTGGAAAAGACCCTGATGTTGGGAAAGATTGAGGGCACAGGGAGAAGGGGATGACAGAGGATGAGATGGTTGGACAGTGTTCTTGAAGCTATCAACATGAGTCTGACCAAGCTGCGGGAGGCAGTGGAAGTCAGAAGTGCCTGGCGTGTTCTGGTCCATGGGGTCACGAAGAGTCAGACAAGACTAAACTACAACAAGGATTTGACATATGGTGTGAAAGGTCTTTGTTGAAGACACTGGGGATGTGCTGCACCCAAAATACTGGGGTAGATGGAAAATAGATTGACCTGTTACGAGGCAGCTTCTTGTCTTTTCAGTCTGATTCAGCAAGGCCATAAATTCCTACATGCCCATAAATTCCTATCCCATTATAGAAATTCAGCTGTTCAACAAGACTTTCTTTGCCCAGAACATGTGATCAAAGGCTTTCTTGTGTTTATTTTAAAGTAACCATTTATTCCTCAGGAGATATTTTTATTTACTTGCTTCCCTTCCGACTTTTCTGCAAGATACATGGCTGAATCCTGTCAAATACTATTATATTGACACTCTCACAATAGGGTAATGATATTCTTTTTTTTATATCTTCAACGTTTACTCCCACCTTGCCCTCGTCTGTTCCCATCAAGCAACTGTTTATGATGAATTCATTTACCAGAATGTGCTGCAATATATATTTATGCACCATGACAGGGCTCGGGAAGAAGAAAAGAAAGGAAGAAAAACCTTGATTTTATATAAAATTCTATGTTTTCTATGATAAGTAGAGTCTTTAAAAAGGCACAGACCAATTGAACTCAGTGGAATCACAGGCTGGGCAAGAGATATGGGAGTAGTCCTTGAGCTGCATTAACATTTTTCTGTGATTCTAATGTCAAGGTGACTATAATGGGTGGTACTGAATTAAAAAGCTTGCTAGTGCAAGCATTTTGGATTGTGCCACAGAATTTGGCTTCCTTGTCCTCTCCCTGTGGTAACCCCTAAATCTGCTCCAGGCGGGAGATATGCAGGGAGAGGAGAGGGAGAGGAAGTTCCATTGCACCGCCAAAAGTGCTTGTGCTAGCAGAACTGTTTAGTTGGATACCACCATCTATATACTTTTTGCCTTTGGGATTGAAGCAAAGATTTGTTGAGAAAGCTAAGGACATTTTGTTGCCTGCAGAGCCCATGAGGGGCAAATGACTGAAGGAATCTACATCCCAAAGGAAAAAACAAATAAAATAAACATTACATTACACTGCACTCCATTGCTTTCCTTATCCAAGCTCATTCCATTTCCCCCCTCTTCTCATCAATGAAACAAGCTGGCTTTTCCAATTCAGTAGATCAATTTGCAGTAGCTGTTATTATGATTTACAACCACTTTGGATACCTTATGCCTGAAACCATGATTAAGAGTCATGAGATTTGAGGTCTTGGCTCTGATGTTGATTAACCCCATGACCACAGACAAGAGAGCAAGTGGTGTTCTAGAGAGCCACCTTTTGCCAAGGGCATTCAGCTAAACGATACAGAACTTTTAAGAACTGTTTGTGAAATAGTTTGCAATCTTAGGTGCTATTTTTCTCCATCTATCCACAGTGTTGCTGTTTGTGACTCATCGTTTGTTCAAGACAAAAAAACAACTGTGGTTAAAGAGCAAGTTGCAGAAAAAGTTAATATGGTGATATTGCTTAGACTATCTTCCATGATTGCTTGGTGACTGTTTCTCTGTGAACAGAGTATTTAATCTCAGTTGTCTCTAAGACTGTAACTTCTTACATATTTTACATAGTCGACTTTGGTCAGTTAGGGTGCTGTTGCCAGTTCTGGGTACATTAACAAGATAGTGATAGCGGAGACCAAGTCCAATGAGGAAAACTTGCTAAGAATCTCCTAGAGAAGATATCATTACAACACGATATCCTTTTTCAAATATATGAAGTCATATAGGCCGTGCAATGAGGAAGGCGAAAGAAAGGAGAAGGGAGGGTGAAGGCATTTTATAGGTCATTTTTAAAGGTCCATATTAGGTATGGTTAAGTGTGTAAGGGCTTACTAGAATTTATGTATGTATATATCTATACTTCCAGTGAATTATTAATAGTAATAAAAAACGGAGGGAGGAGCCGGAGTCAGGGGGAAACTAAACTTGATGTGAGGAATCTGTGATTGGAGAATTCCCCTATTGAAATACATTTCAATTGGAGAATCCATGCAGAAATGGGGAGATGAGTTTTATTACTCTAGGCCACCCCCCATGCCATGGGGAAGCTGAGGGCCACATTCACTTCTGAATAACCTTCTAGGTGACACATGCTACTGCTGACTGGGGCCAGATAAAAAAGTGGGCAGAGCAAGGAATGCAAATCAGGGGTGCCATCTTGTCCTCAGGATTGTGGGTGCCCGCCGTCACAATGCGGACATGCAGGCATGTGTATGTGATGTTGCATGTCTGTGTTGCAGCGAATGGCAGCAGCTCCTCTTCCTCCTGTCCACAGCCAGTGAGGCACCCTTTTCTGTGGGGCCTCTGCATCCGAACCCCACCCCCCGGAAAAGGGTGCCTCTCTCACTGGCTGCAGAGGGCAGAGCTGAACTGCTTCTCTCTCGGAGGCAGAGCTGCCGTCAGCTGCTGGCTCCCCCCCCCCATTGTGGGTACCCTCTGCATAAGTTCATATGCACACTTTACCCCAATATATGCATTTTTCGACATATTACTGGAGAACTGCAGCTCAAAATTCAGAGAAGTGTGAATTTCAAAGAATGGCTGTGTTTTAGTATGAATATTGTTTCGGAAAATGTACATTAGGTGGGATCACCTTTTAATCAGAGGTGGATCAAATTTTTCCCAGATCTCTATCCATAAGACACCATGGTTACATTAACATTTGTCAAGAATAGCATTGGAGGGCTTGGTATAGACTTCATAATGCATATTAAATTCAGTTATACATTCATCTTTCAGCAGGGCCTGTGTTCCTTTTCTTCTTTTTTTTGTATTTATTAAATACTCCAGCAAATGTACCACATGGTCTCCACAGGGTGTCTTTTACAAGACAGCAAAAGACAGCAATAAGGCGGGTGGGGGGGGGAATCATTTAATATTTCAAAAAGTATACATCAAGTAGAAGAACCTTGAAGAAAAATAGTGTTTAAGGAGACCTCTCTTTTTACAATTGACTGGTAAACCTTGCATTATTCTCAAAAGGTTCTGCTCTCCAGGATTACAGGCAATTTTGCAGCAAAGCCACATTTTAGTAGAGGCTCTAAAAGCGATATTTCCTTTTAAGCATTTGACGTTGCTGACCTGCATATTTTTGTATGCAGAAAAAACATCCACGTTCAGGCTTCAATCAGTAACTTGCAAGTGTTTTTTCCTCTTGTGCATCATCTGTCTGTCGGGAAAGATTCCTCCCCACACCACCCCCTGCTTATTGGACCACTCATTAAAAGGTTTGCTTAAAGTGATAACATTCAGAGAAAAACACAGTTTGGGGTTATTTAAAATCTTTTAACATTATGTCTGTGTGGGCTGCAGAAGTGACGAGGGAATGAAGACTGGTACATGGTAGTGAGGGAGACTCACCCACATGAGTAGAGTGCTTTAAGAGGAGAAGAAATGGATTGCATGAAGTTTTCTCTCCTTCACCATAAGTGGACTTTGTCCTGTTGGCTTATTCTCTTTTCTCTGAAGTGTCTACATCTGACTATGATTTGGCCATGTATTTGACTACAGTGGTACCTCAGGTTATATACGCTTCAGGTTACATACGCTTCAGGTTACAGACTCCGCTAACCCAGAAATAGTGCTTCAGGTTAAGAACTTTGCTTCAGGATGAGAACAGAAATCGTGCTCCAGCGGCGCGGTGGCAGCAGGAGGCCCCATTAGCTAAAGTGGTGCTTCAAGTTAAGAACAGTTTCAGGTTAAGAACGGACCTCCGGAACAAATTAAGTATTTAACCTGAGGTACCACTGTATTTGACTTGTTCTGAAGGGATTTAGGGAACGCATCCTGAGCTACTCGCACCTTGTAAAGGCCAACACATGCAGATCAAGTTGCTACCAAAGTCTATTCAAACTCATGAATGCGAGGTGTCAAGGCAATGGTGGAACAATCTAAGGCAGAGAGCAAACAAAGAGATGGCCAGGTTCAGTTAATGGTTCACTATCATAGTCTTTCAACCTTTTGTTGAAAACAAGATGGCGAGTTTTTAGTCATTTTCTCACTAGGATGTGCAGGACTTGCTGATTTCAGAGTCCCTCCCTTCCCTACTAGGAGGCATTAGCTAAATATATTTTTAGAAACTTCAGAATCCCAGTAGACATTTGGGTCAATTGGCTTTGCTAGCTCCAACAGAATTTACCCAGTGCTCTCTGCAAAGCTCAGTGGAGCCCTTGGTAAAACCAGGAAGACAAACAAGGCTCTAAAGAAAGTCAAGATGGCTCTGGACTAAAATCTTCTGGATCCAAGTACTTCCATACTATGGAAAAAATAAACCTTTCTGAAAAAATTGTCTCTATACACCAGGATGGTTTAATAAAACAAAACAATAACAACATTAGATGAAATTATGGGCCCAAGTCCGTTTCTGAGTTGCATTGATCAGAATGATTCTTGATCAATCTGACGCAATTGTCATTGTCTTACACCATCTTACACTTTTTGCTGAAGTAATCCATGTTTACCTCTGAAAATAAATGGTTTAACCTTTTCAGTTTTAAATTTAAATCACTGCCAGACAGTGGAGCTCAAGAGCCATGTAAACAAGCCCTGGGCATCTTTTCTCTTTATTAGTGCAAAGAACCTGGGTATGTATGAGCAAAGAGGCAGCATTCATTTTCTCATATGAAGGTGTTAAGTCTTAATGCATTTGATTCTTCAGTGCAAATGAATAGACAAGTATGCTTCACAGGGCAATTTGGGCAGGCATCTCTGCACCAGAACTGGGTGGGCTGCATAACACTTGGTTATTGCATTTGAAAACTCACACTAATTATTCATGTGAAGTCTTTCTGAAGATCTGAAGATTTTTTTTTTAAAAAAACAACCAAACAGCATTTAGAGCTGTGCACAAACATCTACATCCTGTCAGCATAATAACATTTAGATTATCATTGGAAAATGTAGACGCTCATTGATGAGAAGTGCGTCAGTGGACTGTGGTTTCACAAAATAATAGCTAAGTGAATTGACCTGGTGCTACAAAAGGAAAATGGAATGTGGATGCCATGGAGCTTCATAAAAAGCTTTAATTCAAGGGCACCAATTTCATATCTTGTTCCTTGTAAGGAGGACATAGAAGGCAAGGTTGGGGGAAGTCTCTTTCTTCACTCACCTTTTGTTTCTCAAAGTTTCTGTCTCTGGTCTTGCTTTCATTTCCCATTTCCTCTCCTTGCCCCCTTTCAACCACGACTTCTTTCAACCGAGGCCCTTTAGGAACCTACATCTGAAAAAGCAAACAAACTGGGAAACGTCTGTCTCAGTGCAACAAACACACTTTAAAAGAGAAACATATTTTTGTGGCTAGGAAAGTAATGGAGGGAATGGAAGTGTAGGGTGAATGAATCATTCACACAATGCATTTAAATCAACTCCAACCCACAGTCAAAGCATATGACTTTCCCCACAGAATCCACTACAACAGTGGTTCCCAATTGGTGGTCTGCAGACCCCAGGGGGTAACCCACTCAGGGGATCCAGGGCTTATACCCATTAACTGTCTGGAACATTCTTTTTGTGGGAGCTGTGCTCTCGCACAAGAGCACAACACCCCAAACCACTCCAGATTGCAGCTGGATGTGTAGCTTGTGTGAGACTGCTGTGCCCAAAAATGCACCTTTTAGGGTGCTGTCCTCTTGCGTGAAACCACAGTGCCCCCAAATGCATGTTTTGGGGTGCTGTGGTCTCATGCAGATCATGTGACTTGTGTGCACCCCGGTTTTGCACTGGGACATGTTGGAAGGTATGGTGGCACCATTCACATAACAAAAACTACCACAGGTATATCAACATTTTCAGAAGTAAAGGGTCCATAGCTTGACTTTTGAAAAACAAGGGTTCCACTTCAAACATTCATTTCCACAAGACCATCAGCTGGACATCATTTGATGGCTGATGGCTGTATGAGGAACTGTCCTCCTTACATTAGTTATGACTATGTAACCTGTACCGGTTAATACATTGCTGTATACAAAGCATCTATTTCTAGAGCTGGGGAGATGCCAGATTCGTGACAGCATTCCCGTTTTCTGACAAAGCAGTGGATGCCTGAAATATCATGCTAGCTACATCATCTCTCATAGGAGAGCTAATAGGTCCTCACTTCTGAAATGGGGCAAGGGTTGGCATGGAGAGATGACAGGCTGCCTCACAAAAATCTCATGGACGTTAGGAGGCTGCTGTGAAGATGTGCAGGAATCGCATTCCAAACTGACAGCCTCTGCAAATCTCCCATTGATAGCTCTTTTACACTCATCTTTTACACTTTAGGGGTTTTATTTTACTTCTTTATTCTTTATTTCGTTATTCAGAGGAGATTGTTGCTGGGTCTCCTTTCTTCTCTCTCCACCCCATCCTGGTAAGTTAAGACTTCTGTATCAGGACATTCATATAACAGATGTTTTGCAAGTTGTTTCCCTGCCCCACAACATTCACCTCATTTTCTGGTCTGCATCCCTCCCTCCCTCCCTCCCTCCTGCTCATTTACACATGGATGATTCCAGGGTTTGTTTGTTTTTTCCCATGCAGAAGCTCAGATAATGCTGGAGGTGATGGAATTTGATTTGATTGTGTAAAGATATTCTTATTATGTGGCTGAAGAAGCCTCAACTGCAAACATATTTTCACATATCTAACCCTAGGGATGTTGGAGAATTTAACTGTAAATGGAAATGGGACTAGGAATGGCCAAAATTTACATCTTCACCCAAGGTCAGGATAGGAAATCGCACCAGCAAACACAAGTGGTATTCATTAGCATATTTCGCTTTTAGTGGGAGCTGAACAATAGTGGAAGGGAAACACTGCTGATTGTGACGAACATAGGATGGGGTGGAAGCTGCCCCTTCCTTATACTCCTGTCTATGAGTTCCCTGGGAAGAGACATTAGTTGTTAAACTGCTCTGGAGGAGAATGGTTCCCAGGATTTTCTGGGAAAGGTCATGACTGTTTAAAATGTTATGATACTGCTTTAAGTGTATAGTGTCGATGGGGGCCTAGAACTGCCTTCTACTCATGCAAAAGAACAGTAGGATCCCTTCCCCATCCAAAGGCTAACATATTACTGAGCGTGCCCAAAGCTACCATTCACTTCCAAAGAATAATGTACAATGAATGCTGAGTTACTCGGAAGACGAGCAGAATACAAATGTGACAAATAAATCAAATTCTAAATTCCAAACATATTTCTATGAATTTTGACATAATTTGTTCCATTTGGCAGGCACTTGGTTCCATAAGAGTCTACAAAGATGTGCTTAACGTTTTAAGTAAAACCAAATGGATGTCTAAATTTGGGTTTGAAATGCATGCAGATGTGTAAACACAACTGGCTGTCATTCAGGATGTCACAGGGTTTTGAATGCCTCCTTCTAAAATAGTGGCCTGATTATTTCTGTCATTGAAAATGTACCCATTAACTATTGAAAAGACCCATAAAATAGGTATGCCCATATGCCTGATGATCTGAATGTGAGTCATGAATACTTCCACTAAAATAAATTACACAACTTTTCACTAAGGGACAATTTCCCCAGCATTAGGAGTGGAGCAGCAAAGAAGGTAAGTTATATGTGCAAATTTATGCAAAGCATCAGTGGAAGAAGAGCAACCGTAACTCAGTGTTTCAGGTTACAATACATTTACCGTAGGTATGCCATGAAGAAGAAATGTCAGTCCCTTGGGTGTCTGTTTGTGCATCTGTCTGTGTGCATTTTTTAAACTAAAATGGACAGGAGACATTACTATGGTACTGAGCTGAATTGCGCTGCTATCGGAAGTGGGGAGGGATGGAATCATTCCTTTGACTCTGCTTTCATAGTTACAAAAAAACCAGAAGGAAAATAAAAGTAATCACCAGTCTGTAAACTGCACAGCTTTGATTTTCAATGCATAATTTAATGCATGTTTTGACCTTTTGGTGTGCCATATGAAGCTTTGATCCTTAACAGCCGACTGTCAGGGTGAACTTTGCATAAGCTCAAAACAATATAGTTTTTAAAAAATCACTCAAGTGATTCCTTTTTTTAAAACAAAAACACACACATACAATCACCTTTAGAAGATGCTGCTGGACAAATGCCACAAAAAGGAGCACCCAGGCCTGTGTGTTTACAGGTCACAACTAAACAGGCTCTGTTAGTGAGCACAGACAAACTTCCTGAATTGTATAGCAAGCAATGAGGCCCCCAAAGTGTCAGATTGAGAGATGAAGCTGCTATTGCAATTTGAGCAAAGATAAAGGACAAGAGGAAATGTACAACTCATCCTCTCTATCTTCCTTCAGCTGAAAAGCCACCTCTTTTATGAAGCATTCAGCTTAATTCCTCTGTTATCCTCATCCCCAGTTGAAATAAAGCTTAGGTATGTATAAATGTATTTGCTGCTTGCATCCATCCTTTGTTTACCTTTGAGAACACAGGAAGCTGCCTTGTACTGAGTCATTGGTCCATCGTACTCAGTATTGTCTGTGCTGTCTGGTTGTAACTCAGATTGGGGTATCTTCTGGTGATAGAACTATTGCAGTTATCAATATTGTGCAGCCTGAAGCAATTGAGTGCATAAAAACTGAGCCCTTTTGGAATAATAACCGTCCAGACCCATACTTATGATTCAAAGCTTTACTAACCAGAACTTCTTCAGGTACAGAAACAAATCCACAATACATCCCAATGGTTCCATAAGACATATGCTTGTCTAAGCATAGGCTCAGCATCTTCTTAGAAATATCATATACGGTAACTCCAAACAGACCTAGAATCAAAGGTCTTTCTCTCTCCTCACAGCCTCCATTGGCCTGAGATACTCATTTGTACATCCTTCTGCACTGTGCCAGGGAGCAAAAGACAAAGGCAACTCCCTTCAAAATGGCGATTTGCAATTAAATACCTTAATCATGTGATCTAAGGTTAAGTACTCACGTGAAAGAACAGAGAACACCAACAGTTAATCACTAACCCAGCTAGAAGCTCAGAGAACTCTCTCTCTTTAGTAAACTCCAATGGAATTTTCCAATGCTAAACCCCTCATCAATATACATACAGGCATTCTCTGTTTCAGAGCACTGAATCCCGGGCGTATGGCAACCCATGTCGGAAGTGTAGATTTTGGCTAATTTCCTTAAAAATAGCTCAAAACTTTATTTTTGGCAAAAAACAAAAAAAAAATAACAAAACCCTATGGCAACCCTATATTACACAATTATACTTAACAAGAACCTGGGGCCTTCTGCATGCAAAGCAGATGCTTTCCTGTGGCTCTTTGCCTGTCCACCTCTTCCACCACTCACTTGTCTGCCTCAGTTCAGACTAAGTGCCTTTAATGTGTTGGTGGGGCAATAGCAACAACAATACAAAGCAGATATTTGGGAAGAGAGACCAATTTGTACTAAACAGGTAATCTGAAAAGCAGTGGTAATTTTAGTAATTTTAGACTTAATGTTTTTACTGAATTTTTACTGAATTGGAGTTCTCTTTAGATGGCAATGTGTAATACTTCACTATGTGACAAGCTAGGCTATCTGAAACTGAGGGCCCACAACCAGCAGGGGCCCACTGACAACAGATGCATGCATCTTCTCTTTCTTTTCACCATGGCAACCAGCTGCTTGTTTGCCTGCTTCTTGCTCAGGCCTAGACCGCAGTGGTGGTAAGAAGGAGGAGCAGTCGATGCCACTGGCTGCTTGCTCATTGACTCTCTGCCTGGCATGCGAGTGGCTGGTTGTAATGATGAGGGAGTAATAAACGTTGGTAATAATGGCAGTGTGGAGGTAAACTCACTGAGGAAAAGAGGACCATGAAGGCCATCTTGCCCAACGGTCCTTCAAGACCTGCAGGCAACACTGCACTTGCTCATTCTGTTGGGTGAGGTGCTGGGCCCTGCTCCGAAGTCTTAACCTGATGCCTCCAACCTTTGAAAGATGTAGTTCAAGGCAGCTTGGGATAGAAGTCTTGCCATACCTAAATATTGTGGTGCTCACTTTTAAAGCCCTACACAACGTGGAACCTGGGTACTGAAGATCTGCCTATTTTGGAAAAGGGGAGTAGCTCAGTGGTAGAGCATGAGTTTTGCATGCAGAAGGTCCCAGGTTCATTCCTGGGCATCTCCAGGCAAGGCTGGGAAAGGCTCCCTGCTTGAAACCTTGAGAGCCGCTGCCAGTCAGTGTGGACAATACTAAGCTAAATGGACCAACTGTCTGACACAGGCTAAGGCAGCTTTCTGTGTTCCTTTTATGTACACTACAGTAATCTTCAGAGGTCCTCTGGATCAGAGGAACAGAATGATGTTAGTTGGTGTCCCCATTGTGGCCAAAATGCAGTTTGTGAATTTATCCTCGGCTTCCCCCATTCTGTTAAAACACTATACAATAGAAGTTGCCCCAAGTTCACCTGCAGTGTCAAAGCAGTGGAGAACTCTTCCATCCCTAAATATAACATAAATAAGAACTGGCAGCTAACAAAGGAGGCTTTTAGCCCCACAAATTTAGCCGAAGATCCAGTAGCTTTATCATTATGCCTTGCTCTCTCCCCCTGCTCTGGGTGAGACCTGCAGACATTATTATTTGAGATGCATTTTGACCCTTTCCCTGTGAAATCGGAACAGGGTCACCCAGGAAAAAAAGCAGAGAACATCTCACCTGTGCCTTGAATTACTCAATGGTCCTCGGGAGTCAGCAGAGTTCAGCCTAAATCATGTTCAGTGTGCTGCTTGGAATTATGTATGAGCTGCACTGATTCAGTTTGGAGAAAATAAAATAAAATGGGGAGGTAGGAAGTTCCTAGGGCGCTCCCACCCCCCAAATTCTGTGTCCATGCAAGTCTGGTAGGCAGTGCATTATCTATTAATATAATTGCTATCATCCATATCTTTGGCTCAGTTAAGAACCAGAGCAACGATTTATAACCCCATTTAAAAAGGGGAAATCTGTTTCACTGATCAAATGTCTCTGGTGATGCTAGAAGAAATGATATCAGTTCTGACTTCTGAACAGCAAATCAGGCAGTCCCTTTGAATGGGCAAAAATACACCTCCCTCAGATATTTGCGAAATTCAATCACAGTTTCATTCAGACTGGAGCTTTAGATATTACTGGCAATCCCGAGGAAGAACTTCAAGTGCCAATAGATCAGGAGACAACAGCTTGTTCATATTTCAGGAAATTAAATTGGCTTTTAGACTCAGAACACCTAATTTGTTGAAAAACAAGAAGTAAAAGAACTATTTCAGGTAACCACACCTTCAGCACACAAATACCTGCTTCAAGATCCACGACTAATTATGATGCAGCCCTCGACAGCACACAGAGTTTTGTGGATTCATGAAGGAATGGGAGAGGTTATACACAACCCCACTTGCAATACTCTTTGCACTTGGTACAAATTTAGAAGTGGGCATAGTACTTTGCTTCCAATTCATGCATGACCCTTGGATTTCTGCTGACGTCCTTTAACTTTCCATGCCACAAATGTTTCAGTTTTTCTTTTCTTTTCTGCCTTTGTTGTTCAAGAGTGCCCCTCCAGAAGGCAATAAGGCAGTAACACTAGGGAAGCACCACAGAACTACTTATGAAGTGGAATGAAGTGTGGATGGTCCAGTATAAATCCACTACTAATGTACTATTACTGACATGTTGTGGAAAATGCCAGCAAAGAGCCCCAGTCTGGAGAGGCTGATGAGGAAAATGTACAGTCTATAATCAGAGCACGTATCTGCATTGTTCTTCACCGGATTCAGCTGGCCTTCTTACAGGGTATGATCTGAAAGTTTAGTGAATGGTCACAGAAATCAGACAGTGAGAAATATTTGAATATACATACCTTACAAGTCTTCAAAGTAGGCCCCCTCTGATACAATGTACCGTTGACAACATTTGTAGAACTGTTGGAAACTTCTGGAGAAGTCCTCTTTTCGTACTGCTTTCAGTTCCCTGGTCACAGCGGCTTGGACATGTGAAATGATGGAAAATCTGTGCACTTTCAGTGCAGATTTCAGTTTTGGAAAAAGAAAGAAATCCGGTGGGGCCAGGTCAGGCAAACATGGAGGGTGGGACAACTCAGTAATCTCAGTAACGATTTCATGTGGAATATGCAATTCTTCTGCCATCATTCAGATGGACAAACGCCCATCCTGCATCAATAACTCATGAAGTCTGTTGACATTTGCCGCCATTCTGTTCATCAGCGGTCTGCCAGACCGAGGGTCAGCTTCGATGGTTTACCGCCCTTCAGAGAATTGCTTAAACTACTCATACACTGTTTTTTGAGTTACAGCTTCATCTCCGTAAACAATTGTGAGCATTTCGTTGGTTTCTGATGCCGATTGTATGTTCGGATACTTCTCGTTGTCCAATTTCTGTGACCACTCACCGTACTTTCTGGTTACACCTTGTACCTGTTCCATTTCCATCTGTTGCCCATCTGTTTGAGGACCTTCTTAGGTGCAGCAAGGCTATTGAAATCTTGCTCTTATTTATTTATTTATTTCATAAAATTTATACAGTGGTACCTTGGGTTACATACACTTCAGATTACAGACGCTTCAGGTTACAGACTCTGCTAACCCAGAAATAGTACCTTGAGTTAAGAACTTTGCTTCAGGATGAGAACAGAAATTGTGCTCCGGTGGTGTGGCGGCAGCGGGAGGCCCCATTAGCTAAATTGGTGCTTCAGGTTAAGAATAGTTTCAGGTTAAGAACGAACCTCCGGAACAAATTAAGTACTTAACCCGAGATACCACTGTATACCACTTGATTGTAGAAAAAAAAACCCTCATAGCAGTTTACGAAAAAGATACAACAATAAAATCATCACAATAAATGGCAAGCATAATTTAAAGCATATAGAAAATTAAAACAGCAGTAAAATGGACTAGAAAATTTGAAACACATACAAATTTTCCAGGCATCTGTGTAAAAAGGTAAAGGTAAAGGTACCCCTGCCCGTACGGGCCAGTTGTGTCCGACTCTAGGGTTGCGTGCTCATCTCGCTCTAGAAGCCGTGAGCCGGCGCCATCCGAAGACACTTCCAGGTCACGTGGCCAGCGTGACGAAGCTGCAGCTGATGAGCCAGCACCAGCGCCGCACATGGAAACGCCATTTACCTTCCCGCTATAAAGCAGTCCCTATTTATCTACTTGCACTTAAGAGTGCTTTCGAACTGCTAGGTGGGCAGGAGCTGGGACCGAACGACGGGAGCTCACCCCACCATGGGGATTCGAACTGCCGACCATATGATCGGCAAGTCCTAGGCACTGAGGTTTTACCCACAGCGCCACCCGCGTCCCTAGGCATCTGTGTAGTGCTGTCTAAATAATAATTTCTTCATCAGGCACTGAAAAGAATACAGTGAAGGTGCCTATCAATAGACTGGGAGTTCCAAATTGTCAGTACTGCCACACAAAACAACCAACTTCTTACAGTTCTGATATGGGTATTGTGTGGCATCTGTAGAAGTGCCATTTCTGCCAATTGAAGCAGTCAAGTGGGCACATGTGGGGTAAGGTGATCTATTAGGTAAACTGGTTCCAAGTTTTAAAGTGCTTTATATACTAACAGTATATTAATTGTCTTTATGGGTGTCGTTCTGTACTCCATGCTTATATTGTGTTAGCAACCACAAACCACTGGTAAAGGCAAGATATCAATGTGTTAAATAAACAAATTTTGCTTTGTATGGATAGTCCTGCTCCCCTTGGCAGCTTCGTGGCTGTGAGCTGGAATCATTGATCTATATTATTTGAATAGTATTTGGAGTACTATTTATTATTTGAATACTATTTAGGTCTATGCTGGCTTGGCCATGTACATGGAATGGAAGATGGCACGATCCCCAAGGACATGCTCTATGGGGAGCTGGCTTCAGGCACTCTGTGTTACAAAGATGTCTGCAAAAGTGACATGAAGGTTGGCAATATTAACTGCACCATATGGGAATCTCTTGCAGTGCCTGGAGACAGACAGTAAGCCTCACATGGATAGGATTGCTCAGCCCAGGTGCTTAACTTAGTCTTAATTGTTATGTATTCAGTGGTCTGTGTTTGCCTGAGCTTGAGTCTGGACTAAGGAATCTGAGCTCCTGTGTTCTGATTTGATACATGTTGTCCAATCACAGAAAATTTCAGGATTTGGGCCTCTGCCATTGGCCCTTGAACTCTGAGTCATGATTTGCAGTTTGGAAGTTTAGACAGCCAATCACATTGGGAGGGGGCCTACACTTCATTAATCATCAACATGTTGTTGTTGTTTAGTCGTTTAGTCGTGTCCGACTCTTCGTGACCCCATGGACCAGAGCACGCCAGGCACCTCTGTCCTCCATTACTTCCCGCAGTTTGGTCAAACTCATGCTGGTAACCTCGAAAACACTATCCAACCATCTCATCCTCTGTCGCCCCCTTCTCCTTGTGCCCTCCATCTTTCCCAGCATCAGTGTCTTCTCCAGGGAGTCTTCTCTTCTCATGAGGTGGCCAAAGTACTGGAGCCTCAGCTTCACGATCTGTCCTTCCAGTGAGCACTCAGGGCTGATTTCCTTAAGAATGGATGTGTTTGATCTTCTTGCAGTCCATGGGACTCTCAAGAGTCTTCTCCAGCACCATAATTCAAAAGCATCAATTCTTCGGCGATCAGCCTTCTTTATGGTCCAGCTCTCACTTCCATACATCACTACTGGGAAAACCATGGCTTTAACTATACGGACCTTTGTTGGCAAGGTGACGTCTCTACTTCTCAAGATGCTGTCTAGGCCTGTCATTGCCCTTCTCCCAAGAAGCAGGCGTCTTTTAATTTCGTGGCTGCTGTCACAATCTGCAGTGATCATGGAGCCCAAGAAAGTAAAATCTCTCACTGCCTCCATTTCTTCCCCTTCTATTTGCCAGGAGGTGATGGGACCAGTGGCCATGATCATCAACATATTAGAAGACAAAACCCCATTCAAGTTGACTACTAAGCTCCACTAAGTAGGACACTTAAGCATATGGCAAGCTCTCTCCCAGTGAAAGCAATGGGACTGAAATAAGTGCTTAATTTTGGCTTGATCATGCTCAGAAATCCTTGTAGAAACATTTCCTTAGGGCAGGGGCAGGAATCCTCCTGATGTTGTTGGAATTCAGCTTCTCTAAACTCCAGCCTGCCCGACCAGTGCTCAGGGATTATGGGAGTTGTAGTCCAATAGCATTTGGAGGGCTAGGAGTTACCCACCCATGCTTCAGCATATTTTAAGTCTGGCTTCCTTTTCCTTATTTTCTTTTTAGAGACCATCTTAACATGGATTCACGTACTCCACTGTTCCCTAATTGCTTAACCAAGGATCAAAAATCATTCCTCAGTGTTGTACTGATGCACTCAGCCAATTTTGGGGGAGTGCTCATGGTAACTAAATTAAACTTTGAGTCTGGAATTTTAATTTGTGGGGGCAAAAATACCCATTTCCGCATTAGACAGTTCAGGTGGTAAACGGAGCCTCTGGCAGGCAGGCAGGCGGGGGAGGGGTGAGTCATCTAATCAGCGTTTCGGTCATCAGATTTAAATTGTAAATCAAATTGTTGCCTGTGCATTAGAAAAGCACATGCCATGTTTTGTTAACATAATCAGAAAAACAGAGCTGCCACATACTCTTTTCCTATCTGCCAGTCACTGCATTAAATGTTTCTGCAATTTTATTAGAATTCTCTCTTTGCAGATCCCACTCAGCTGTGAAATTGGAACTGCAAACAGAAATATTACATTTCCATTTACAGTAGCGGTAGAAAAATATCCATTTTGACATGAGCAGAGGAAAAGGCAACCTTGCTGTCCTTGTTAAGATAGAAAGACAATGGGAGAACCCCTCTCAAGCTGTCTACACAGTGTAAAAAGAGAACTCAAATAGTACCTTCCCAATATGGGCTCAATGGTGCAGAGGACTGTGTCTTAACTCCCTGAAAACTTATTGTGTTTAATGTGTGTGTGTGTGTGTGGGGGGGCAAATGGGACAAAAAACGTGGTGCTTAATGATGTGGGACCTTTGACCCTTGAGATGTTGCTGAACTCTCATCATCAGTGTCCTTTGGCCATGTTTGCAATAGTTGATGGGAGCTGTAGTCCTCTTCTAGTGTTGCTCCCACAAATGGGCATTAAGAGGCATACGGCCTCTGAACTTGTGGCTCTGAGCTTAATGACAGACGAGCAGAGTCCCGTCAGATCTCTTGCATGAAACGTATCCACTCATCGAAAGAGCAGGAATCCATCAGAATCAATCGCTTGGAGCAGGAGCCAGAAAGTATGTTATCAAAATATTATTTAGAACCAAATGGTGGAAAGAAAGGGACCAATAAGCATTCACATTGAAATTATTTCCTAGCAATGGGTCTTCTACAAGGACTTCACTTTTCCTCATTCACTTTTCCAAACCCATCAATTTTCTTTATATGCATATGCATTATTTTCACACTATAAGCTTCCCACCACATTGATCCTTGCCTAAATATTTTTGTACAATCAATCCAAATGCCTTTTTCTCTCTTGATCTCATCCTATTTGACCGCCTTCCAGATTCTTCATTTCTTTGCAATGATTTCCTCCTTTATCCTTTATCTTTCTTTCTTTCTTTTTTTAAGAAAGAGTTCTTTCTTGCACTGCAAGATTACTTTAGCAACTTGGGTTGCAAGGGGCCTTTTTTATTCAATTATGCAGAACAGTAGCTAGCTGGAAATTATTTTCTCTGTTGCTGTATTTGCTAGGATCATATGCTTTCTGGGAAAAGAAATATAAAGCAGGAGTGTTTGAATTTTGGCATAGAAGACAGAATTTCAGCAGGGAATTCTCCCATCAACCCTGTGCTAGGAAACACTAAAGACACCAAGCAAAGGTTTCCCTTTGGTGGATACAATTATTAAAGCCTAATAGCTGTTTCACATTTGGTTGGGAAACCCTACTGATAGGAATCTAATGAAAGCCCTCCTAGGAGCTCTAGGAGATTCCAGAATTTAATGGTGGATCAGGTGCCTATAGTAAATGTAGAGAAATTGAGGCTTCTCCAATATATTATCCCCCTGTCCTGTTATCGATGACACATACCTGCCTGTTATGTGGGTAAAGAGGCATGTTGCTTGGTCAAACACCCAGGTGACAAGAGTGTTTTTAAATGACCAAAGAAGGAAGGAAGAGCTACAGCTACTTTTACAACTTAGGCTAATAATAATAGTAACTGAGATTTGAACCCCAAGCTGAACTGGACAGCCTTCAAAGTGTTTTGGTCCATACCTTGCTCTAAATTGAATATTGTGCTTGGTGCACATGCCTAATTGTTAGCTTATAGAGAGACCTCAATCATCAAGGCAGATTGGTAAAGGGAAAACTATGTACTATGTAGTCTTTTACGTCTTCTGAGAAGCTTAATACACACACACACACACACACACACACACACACACACACAGAGAGAGAGAGAGAGAGAGAGAGAGAGAGAGACTTTAAGAACTACAGCTAATAACATATATATTGCTGTGCAATTTAGCATATTAGAAATTGCCATTTGTAACATGCTGATTAATTGACAAAAGATTTATCATGATATAATAAAAAAAAAGAAAATTAGAATTAAGCTTCGAGGAAGTCATGAGCATTAAATCAGAGCTTTCAAGCTTAATTCCACATACTGTGTTTCTGGGTGCCTGATTTCTCAAATGTAATCTTGCATGAATACTGAATTTCTGCTTGAAATCTCTCTGCGCTTAATTAATGTGTTTGGTGTCACAGGTGATATGAACAATAAATTAGTGTCTCTATTATAAGTTTATATATTTTATTAGCAACTCGTGGATAGTTTATGCAAAATTAGTCAGTAGACTAACCATTTCAAGACAGACATTTGCGAATTAAAAGGAAAGCAAATCACATTCTGATACCAGGCAAATGATTTGTAGTATACTAGTACCAGTACATGTGACTTGCCTGCGCCTAGCCAATGAACTTCATAGCAACAAAGAGGCGTTTTCATGACCTGAAGTAGTTAACTCAGGTTGCTTATTGGAAAGACTGGCCTTCCAACTGGTGTGGTGAGTTTGAGGTTTGCGTAGGGTGTATGCCTGAGCTCCCTCTTCTAATTCTTGGAGCCAGCAAAGGTTCAATTGCTGGACTAGCCAGGCCAGCCTGTTAATGGTCCAGTGAGCATGGGTCATTAAGGGAACAAAGGTAGTGGTTTTGTGCCAAAGAGTTTGTGAGCTGCAGGCTGGGAAGGCAGAAAGAGAGAGAGAGAAAGAGAGAGAGAGAGAGAGAGAGAGAGAGAGAGAGAGAGAGAGAGAAAGAAAGAAAGAAAGAAAGAGCCAGGCATGATTTCTGCTGGAGTCCAAGGCTGTGATTATGGGATAAGCAAGGCCATCTTGGAGTGTTAATGCTGAAAACCTCTGCATCACAGGCTCAGATTGTATATATGTATAAATAAACCATATATCACAAAAGACACCACAGTCTCTGCTGTACCTCGTTCCAGGAGAAACACAAAGCCAATAATATTTTTGAGTGCTAGCTCGTGCTTCTGTAAAAGGCTGGGGGTGGGGGGTGAAAAAGTATGAATACATTTTTGGACAGAGGGGCTTTTCTTACCTTAATTACATTTATTAGCAACATGCTTCTAAGATTGCATGACCTCAGCTATATTTCCTTGGGATGTTTCTTATAGAAAAGGTAAGCACTGAAAGCAATTGCCAAATGAGGCAAAGCTAATGCTCTCTTGGAAGGCCATTGTTTTTGTTCTAGTGTAATTGAAATGCATAATATTGCCCTGAGGCAGTCTTATATTACCTTAACTACAGATAAACACAGAGGCCACAATCCAGCTGAGAGTTAAGGATCCTTAAGCCCATTCATATCAGCTGACCTGATCTAGCTAGGGATGCCATAGGATGCCACATTACCAACTGAACCTGGAATTGCATGTATTAAAACAGCTCTTAGACAAGTGCTTCTCCTCACTGATCTTCAGCTGCATTCAGGCAGCACCACATTCCATTTTCTCAGTGTTTCCTTACCTGATAATTTTTGCATTTCATGTGATCATTCACAAGACATAAAAACCACTATGTTAATTGCTTCCAGGAAAAAATTCTGTTTGCAACCCTGTTAACTGAGCAAACATGAGGACAAAATTTGGGGTGGTATCCTGGCATAGTTATTTCCTACCCTTTTCATGGGTGAATCATGAGGGAACAGAAGTGCACATGTGTATAAAGATGGGTGGCCACCTGCCTGATGATGTCTGTGTCTGTGGCACACCACGCCCACTGGTGTTAATGAAATTTAGTGAAACATGAAGGCGTATCAATCAATTTACCACAGCTCCAAATTGCAACAGTGGAATGCAGTGTAAAAAGGAATATTGGAAACCAGGATAGAAGCACTAGCATTATAACTAGGAAACTAACACGACAATTCTCATGCCTGAATGCACCCTTACTGATTTCAGTAGTTCTTAAGGTACATAGCAGGGATGTAACTTTGCTCTATGAAAGTCCTGTTAGCTTCAAAGCATTTTGAGGATCTGTTCCTGCAAAATGTATATATCAAGAGTTGGCATTCTTTTAAGTATTTATCGAACAGACTCTTATTTAGGCATACCTAAATATTCATAAAAGGGACGCGGGTGGCGCTGTGGGTAAAAGCCTCAGCGCCTAGGTCTTGCCGATCGCATGGTCGGCAGTTCGAATCCCCGCGGCGGGGTGCGCTCCCATTGCTCGGTCCCAGCACCTGCCAACCTAGCAGTTCGAAAGCACCCCCGGGTGCAAGTAGATAAATAGGGACCGCTTACTGGTGGGAAGGTAAACGGCGTTTCCGTGTGCTGCGCTGGCTCGCCAGATGCAGCTTCGTCACGCTGGCCACGTGACCCAGAAGCGTCTCCGGACAGCGCTGGCCCCCGGCCTCTAGAGTGAGATGGGCGCACAACCCTAGAGTCTGTCAAGACTGGCCCGTACGGGCAGGGGTACTGTCAGGGGTTCAGGGAGAGAGGCACAGATGAGGGAGGAGACTGAGAGCGAGGGGGAAGAATCCCGGAACGAGGAGGAGGAGGATGACAATGACTTGAGGGTTTCCATGAGTCTTTCAAGTGAATCGGAGGATTCCCAAAAGGGGGCGCCCCTGGTCAGGCCAAGGGGAGCCACAGGGGGGACTCGTCAGGAGCAGGGGAGCAGCAGCGAAACCCCGAGTGGGAGTTGGAGATCGGGGCCGGCTTCCCCGCCGGAACGGAGTGAAGAGGGTGGAGTTCCCAGTGTGACAGACGAAGCAGAGCAGGAAGCAGAGAGGGGAAGGAGATCGGGGCAAGACGTCCTGCCGGAAGGGGCGGAGAGTAGTACAGAGAGTAGTGTAACTGTCAAAAGGAAGGTCAGGGGCAGCGAACGCGCGCCAAGTTCAAATGTGGAGGCGCGCGGAAATGCGGAGAGCCCGGAGGAGGAGCCTGGTCCCAAAGCACGAAGGAGGGGGGAACAGGCGTCTGGGGACTCAGCGTCAGGGGAGAGCAGGAGGGAAGGAGCCCAGGGGGGCAGAAAGACCCTGCAGAAAAGGAAGGACAGGAAGAGGTGGACCAGCACAAGCCTCTTAAACTGGTGTAGAGGCGGGACTGATTCAGAGGGGACTTCAGCGGTCTAAGCGTAACAGACGTGGGGTTGCGCGCCTCGGCTGTGGAACAAACAATGTACTTCAATAAAGACTTTTGTAAATTAAGTGGACTTGGCGTTGGTCTCTTGTGAGCTGGGACCTGAGGCGGCCCTGACAGGTACCTTTACCTTTACCTTAAATATTCATATTTACAGGATTATTACAATACAACTCTCCATTAGGGGCAGCTGACTTAACTCCAGCTATTGCAAAAATGTGGTTCTAAGGATCCAGGAGCCCATTGCTCTCCTCCTTCTGTTGTCACATCCCATCATCAGTACTGTGCTGCTCCCATCTTTTTGCCTATACTTAATGAGAGCTGATTCTGCGACTCAGTACAGAAATCTGAAGGTATGGCTGAAAAGTAAGACGCTGGGCACATCACAACTATTTTATTTCATGGGTTCTTTCTTATAAACCTGAGCAATCTGCTTACGCTGATTGTTGGAATGCTGTTGGAGGCACTTTGCATAAAGTCGCTTGTTCATACCAGGAAGAGATTTCTTTTCACTTTCCGCAAATTTAGACTAGGACAAGTGACAGCGGTTCTTAAGCTTGACTTTGGGACTACTTTAATCAGTGATGAAGAGCCGTTCAGTTCTTTTCTAATCTGTAACACGGAGCCCCTAACCTCTTCTATCAGCAAAAGAGATTCTTTCTAAGCCTTCGCATGAGAGCCAGGTCACTTGCCCTAGTGACCAGAACAAGCTGTCACACAGGTAATTACATTCTGTATATACAGAATATCATCTGCAGCTTCAATTGAAGCCTCTTTGCTCTAACTGATTGGTCCTGATATTTTTCCACAGGCAATGTGATCTCATCAGTGGAACTGGGGCATATGCTGCGGACAAGCTTTACATTAATAATGACATTTGTGTCAAAACCCTGGTTCCATCAAAGCGGGAAACTATTTGGAAAAATTACAGTCAGCTGTACAAAAATCGGCATCATTTTCATCAAAGGTTCATCCATGAACAGCTATACTTTAGAATTTTCACAGCTACGGCAATCAGAATTCTGAAACCCTGTGCTATTTTGATGTTTTTCTAAAAAAATTCCTCCCTGCCATTTCACCACATTCCAGAAAGCTATCACCATTGTTGAGTGTATTCCCCACCGTTCTATAAAAGTACATAATAATAATAATAATAATAATAATAATAATAATAAATTTTATTTATATCCCGCCCTCCCCAGCCGAAGCCGGGCTCAGGGCGGCTAACAACAATAAAACAGTACAGAAGTACAGCATAAACAACACTCTAAAACCATTCATTATAAAATTAATTAATTCAAGCCACTGGCAACCATTGGGCCAGAGCTCCGCGAAGATTGCCGAGGGAGGGAGTCAGGCTGTGCCCTGGCCAAAGGCCTGGTGGAACAGCTCTGTCTTGCAGGCCCTGCGGAAAGATGTCAAGTCCCGCAGGGCCCTGGTCTCTTGTGACAGAGTGTTCCACCAGATCGGAGCCACAGCCGAAAAAGCCCTGGCTCTAGTTGAGGCCAGCCTAACTTCTCTGTGGCCTGGGACCTTCAAGATGTTTTTATTTGAAGACCGTAAGTTTCTCTGTGGGGCATACAAGGCAGCAAAATCAGCACAGTGTAAAATAATGTCAAACTACATCCTTAACTAACAAAGAAAACTGCAAATGGCATAACCACATATGAGGATGACTTAAGCTTTACATGTTAAGAGTGAAATCCAACAATGTCTGCCCACAAGTGGAGTGAACAACATGGTCAGAATGAGAGGCGGAGCTAGGTGTGTGTTCAGGGGTGGGGCTAGCCACATTCAGGGGCGGGGCTAGCCGCGGCTTGTGTCCTGGGGGTGTGCCTATGGTGAGCAGTGCGTGTCTCAGAGGGTGCTGCCTGCGGCACGTGTCACCCCCCTCAGGGATGACACCCGGGTCAGACCTCACCCACCACACCCCCTTTCTCCACCAGTGGTCAGAATCCCCTCACCCTTCTGCAGCCCTCAGTGTGCTCCCAAGCTCTACTATGATAGTTTACCTTTACTGGGACAAGGGAAGCAAAATTCTGTTTCTGCCTGGACTGGATCTGAGGGATAGGATTTGGGAATACTGTATTCCAGTGGTTGCAGTAGTTCCTCTATGACTGAGTCCAGAGAGTAGCATTGGGAAGCTGATTTCACACACACACACACACACACACACACACACACGTTAATTTGTTTTTAAGTGAGGTCTGTTTTTAACTTTTTATATGGAGTTTTATTGTACAGCTTTCCATTTTATTTCTGTAAACGACTGATATTTTTAAATGCATTTTTTTAAAAAAAATAAGATTTCAAAACTTATGACACTGTGGCTGTTGGGAAAATAAAGTACATATGCATTTTTCAGACTGTGGACTCCATAATACACAGCAATTGCATGAAGTTGTATTTGTGAGGAGATAGTGAAATTAAACCAGACTGAAAGTGTACAATTGACTAAGTTTCAAAGATAAGAACAAGAAATTCACTGCGTGGGCAAGGAAAATGGAATAAGAAAACAGAATTCTAACTACAGATTTTGCACATCCCTAGTTGATAATATAATAGTATATTAACTGCAGACAAAAACCAGGAAAAACTGTGTTATAGAACTGTAAAGCTAATAGGGACCGTAAATGTTATTTAATATACCCCTGCACTGAAGTAATGCTCACCAAACTCAAATATTTCCTGTCACCTCTGCACATCATGACCAGAATTTATATAACAAAACCTCACAGATATTTAGCTTCAGAAACAGACACACATATCATTGTTACCTACAGAGCTGGGTTTTATAGCGTAGCATTCCCGAAACCTGCATACCATTGGTGAAAAAAGTTATGAGTGCATTCATAGTTTATTTCAGGGATACTTTTCAACTAACTTCCCCCCCGCCAGCCGGCTTCCACTCCCACCCCCAGAGGTGTTTCTTGAAAACAGTAAAGATAGCAGATGACCCAGAATCAGAAATTCCGCTCTGTGTTTTCAGTAAAAAGGAATATATAACACCCATCTTTGGTACCCATTTCATAAATGGATACATTCTTCTTACATACATCTCACATATTTTACCTTGTCAGATGAGTTTTTCTTTCCCCTCATACCTGTTGATTGTTATCTAGCCATTTGTTACAACTAGTAAGATGCTCACTAGAGGCTGAAAATGTGTACAGAAATCTGACCAGAATATGATATTTATGCTGGCTTTCCCAGCTTCCTTTCCCTGAATCCCTGCTTCTTCCTTCTCTATGTTCTTTGGGAGCCTTGCTTCTACTCATTAACTGTTCTGTATCTTACTTTCTTCTCTTCAGTTCAACTTTGCGCAAGTTCTATTCATGTGTAGATCCTCCCTGTGCTCATGTTGCTGAAATTCTCACTGGGTTCTCAAAATCATGGACAATGTATCTGGTTGTCCCTAGGTCCTACCAGTGGTATTCACCTTATGGCTCTCCAGATGTAGATGAACTTCAACTCTGATCAACCTTAGTGAGCAACATCAATGGTCAGGGATAATGGCTGTTGTAGTCCAGTAACAACTGGAGCCCACATATAAATGGGCTTAAGTATAAGGGTGGCAATTGAAGCTATGGCTGCTAATGCCCCAGAGATAATTATACCTCCCAGAGCAACGGAAAGCAATGTTTTTACCTCTGTAATATATAGAATTCCCAAGAAGCTCTAGAGTTTTGTTAATGTAGTGTGTTATCTTATGTAAGCCTCATTAGGGATCCACCTGGACTGAAAGATAGGATAGGAATAAAATAAATGCTATTATTAATATTTTATTAGAAGAATTTCATTTATAAAAAGATAGAGAAAAGAAAGAAAGAAAGAAAGAAAGAAAGAAAGAAAGAAAGAAAGAAAGAAAGAAAGAAAGAAGTGGGTGATAATGAAAAAACAAAAAATACTGTTACATTACCATATATTAATACACAGGTGTGCATATTCATATAATTATCAATAACATAATATATTCTGTGTAAACGCATTCCAAATATCATGTTATTTATCCAAAGAAAGTCGGTGTCTATAAGCTGTTCATATATTGCCAATGTTGTCATGTCAAGCCATTGATCAAGGGGAACAGTTTCTCTACTCTTCCAATTCATCAGTATCAGCCTCTTGGCCACCATTAGGGCACATAGAATCCAAGAATGAAATAAATACTAAAGAAGGCTGCCACTTCCCTTAAGGGCATTCTTGACCAAGGGGTATTTGAGAACATTTGCAGTTAAATAATAGGGAGCCAATTCAGTCACCAATATCTGACCTGTCAATTGACTGGCACATCCCAGCCCTCCTGAGGAGTGATGCTTTGGATTCATCTACTGGAATATTATTAACGTACAAAATTTTTTGTTGCTCTATTGACAATTCATTTTCTCATATAATGAAAGAAACCTAATGCAGGAATTAGTAGCTTTTTCAATGTAGAATCGCCTTTTGGAGAAGAGGCTCCAGGAGACGGAGGTTCAGACTCAATAAAGAAAACTGAAGGGGAAAAAGCTTGCCCCAGAAGTAATCAAGCACACCAATTAGAAAAGAAAGGCCGCTTCAGTCTCAGGAGCCCTGCGACAATTTGCAAGGCTGCTGCCAGATCAGCTGTGTCTAGGTTGCTGTCTGAATTTTCACATCCTAGGAGAGTGCCAGCTTGATGCGTTATCAAATTCATATGCATGAATGCAAGGCTTTGTCTCTGTGCATTTTCCTCTAGAGCTCCTCAGGGAGACATTTAACATGGTGATAGCTTATCAAAATCTTTCTCTTTGTGATTTCAGAGAGGAGTTTTTTGCAGAGTAAACTCTGTTAAGGGAAGACTTGGGAGAATTGTGTGTGTGTGTGTTTTACCTCACATAAACTTGGCAAGGTAAGAGTGCCATGCTTTCTAATTGATCAGGACTGTCTTTATACCAAAGATGGCATGAATGGCTTCATCAAAGCCTAGGGGGTTTGTGTCTGACAAAGTCACTGTACTTTTGTCACCGTGAATGCAAATTGTAGGTTGTTGTCGGCTCCCGCAGAAGTAGCATAATCTGGAGTTACAGAAGCATAACAGACTAATCAAAGCTTTGTCGAACATCTCAGCACAATCAAGAAATTCATGAGAGCCCAAGGAACATCATGGCAAAGATGGATTGTGGGGTCTGACAGGCATTAAGGAGGTTTGGACTGAAAGTCAGGAACAAGATGGAGAGATAGGCAGACGGCAGCAAACTGGCAATATGTTCCTGAAGAGTGCTGGGGACAGCAGATGGACTGTTCTTTATCCCTGAGAGAAAGCTGGTTCTTCTCCATGGTTTTTACCACAAGAAAGGGAAAAAACTTTTTGCACCAGAAAGCAAAATATACATATTTTGACAGTACCCAGGCTTGTAAGGGAATAGCACAGTAATAAAAAAAAAATGAATGTCAGCAACTTTAACAACAATTCACAACATTTACAAGATCTGCTTTCTAACAACAGAGATCTGAACTGACATTAGGTATGGGAGAATCTGTCAATTTCAACTTTTTTTCTGTTTTTCATATTTCCAGTCTTTAGTTCTCCACATTTCCATATCAATCTGTGATTTTTTTTAATTAAAAAAATTGTGTGCAGTTTTGCCTAATATTTGCATTTTTGCACATTTGTACATATTTTTTTGTATGGGACATGGGTGGCACTGTGGTCTAAACCACTGAGCTTAGGGCTTGCCAATCAGAAGGTCGGTGGTTCGAATCCTGCCAACCTAGCAGTTTGAAAGCACGTCAGAGTGCAAGTACATAAATAGGCTCTGGCGGGAAGGTAAACGGTGTTTCTGTGCACTGCTCTGGTTTTGCCAGAAGCGGCTTAGTTATGCTGGCCACATGACCCAGGAAAACTGTCTGTGGACAAACGTCGGCTCCCTTGGCATAACTAGAGTGGTGAAAATTATTCGTATAGGCTTGTGAGAGCCATGTGACCAATCTGGAGTAACCAGTGTAACCTCTTCACTCGTTGAGCTTCTCAGGTAGACTGGAAGGGTAACAAAGGCTTGATTACCTAGTCCCTTCCAAGGTGAGCTAAGCCTGGCAGGACAGCTTACTCTATGGTCTTAACTGCTTCATGCACTGATTAGACTTAAGCAAGCAGGGCCTTTTTTCAACTGGAACTCACTGAAACTCTGTTTTGGCACCTCTCAGGTGGGCGCTATTGCCATTATAAGAGAACAAGGAAGCTGTTCATGGTGAGTTCTGGCACCTCTTTTTCTAGAAATATAGCACTGGACATAAGCATGCTGGTTATGAGACTAGTTATCTCACAATTTTCACTAGTATATGCATTTTATGCATACTTTACCCTGGTGTATATTTTTGTACACATTATATGGCTGGAGAACTGCATTGAAAAATTCAGAGATGTGTGCATTTTGAAGGATGGCTGTTTTTGTTCAGGTTTGGCTTTGCAAAGTACAAATTAAATAGGTTTGCCTTTAATTGCAAACTGAATTGATTTTCTCTCCCCTGCCTAGCTCAGTCACCTAAATAAAGGCACTGGATGGTGGTGCTTGTTGTTGTTGATGACGATGCGTGAGCATATCGTCTATAATTTTTGATGAACTCATTTGCACTGTTGCTGTCAATTATGACAGAAGTACTTTAGGGGTGAAAATTTTCCAGCCCCACCCTTCCCAGCTATCAAGTCTCCTCTGTTACATTGCGTCTGAGAAGCAATTGGAAGTTCTGTTTGTAATGATGTCACGGCCATGTGTCACCAAGCAATTACAGTTAGTGTGTAAGGGGTTTGGGTTTGTATATGTATGTGTGAAAGGAATCAGAGGATTATTAAGTCTCCAGCAGAGAGGAGGGTCCTTTTATTTTGGTTTAGAAGTGCTGGTGGAGGCAGGGAAAGCAAGAAGAGTAGCAAGCTTCAAGCTGATACACAAAAAGATTTATTCCCACTATATGTATGAAGTCTAGTGTAATTCAATTATATATATATTTAAGGATACATTTTCAGAGACATAGTTTCTTGCCTACGAATCTAGTGAAGCACTTTCTAGAGGTATCTTCTCTGGAGAGGAAGTCTGGTCAATGGGCAAACTAAGATTTGTAAGGTCATTTCCTGAGGAAATGCCCAAACTGGCCCCCGATGTGCCATTTGGGCTGCAGGTGACTGACCTCTCTTCCCCTGAAATGTCATGGTCCCATGAAAGTAGAGCAGCTGGTTTGGCACAATGGCTATATACTAACTGACGTTAGCAAAAGATTCTTTGTGTTACAAATGTTGCTTGAACATTCTTTGCGGGGAGAGCATCTGCTTTGCATGCAGAAGGTCCCAGGTTTAATCTCTGGCATATCCAGGTAGGGGTGGGAATGTATTCACTCTGAAACCCTGGAGAGCTTCTGCCAAGACAGCATAGACAATACTAAGCTAGATAAGTCAACGTAGTCTACGGCAGCTCCCTATAGTCCTATTATCAAATCTAAAAGCATTCCCAGGCTGCAAGTCTTTTCTTTAAGGGGGACACAACCCTTTCCAGCACAATCTGAAAGTATTTATTTGACGGGGGAATTCCTCACCCCACAACACCAGCAGTACCTCCATCTACACATGAGGCAACAGACACAATAAATCAAGAGGTAAGAGCGATTAATGGGTTGAATGAGTTCATTCTAAGAGAGAGTTCCCTTTGAAGAGGGATTGATTGATAAACCACTCTGGGAATTGTAACTCTGGGAGGGGAAATGGGGCTTTGTGTGTGTGTCCTAACAACTCTCAGCACCTTTAACAAACTACAGTTCACAGGATTCTTTGGGGGAGATGTGGATGCGACTATATATATATATATATATATATATAAAATATTTGCTTTCGTAGATTTTCACGGGTACAGGAATGCAGGTTTTGGTGTCCTCGGGTGTCTTCCCGTGTAAAAGTTGGGGTGTCTAGGCGACGTTTCGACGAGGTCTCACTCGTCATCTTCAGGCTGGTGCTTTCGGCTTCTTGTTACTGGAACAGAGCAGGATCTCAGTGTTTGAGTTCCTATAAATACTGTTGAGGAGGTGTGGCCTCTAATGTTCTTGGGCAGAGAGGGAGTTCCCAGGCTGGTGTGCCTTTTCTTCTTTTGTTTCTTAATTACTTGAGGGATATCTTGAGTGATTTCTTGAGTTGTATCCTGAGTACCACTTAGGTGGGTCATTAGGTGTGGATTAGTTGCTAAAGCCTTTGTGTCTTGACCTCTTGAACTTTGTGAAGAGTTTTTCTGGGAAGATGGTTGTACTGCATTTTGTTGTGCTCTGGCTTGGCTTCGTGTATAGGGGCGAGCTGTGGTTTTGTGGTCTGTGCCAGCCAGATCTGTGTAGGGATTGCAGGGGGGTGCAGCATCCGGAGGTGCCACCATGGTTTGGCTACTGGATGGTATCTGTAATTCATCTGTGGAGAGGGTCTGGGTTTGGGTCTGGTGTGGTTGATTGGTGATGGCGTTCTGTGTGCCTCTGGCTCTGGTGTCAGTTTTTGTGGGGAGGGCTAATTTCCAGATGTCTGGCAAGCGGGATGTGTCGTCACGCTTGTTCATGTTGTGAGGGTGTTTCTCTATCTCGATGGCTTCCATGATTATTCTCTTGTGGTGATGTTCCATGTTAAAGAGCAATTTGGAATCTGCAAAATTAATTTCGTGTCCTGTTTCTTTCATGTGTTGGAAAAGAGAGGAAAATCCTCCATAAACACAATATCAAAACAGCCTTTTGCACCAACCAAAAAATAGCCAATATCCTCAGAAACCCCAAGGATAAAATCCAGTTGGAAAACCAAGGGGTCTATGAAATACCCTGCAAAGTCTGCCCAGCCACGTACATTGGACAAACTAACAGACGAATAAATGCACGTATCGCAGAACACAAGAATGCCGTCAAAAAAGAAGAAAAAACTTCCTCTCTTTTCCAACACATGAAAGAAACAGGACACGAAATTAATTTTGCAGATTCCAAATTGCTCTTTAACATGGAACATCACCACAAGAGAATAATCATGGAAGCCATCGAGATAGAGAAACACCCTCACAACATGAACAAGCGTGACGACACATCCCGCTTGCCAGACATCTGGAAATTAGCCCTCCCCACAAAAACTGACACCAGAGCCAGAGGCACACAGAACGCCATCACCAATCAACCACACCAGACCCAAACCCAGACCCTCTCCACAGATGAATTACAGATACCATCCAGTAGCCAAACCATGGTGGCACCTCCGGATGCTGCACCCCCCTGCAATCCCTACACAGATCTGGCTGGCACAGACCACAAAACCACAGCTCGCCCCTATACACGAAGCCAAGCCAGAGCACAACAAAATGCAGTACAACCATCTTCCCAGAAAAACTCTTCACAAAGTTCAAGAGGTCAAGACACAAAGGCTTTAGCAACTAATCCACACCTAATGACCCACCTAAGTGGTACTCAGGATACAACTCAAGAAATCACTCAAGATATCCCTCAAGTAATTAAGAAACAAAAGAAGAAAAGGCACACCAGCCTGGGAACTTCCTCTCTGCCCAAGAACATTAGAGGCCACACCTCCTCAACAGTATTTATAGGAACTCAAACACTGAGATCCTGCTCTGTTCCAGTAACAAGAAGCCGAAAGCACCAGCCTGAAGATGACGAGTGAGACCTCGTCGAAACGTCGCCTAGACACCCCAACTTTTACACGGGAAGACACCCGAGGACACCAAAACCTGCATATATAAAATATATATATATATGAATTAGGGATATATATTTTTATGTATCATGTGTATATAGCAAGCTCTGTTCCCATGGGCAAGATGTGACACTGTGATTGTTTGCCACAACAGCACATAACGAGGCCTCGATCGTGGTTGCAACCTCCAGCTGCTATTATAATGCAAACTGTAATAATGTTAAGAGAGGCTCAGCTGGACGGTGCGATGGAGTGTGTCCTGAGTTTCTCATCTGGCATGCTTTGCGGCTGGAATGGCTGCCGGTCTCTCTGTTAGAGCTGGCTCCTGCTTGCCTCTGGGACTCATCAAAGCAGCTTTCCTCTTGATTATGGCCATTCCATTTGTTTTTCAAAAATCAATTTTAAGTCTATTACTTTCCATTTCTCTGCAACACTTTCCTTCTCAGCCTCCCAAATGTCATTAATGGCTTGCCTAAGCCTGCACAGCTTATGCAACCATGAGAGGCCAGCAAAATGTACCTACTGGAAGTCCTGGGCCACAGCTGGCAGAGTTAAAGATTTAAAAAGCGGCTGTGATAAGTCACAAGTGCAGCATGAGAAGGGGGGGGGGGGAGTTAATTGAGTTTGAACACTGACAAAACAGAGACTATGTTAACAGAGGCATTCAGTATGCAGAGTCAGTTCACAGCTAATTAAACCTTCCAAGGAGTTTCATCCAGCCCAAGTACAGCCATGTAATGATCTGTAGGCTCCAGTAGTCACACAATGCATAATTGTTCGACATTTCCCATTCAGGGCATTTTCAAAAACTTTTTTTTGCTGAGAGATGATACTTAAAGGGAAAATGCTAAGTTATACATTTCAAAGTTCTACGCACCTCCACCTTTGTCTTCTCTTCTGCAAATATGCAACGGTTGTCCTCCAGAGACATAGGTGTCGGCTCCATGGGGCGCTGGGTGCCCAAGCACCCACAAAATTCCCCATGAATGGGCTGGGCACCCACAGATTTCAGCACCAGAGCTGTGCACACTGCATGGCACCCATGGCCCCGGGCACCCACAGTCGTGGGGCCAAGCTGGCACTCCAGTCCAGACACATACAAAGCATAGTGTCCCCTCATGCCATGACAGATCAAGGTGAGCCCAGTAGGTCTGCTCCTCTTTTTTGTTCCTGTGTGCCCTTGTCTACACATGCACATGGATGTGCCTATGTGTACACATGCATTTTCAAGTCTTGAGTCATGGTGTACCATGAGGAAAGTTGCATCTCTACTAGGGTTTCCCCAGCCACTCTGGGCAGCTTCCAACAAAATATTAAAAATACATTAAAACATCAGTCATTGAAAACTTCCCTATACAGGGCTGCCTTCAGATGTCTTCTAAAACTCAGATAGTTGTTTATTTCCTTGACATTTGATGGGAGGGCATTCCACAGGGCGGGCACCACAACCAAGATGTATGGTGCCTTGTGGACTCCAGATAGGTTTTCAGAGATACAACTTCACTAAGTGTTGCCAATGAGGTGCCTTTCAGATATTGTTGGACTATAACTCCCATGAATCCCAGGCAACATAGCCAATGGTCAAGGATCATGGGAGCTGTAGTCTATCAACATCACATTGGCTATCCCTGGTTTAGATGACTACATTGGAGGCTAAAGAACATCACATCCAAGTTAAGGCTTTCCATTTCTTTATTCAGGGTCAGCTGTACAAGCAAAGCTGCCAGGGCTTCTGTGTAATGGACTCGGGAGATACGAGCTGCCAGAAGACTGGGCTTTGAGTTCTTTCCTCCTCCTAAAAAATCAGCTTCTGTGCAAATGCACAAACCACTGCATAGGACAAAGAATTATTCTCAAGGCCATACCTGAATTCCTCACTCTGCTGGAGGGTTGCTGAACGAATGGGGTTTTAATCTACTGTAGCTAAATTCTCTGTGTAATATTAATCATGTCAGGAATGAGAGGAAGCAGATATTTCATGTAAGCAGAGGAAGCGTGGCAGTTAAAGTAAGGGAAAAGGCATCCTGGTTTTAAAATGCTCACGATATTTTAGCCAACTATTCTTCTACTACTATTATTGCTTAGTCTTTGCCATCTTTCATTAGCCTGCCCTAACTTGTAATTTTGCTAGGCATGCTTTTACAATTCATTTGCCACATCATATTTTTCACCAGAGGCTCCATCATTAGGATGATCACAGTACATAAAAAGAAACCTGTTGGTTTATCTCTTATATGCTTCTTAATAATCCAAACACTGACCCTGCCTTTCCACTGTGCTGGAAGAAATGAAATGCAATCAATGCGCTGTTAGAAATTGCTAGGCTCTTTGCTTTTGAAACAAGACAGGCATTCCAATCAGTTTTAATTTAAGAAATAACACTTCAGAAATAGTAGCTTTGACAAATAGCCTATTGAGATGTCCTTCTCTGTATCAGAGATTGTGAACCTCAGGCCCTCCAGCTATTGCTGGACTATAACTACCATTATTAGTGGTCATGCTGGCAGGGGGTTAAAGGAACTGTGAGGGAGTGGGTGGCGTTGTGGTCTAGACCACTAAGCCTCTTTGGGAAGGTTGGCGGTTTGAATCCCAGCGATGGAGTGAGCTCCCATTGCTCTGTCCCAGTTCCTGCCAACCTAGTAGTTTGAAAGCACACCAGTGCAAGTAGATAAATAGGTACCGCTGCAGAGGGAAGGTAAACAGTGTTTCTGTGCGCTCTGGCTTCTGTCATGGTGTTCCGTTGCGCCAGAAGCAGTTTAGTCATGCTGGCCACATGACCCAGAAAGCTGTCTGTGGAAAAACACCAGCTCTCTCAGCCTGAATCGAGGTGAGCGCCGCACCCCAAAGTCACCTTTGACTGGACTTAACTGTCCAGGCGTCCTTTACCTTTTTACCTAAAGGAATTGGAGTTCAGCAAGATTCTCCATTCCTGTTGTACATTATTGTTCTTCAGGGTGGATTACACACTGCTTTCCCCTGTGTGAGTTGTCCCAGTCTTCCCTAATCATGCACACATATACAGTTTTAACCTGTGAAAGGGCAAGTCACTGATATGATTGGTAACAATTCCTTCACTATGGGACTTTTTCCTTTTGTTGCAATAATGGAGCAGGAATTGTTGTATACAATCCCCTGACTGCTTCAGTCACACATAATGCAACCTTAGATCCATATTCACATGGCCAATGGCCAGAGAATATGGGAGATGTAGTCCAACATCTGAACATTGCTCATTCCTGCTACCCTAGACCTTTGCTGTAGTCATGGAAATACCTACAGCAAGGCTGGGGAACCTGCTGGCCTCCAGATATTGCTGGACTCCAACTCCCACCATCCCTGACATTTGGCCATGTTGGCTTGAAGCTGGAGTCCAACAACATCTGGGGCACTACATGTTCCCCATTCCTGGCCTACTGCATTGTTGAAGCTGCTGGAGTCACCAGACCCATTTGTTGTCAATCAGTGGTGTTCATCCATGGAATCCAAACAGAATTAAAAGCAACACTTTGGAAGTTAGAGTGAGGAGGGGGAATCTATTTTTGACAAACTATTTCTAGATCAAAACTAACAGTTTCTAGAAGCAGTCAGGGCACATATTAACACAGAACAAAAGACATAAGAGGGTGAATTAACTGAGCAAGCAATCCTTCAGGGAAGCTGATAAAATAATCCAGGTATAACCCTTCTTCAGAAATTCTGTTATTTGCAACAATGGTTTGAAATACTTCCTCAGAGGAAAATCAAGCAGGAGCTGGTAATTATAGAATTGCTTGGCATCAGTTCAGGTGGATATAATTAGGATTGAACTAGCCACTCAACTGCTTTGGAAGAAAGACAATTAATGATTTAAAACTCAAGGTAGCATGGGTCTAGGGCAATATTTCTTCTCCCCTCCCACTGAATTTGGGGCAGAAGGCAGAAGGCAGAAGGAAAGAACCTAGATGTTGGGCAATCGCTCACACAGAAGGGCAGGAAATAATTCAGAGGCAGATGTAAGTTGCAAGGAAGAATAATGATGTTACTCTATGTACCCTGGCTCTGAACAGGGAAGAAATAACAGGGCTTGATCAATGACAAGTTGTGTAGAAGGAGATGTGAGATGATGAAGAACCAGCAGAGGGATCTTGTAGGGAATAATGATATCTTGGCCCCCTGGTCCACATCTTCTTTCCCAGCAGGTGTGTTTGGAACGATTGATGAGTCCTCGGGCTTAGGCAGTCGGCAGTAATTTAGAGTGGTTGGCCATGCGCAAGCAACTCTCATTGTTGGCGACAGCTTCATTACAGCCAGCCCATCTTTCACTTACCGGAGACCTTCTTCCATCAAAGAGAAGATAAATGGAAAAATACACCAGACCCTATATGTTTGTGATATTATCCTCTCCATTTCCCCCCTGGTCTACTTTTATTTACAGTTTTTGAACTTTCCCTTTAAGTGGTAGGAGAGACTCTCAGAAATAGCCTCCCTGGTTTCATCTGCACGCAATTGACTTGGAGTCAGTTAACTTGGGATGACCTGAAGCGCCTTCTGATTTGCTCAACTTATTCTGATGGATTAATCAAAGGCTAAAGTGAATGGAGAGATCACTGTAAAGATCAAGTGCTCTTGATTAATCTCTGGTGGTTATATCAATGATGGATGACACTCACTGATTTTGTCAGAAGCAGAGGAACCTGTGAATGACACACAATAGTAAGGAGTGGGGTGTGGCCTTCCTCATAACATGGTTTTTTTTCTCATCGAAGGGCTTCGTAAAATGGCTAAAACTTTGTACGGATCACATTGTGCGAAGATTGCTCACAACAATATGCTGTTTTGGGTGCACTTTGTGAACACAATGCTCAGACGCTGGGGTACTTATACATGCAAATGAAATACCATGTATGAGTGGGATAGTTCATGTTGGATATTTAGTTATTTATATTCTATTTACCATATTTTTTCGTCTATAAGATGCCCCCTATTTTTGGGGACTCAGATTTAAGCAAATGGGGGGAGATGTATCCGTGTATAAAATGTCCCCTAATTTTTGACATTATTTTTAAAGGAAAAAACCTAGTCTTATACACAGTATATTCCGTCCTTCCTCCCGAAGGAATCCAGTGGGGCAAACACACACACACACACACACACACACACACACACAGAAACATCCTCTCAACCAGTGATTTCAGGGTTGTCAAGAACGGTATGTTCTGGTGGTTTTTCATATGCAGAAAATTACTTTCTGTTTAGGAAGAATGTATCCCTTGGGGGAGGGGCCAAATCTTAGTGGCAGAGCATCTGCCTTGCACGCAGAATGTCTTAGGTTTAGTTTCTGTTCTCTCTAAGTAGGGCTGTGCAAACTCCTCTTGCCCCAAAGCCTGGAGGCTCACAACCAATCAGAGCAGACCATACTAAGCTAGGTGGACCAATGGTCTGACTCTGAATAAAACATCTTCCTATTTCCTAACACCTCTGATGGATTTTCTTTGTTTTGTACTTCTGTACAGCTTGCGGAATACAAATACAAACAGTAGAATGCATGTACACCTATTTTTGTTCCCCCAGCTCTTACTGAGGAGTGGATTATGCCCTTGGGGAGATGAATACTCATTAATGAGAATGGGGATTGATGTGTCAAATACGAAGCAGGCTTCCTGTGGGAAGAAAAATGACTGGTGCACCTTTCAAGCATACATTCCACATAAGAGCTTAAATGTAGATTTGATCTATTAGGTAGTCAGTTTAAATTGAATCTATTTATACTTCATCTGATAATAAAATGTTGACTTTGATAACTCATCTTCCTCAAAAAGATAGTTTGGACATTGCATGAATGTGTTGCAGAAGTGCTCAATGGTTATGAGAATGCAATCAGTTAGTCTCAGGGCTCAGGCATCACTTCTCTTGTGTGCTGGGGATTCCTACTGGAAAAACAAAACATGGTCTTATCTGCTTTAAAAAGTGAGAGGACTGTTTGGTGCCATTTATCCTTTTAGGTTCTATTGTTTCAACTTCTTCCCTTTCTGCCTGCCTGATTTGTCCATGTCTCTGTCTGTCTGTCTGTCTGTCTGTCTGTCTGTCTGTCTGTCTGTCTGTCTCTCTCTCTCTCTCTCTCTCTCTCTCTCTCTCTCTCTCACACACACACACACACACACACACACACACACACACTGTATACATGATCTTTAGATGTACAGTGGTACCTCGGGTTACATACGCTTCAGGTTACAGACGCTTCAGGTTACAGACTCCGCTAACTCAGAAATATTACCTCAGGTTAAGAACTTTGCTTCAGGATGAGAACAGAAATTGTGCAGCAGCGGTGTGGCAGCAGTGGGAGGCCCCATTAGCTAAAGTGGTGCTTCAGGTTAAGAACAGTTTCAGGTTAAGAACGGACCTCTGGAACGAATTAAGTTCTTAACCCGAGGTACCACTGTATTTCTTATCCCTAGCATCTAGTAGTGAGTTTTTCTGTAGATTCGGGAGACCCAAGGCCTTTTACTCACATCTTTTGAATTTATTTAATTTTGAGTTGGCATAATAAAAACTGGAGAATGTGGTATCACCTACTCAGACAGAATGCTACGGCAGTGGCATTTTAAATGTAGGAAATATAACGAGACACCGGAAATTACACCATTGTCAGAAAAGATGAATGGTACAACTATAGGCAGCTAATTGGAACCTTACTTCTGAGCACCATGGAGGTTATTCATTCTGTGTGGAAAGTGTCGTTATATAGTTTACTCACTAGATGGTACTGGACACTGTTGTATCTGGGCGGAGTTAGGAGTTTTCTGTTCTTTTTCTTCTAATAACTAAAATTCTGGTCTAGACTTCCATGACGACGCATACATGTTTCAGAAAACACAAACTAAAATTTAATGTAATTATAACACATACATACACTTCTCTAGAAATATAGCAGTAGACTTGGAAAGGACCCCAAGGGTCATCTAGTCCAACCCCCTGCAAGTCAGGAATCTCAGCTAAAGCATCCATGACAGATGGCCATCCAACCTCTGCTTAAAAACCTCCAAGGAAGGAGATGTCATTTCTCTTTGATGAAAACCTGATAAAATATTTCATTTCTCTTTATAGATAAAATATTTTATTTCTCTATATGAACTGAAAAAAATATTTTATTTCTTTTCATAAACTGATAAAAGATTTTTCTTTATAAAATGATAAAATGCTGCTTACAAGGAAACTTCACTAACTGAACATGAACAATTCTCCAGCTAGGGATCATTCTGACCCTCTGTGAAGAACCCTGGAATGTATTTCGTACTCTCCCTACCCAAGCAACCAATTTATTTCCATACTCATAGAATCATAGAATCATAGAATCATAGAATCATAGAGTTGGAAGAGACCACAAGGGCCATCGAGTCCAACCCCCTGCCAAGCAGGAAACACCATCAGAGCACTCCTGACATATGGTTGTCAAGCCTCTGCTTAAAGACCTCCAAAGAAGGAGACTCCACCACACTCCTTGGCAGCAAATTCCACTGTCGAACAGCTCTTACTGTCAGGAAGTTCTTCCTAATGTTTAGGTGGAATCTTCTTTCTTGTAGTTTGGATCCATTGCTCCGTGTCCGCTTCTCTGGAGCAGCAGAAAACAACCTTTCTCCCTCCTCTATGTGACATCCTTTTATATATTTGAACATGGCTATCATATCACCCCTTAACCTCCTCTTCTCCAGGCTAAACATGCCCAGCTCCCTTAGCCGTTCCTCATAAGGCATCATTTCCAGGCCTTTGACCATTTTGGTTGCCCTCCTCTGGACACGTTCCAGTTTGTCAGTGTCCTTCTTGAACTGTGGTGCCCAGAACTGGACACAGTACTCCAGGTGAGGTCTGACCAGAGCAGAATACAGTGGCACTATTACTTCCCTTGATCTAGATGCTATACTCCTATTGATGAGGCCCAGAATTGCATTGGCTTTTTTAGCTGCCGCGTCACACTGTTGGCTCATGTCAAGTTTGTGGTCAACCAAGACTCCTAGATCCTTTTCACATGTACTGCTCTCAAGCCAGGTGTCACCCATCTTGTATTTGTGCCTCTCATTTTTTTTGCCCAAGTGCAATACTTTACATTTCTCCCTGTTAAAATTCATCTTGTTTGTTTTGGCCCAGTTCTCTAATCTGTCAAGGTCGTTTTGAAGTGTGATCCTGTCCTCTGGGGTGTTAGCCACCCCTCCCAGTTTGGTGTCATCTGCAAATTTGATCAGGATGCCCTTGAGTCCATCATCCAAGTCGTTGATAAAGATGTTGAATAAGACCGGGCCCAAGACAGAACCCTGTGGCACCCCACTAGTCACTCTTCTCCAGGATGAAGAGGAACCATTGATGAGCACCCTTTGGGTTCGGTCAGTCAGCCAGTTACAAATCCACTGAGTGGTAGCATAGTCAAGACCGCATTTTACCAGCTTCTTTACAAGAATATCATGGGGCACCTTGTCAAATGCCTTGCTGAAATCAAGGTAGACTACATCCACTGCGTTCCCTTCATCTACCAGGCTTGTAATTCTGTCAAAAAACGAGATCAGGTTAGTCTGACATGACTTATTTTTCAGAAATCCATGCTGACTATTGGTGATCACAGCATTCCTTTCTAGGTGCTCACAGACTGTTTGCTTAATGATCTGCTCCAGAATCTTCCCTGGTATTGATGTCAGACTGACTGGGCGGTAATTATTTGGGTCCTCTCTTTTCCCCTTTTTGAAAATAGGGACAACATTTGCCCTCCTCCAGTCTGCCGGGACTTCGCCTGTTCTCCAGGAATTCTCAAAGATGACTGCCAGTGGTTCTGAAATCACATCTGCCAGTTCATTTAATACTCTTGGATGCAGTTCATCTGGCCCTGGAGACTTGAATACATCTAGACTAGCCAAGTATTCTTGTACTATCTCCTTAGTTATTCTGGGCTGTGTTTCCTCTGCTGAATCATTTGCTCCAAATTCTTCAGGTCGGGCATTGTTTTCTTTATCGGAGAAGACTGAGGCAAAGAAGGCATTGAGGAGTTCAGCCCTTTCTGTGTCCCCTGTTTGCATTTCACCATCTTCTCCTCTGAGTGACCCCACAGTTTCTTTGTTCTTCCTTTTGCTACGAACATACCCATAAAAGCCTTTTTTGTTGCTTTTAACCTCTCTAGCAAGCCTGAGTTCATTTTGTGCTTTAGCTTTTCTGACTTTGTGTCTACACGTGCTGGCTATTTGTTTGAATTCCTCTTTGGTGGTTTCCCCCCTTTTCCATTTTTTGTACACATCCTTTTTTAATCTTAACTCAGTTAAAAGTTCTTTAGATAGCCACCCTGGCTTCTTTAGGCACCTTCCATGTTTCCGTCTCATTGGTATTGCCTGAAGTTGTGCCTTTACTATCTCCCTCTTAACAAACTCCCAGCCATCTTGAACTCCCTTTCCTTTTAGTATTACTGTCCATGGGATCTCACCCAGCACTTCCCTAAGCTTTATGAAGTCGGCTTTCTTAAAGTCGAGAAATTGAGTCCTAGTATGCTTGGCTGCTCCTTTCCGCTGTATAGTAAACTTCAGAAGAGCATGATCACTCGCGCCTAATGATCCTTCCACTTCTACCCCACTAACCAGGTCATCAACATTGGTTAGGACCAGATCTAAAATGGCTGTTCCTCTTGTTGCTTCTCCCACTTTCTGGACAATGAAGTTGTCTGCAAGGGCAGTGAGGAATCTGTTTGACCTTATGCTCTTGGCTGAGTTTGACATCCAACAAATATCTGGGTAATTGAAGTCCCCCATTACTACTATCTCCCTTCCTTTTGCATGCTTGGCCATCTGTTCCAGGAAGGCATCATCTATGTCCTCCGTTTGGCTTGGGGATCTATAGTAAACTCCCACAATGAGGTCACTGTTATTCTTCTCTCCCTTAATTTTGACCCAAATGCTCTCACTTTGGCTTTGAGGTTCTAAATCTTGGATCTCTTCACAGGTATACACATCCCTGACATATAACGCCACTCCTCCTCCTTTCTTGTCTGGTCTGTTTCTTTGAAATAGATTGTATCCCTCCATTATTACATTCCAATCGTGGGATTTATCCCACCAGGTTTCAGTGATTCCTATTATGTCATATTTAGTTTGCTGTACCAGGAGCTCAAGCTCATCTTGTTTATTTCCCATGCTTTGCGCATTAGTGTACAGACATTGAAGTCCATTAATCATTCCCCCGTGTCTCTTATTTAAGGATTTTCTCCTCCCACCACTAGGTCTGCATGCTCTTTGCTCCATTCGGTCTATGACATTTGGATGATCATCTTCATCAATTGATAGACTCCTACCTTCAGGAGCACTGTCTCCCTCCCCCACATTAGTCAGTTTAAAGCCCTCCTGATGAGGTTTCTGAGATTTTTTGCAAAAACATTCCTCCCAACCGTTGTGAGGTGCAGCCCATCGCTTGCCAGAAGTCCATCTTCAAGAAACTGCATTCCGTGATCTAAGAATCCAAACCGTTCCTGTTTGCACCATTTGCGAAGCCAGTTGTTCACTTCCACTATTTTTCCCTCTCTCCCTGGGCCACGTCGTTCAACTGGGAGGACAGATGAGATGACAATTTGTGCATTTAATTGCTTCAATTTCCTGCCCAGAGCCTCGTAATCTCTTTTGATCTTCTGGAGGCTATTGCTTGCAGTGTCATTGGTTCCCACATGAACCAAGAGGAAGGGGTATTTGTCAGTGGGTTTTATGATTCCTTGCAGTCGTTCAGTTACATCTTGGATCTTAGCCCCGGGGAGACAGCACACTTCCCGAGACATCTTGTCAGGCCCACAGATCACTGCTTCTGTTCCCCTCAGTAGGGAATCCCCTATCACCACTACACGCCTCCTCTTAGGTCTGGTCGGGGTTCTTCTGTGAGCTGTCGGTTCCAAGGTCGCCTGGACATTCCCAGAGGACTGCCTTTGCTCCTCGTCTTCATATACCTGATCGACTGTAATAAAGTACTCAAAGTATTTTATGTAAGTGGATGTTCACCAGGCTAGCCTTTGTTTACCAGAAATGAAAGAGACAATGGCTGTATTTTCTCAAATGGATGTGGACAAAAGGTTTCATGAGAACTCTCTGACATTTCATTTTAAATGTCTGTGCTGTTACTGTTTCTTAAAAAATAAAACATGTACAGTACACATGAGTGAAGTCAAATTGCCAACTTCCTGCTACATCATTTTCTGGATGCAAGAAGCTTTCAAGAGGTTAAGGTTCTAATGAACCTACGCACTCAAGAGTTCTCATGCTTACAAAGAAATCCTGTGCTTTTCTTCTCAAGCTATGGTGCAATCCTAACCATCCCTACTCAGAAGTAACTTCTACTGAATTCAGTGGAACTCACTCCCAGGTAAGAAGAACTCAGTGGAACTCACTCCCAGGTAAGAAGAGTTAGGATTGCACTCTTAGTCTCTACAAGGAGTTAGGGCTGCATTCAGATGTCTTCTAAAACTCAGATTGTAGTTTATTTCCTTGACATCTGATGGGAGGGTGTTCCACAGGGCGGGTGCCACTACCAAGAAGGCCCTCTGCCTGGTTCCCTGTAGCTTCACTTCTCACAGTGAGGGAACCACCAGAAGGCCCTCAGCGCTGGACCTCAGTGTCCGGGTTAAATGATAGGGGTGGAGACGCTCCTTCAGGTATACTGGGCCAAGACCGTATAGGGCTTTAAAGGTCAGCACCAACACTTTGAATTGTGCTTGGAAACGTACTGGGAGCCAATGTAGGTCTTTCAGGACCGGTGTTATATGGTCTCGGCGGCCACTCCCAGTCACCAGTCTAGCAGTTCTCTGTGGATTCAGACATGAGTCTCCCCCAGGCCAACTTGGAGATGCTGGGGATTGAACCCAGGACATTCTGCCTGCAAGGCAGATGCTCTACCACTGAGCTACGGTTCTTCCTCAGAATAACTTTATAGCAAAAGGCATTTTGATGGTGTAAATTCTCTTACCTTTTAATGGCATGCTGCACCTACCAAAGATGCTTCTTTTAAGCAACCTTTCAAGCGACAGCAGCCCTACCCACCATGACAATGTTGGCTCTCACGTTGGCCAGCAGGATACAAGCCTGAAAAGTCCTGCTTCCACATCTAGATTCTTTGGTGGCAGGCCTGTTTGAATATCCATATAACCTGCCATTTATCATTATCCTTTGTTTACAAGCCTCCAGCCAGATCTCAATTCCTGCGATGGGGCTCAGATCCAAACCTATTTGCCGTAATTGTTCTAAGATTTTGTGAGGCATTGAATCAATAAAGTGTTTACTGTTTAACTTACTTATCTAATAATATTTTACATTTATATAGAGCCTTTCATCCTGAAAGATTTCGAAGCGCTTCACAAACTATGCTAATATAATTGCAGCGCCAGCAGAAATGCGTCAGTAGCAGAACAAACAGGTTAGCGTTGAGCCGAGAAATGTCCTGGACAAGGACATTGGGCAAAGTGGCTGTTTTCAAAACTTAAAAGGCCTGCTCTGGGCCTCTTTATCATGCGCTGGTTTCAGTTGTTTTAACAGGTGTTTGCCTCAAGGAATTTCCAGCAGAGCAAAACTAAATATGCATTGCAGATTCTTTGCAAATGCTGCATAGGAAAGATATTCCCCTTTGGGTTTGGGAGAAGCTCTAAAGTTGTTATTTATCGTAGGAACTACATGATTATTCCTTGAAAGCACCACAATCTCTGGCTTACTGGTTCTATACATTATTGTTATTCTATACATTATTTTTAAAAATAAAATAAATGGGTTACAGATACCCAAACAAAACTCTGCTCCATCACTAGGGATTGCATGCATGGACTTTTAGCATGCACGTAACAGCAAGCAACAAGAGCCAGTGCTATTTCACGAAACCCTCTCCCTCAAAGCCCTGATTTAAGTCCAAACATTATTCAAATATCTTTCAGCTCACCTCTAAATTTGATGGTAGAAATCCTAATTTAATAAATGTGAGTATCAGTGATTTCCCTGTGCAGACCTATGACCATCTTGTTTTGCCCAAAGGTGAGAAGACTAAGAGATGTAAATCTTTTTCATAATGCTATTGATATGGATTTGATTGTTGGATAGGTAGGGTTGCTAATATAGTTCCCCAAACTTTGTTTGCCACTGGATCAGATGGCAAAGATGCCATTAATATATCACCACCATCTGAGTGGTTCACAAGTTGGGTATTTAAGGATGATGTATTCAGCTTTCCCCATAAATAATCTGGCATCACATAGAACCACATGGACTCATAGTTATGCCTTGTACTTCAGTGATACGTACTACCAAAAAACAAAAGCAAAAACTATATATAAGATACCATTATGGGCACCTAAATTTCTCCCATATTAAAGAAACCCCATCAAGTACTTTGCTGCTTCATGTGGTGTTTGATAATTATTATTATTATTATTATTATTATTTATTTATTTATACCCCACCTCTCTGACTGGGTTTTCCCAGCCACTCTGGGCGGCTCCCAGCACAATTAAAAACACAATAAAACATCAGACATTAAAAATGTCCCTAAACTAGACTCTGAGTGTGCACTAGACTTGGCAGGAAGTTGCATGCTGAGGTGTGCATTTAAAAAATACAATTAAAATAAAGATCAATTTTGAAACTAACATTGTCTGGGTAATAAATTTTGTATGGTGTGACAAACCAATAATTAATTTTGGAACTGTAAAGGTTACTATGTAGGTTCAACAAAGGTATAAAAAGCAATGAGGTTAAAAGAGAAAAAAATTCACATAAGAAAACATCTTGGCAGAAACCATACTGCAGATAAATGGAAGTAAACAACTGGGTTGGCTGGCTAGAGGGATTTGATATTAAGTAGTCTAAAATTTTCCACTGGAATGTGGAAATAGTAGTGGCATTATATATATATATACACACACACACACACACACACACACACACACACAGAGAGAGAGAGAGAGAGAGAGAGAGAGAGAGAAATGAAATGAAATGAAATAAATAATTATGAAAAAATCATACAACAAAGCTAAACTGCTCTAGAATGGAAGCAGCCATTGACTGCAAGTATTCTGCAAGTATGTGCATGTAACTGTATTCTATAATACGTGTACAGTATATGTTACCAGCTAGCCTAAGTCTTAAGAAATATAATAAGAGAAACTATTCCCTCCCTCAACTTAAAATCCCGTGAATTTCTCCCACCAGTCTTCTTTTAAAAGGAAATGGGCTTAAGTGAATAGAGACAGCTCTATTCTGAAAAATAAAATTAAAATAAATTGCAGCCAAAGATAATTTGTTTGGGGGAGGGGTAAAAAGTCAGGAGCCCATTTCAATGTCAATGAGATTACTTACTAGAAAATTAAATACATTTTCTGTTAAATGTAATAATGAATTCCATTGTCTGTGCTGCTCAGGCAGAACTACAATATAATTGTGTTTAATACAATTAAACACAGTCTCTATTAAAAGTAATAATGTGGTCTATTGTCTAGTATATTACTCAGGCAGAACTACAATACGATGAAGGCCTTGTATCTGAGAAGGACACAAGAGTGCTTATTGCATCCTCATTTTGAACGTTACATCCTGAGGCTCTTCTAACAACTTTGCTTTGTATTTCCACATAGAGCAGAGAACCCTTACTAGTTATCTCTGCTGGAGTGAAATGCATTTGGTGGCCTTAATACTTTTATCATCACTGAAACCAACAACCTTTCTGCAAGCCACATTTTGGTTGCCTTAGCAGAGAATCCATATATAACAGGGGCCACGAAGGATGGTAGGCAGTTTAAAATGATTATCATTGTTGCAGGTAGGTAGGCCTTTCCTTACAGAGGAAGGACCAATTATGGATGACTAAGGTGTGCCATCAAGGGACGCGGGTGGCGCTGTGGGTTAAACCACAGAGCCTAGGGCTTGCCGATCAGAAGGCTGGCGGTTCGAATCCCCGTGACGGGGTGAGCTCCCATTGCTCGGTCCCTGCTCCTGCCAACCTAGCAGTTCAAAAGCATGTCAAAGTGCAAGTAGATAAATAGGTATCACTCCGGCGGGAAGGTAAATGGCATTTCTGTGCGCTGCTCTGGTTCGTCAGAAGCGGCTTGGTCATGCTGGCCACATGACCTGGAAGCTGTACGCCGGCTCCCTCAGCCAATAAAGCGAGATGAGCGCCGCAACCCCAGAGTCGGCCACAACTGGACCTAATGGTCAGGGGTACCTTTACCTAAGGTGTGCCATCACTGGGAACTATGAAGCCATGGGTGGCTAAAAAGTACTCTTCCCCATCTGATGGTGTTTTGGATTTCAAGGCTGGAGTTGGTGGGAGTTGTGGTCCACAACACCTAGAGGACATCAGGCTGAGAAAGCCTGTTTTAGACTTCAGAAATAGTGCATTTATGTCTGTAGACGAGGAGAGAGCTCTCAGCTAAGCCTGGGAACAGTACAGACAGGAAACCCCTGCCTTTATTGTGGGTGGTTTGCTTCAAAACTGGTCAGCATGACAGGACAACAGAAGTTTGATATTAGAGTGAATGATATGAGCAATTATATAGCGCACACTCAAAAGGCCTCTGCAGATTAAGTTGTAGTCCTTACAACAAGCCTGTCAGGTGGGTCAGAGTGTGATGAAGAGCAGCTTCCCTAAGGCTGCCTAGGAAGGTCATGGCTGTCTGAAAAAGTTGTACCAGGGACTTTCGGATTCACAGTCAGTGTCTTTGCCACTATTCTCATCCAGGGCACTTGTAGCACAAGAGAAGATCAAAGACACTTTTAAGTTTTTGTGTGGCAAAATGTCCTATGAGCTGCCAATAGAGCTGTCAGTTTGAGAAGAAATAATTCAGCAGCCATTTTTAAAATTGCAATTAGCTAGAGAGACAGCAGCAGCAGCAGCATTTTTTTAAAAAAGAAAGTTAGGTGGAAATAGGAAGCTGGGAAGTCTTGTAAATATAGAATGCTGAATGCAACACCAGCTGCATGGCACATTTGCAAATTTCATAGTTCATCTTCTGTTGCCCTGCTCTGTTTTAATAGCTGCCTGCTTGAAATAGTTTTAAAGGTGATGTAAGGCTGGAAAGATACAAAGGGAAATAAATATTTAAGACCAGACACCACTTGCAATTGGCTCAAGTGCTCCAAGGTGGTAATTTCATATTCGTGGAAAAGAAATAAAAAATCAATAAAATATTCAAAGCACTTTCCACTAGACCTTAAAGTGCCCTTTACTGCATCATAAAAGCAGCATGATACTATTACTGATTACTCACTGGGAGACAGAGACCAAAGCTGTGAACGTTCTCTGCTTTTCCTGTTCATAACCCTTTCAAGCTTGAACTTCACAATGCATTTTTTTTTTTTTTGAAGCAGGTTTTGGCCTTTGATCTCTAAAGACATCAAAAACCCCTCCACAAGTGAGCCTAGCACTTGTCTTTAGGTGTTGGGTTATAAACAACCATTGCCAAGGGAAATGAATCTAACAATCTTTTCCACCTGGGACTGGTTCTTTCTTGTTACCATGACCTTGAAAGGCTGAAATAAATCTGAAATCTTCAAAAGGACAGAGTTATGAAAAGTTGAAGGGTGGAAAAAAATATATTTCGCCTTCTTTATTACATTACTAGCAACATTTAGATTGCAGGCCTGTGCAGATCTACCAGGGAGAAAGTCTGATAGAACTCAAGGGGACTTATTTCATAGTAGACATGAACAAGGTGGATCTGCATCAAAGTGTTGTAGTGTGGAGTGAAGCCTGATTCCAGCCAGCCAGAATACTACATTCCATTCCCCTATCTAGTTTTCTGTTGCCCATCCCTGGCAAATAAATAAATAAATCCAATCTCTATTCTGTGGCCGCTGAGCATGCTCAATCAGCCATTTTGGGTGTTCCTGGCCCCCTATTTCCCGGCTAAATATTTGATTTTGTTGTATTTCTGCAAAACCCAGCATTCCTTTGAATCTGCCGATATGCCCCTCCTGTGTAGTTGGTTCCATTTTGGCAAAAGAGGATTCATACAATAAGAATTGGTTCGTGATGATGATGATGATGATGATGATGATGAGATTCCATTACACAGAGTACTTTCACATTTAGTAAGCGGTGGGAGCACAGAAGAAGCCAATCTGGAGTACAATCCAACACAGAAGCTGTTATGCATTGGCACATTTATACCCAATTGAAATAAAAAGGTGTCCAATCCACCAACTGTAATAAAGGTGCTTCTTAGAGCTCTTCCATGCTCTCAATGTGTTGTTACCCTCAATAAAATTTTTGCTCAAGTGAATTTGCACAATATATCAATATGCAATTTTAACTTACAGAAATAGCTACTGCAATTTCCCACGATCCTCCATTTCACCTGTACTTCTCCAAATACCACATAGTGAAGCTGCAGAATATGGTATTACAATAATAAATGATTGGAACCTACCTGAGATGGCTTGACAAGAAGATTAGACCCTGAACTTTGTCTAGTAGGCAGGACACAAGTATTTCTAGCTAGCTAGCTAGCTAACTAACTACTAGCTAACTAACTAACCAACCAACCAACCAACCAGACCACAGGTAAATGAGTCATTGGAACAGTGTCCTATAGTCTCATTCCGATATTTGTCTTTTGGGTTACTTCAGCATGTGGAGGAGAAGAATGGGGACAGCTCCACTAGCTCTGTCTTCCTGTCCCCATTGCCCTTCACAAATCAGAGAGTGACTGGCTGCAGTTGGGAGCATGCTCTATTCATGTGTGCTCCCTGTCTCATGCAGAAGCCTGAATAGGGCTTGTGAGATTTGGGTTGATTCTTCACTCAGTGTCATGGGCCAGAAGTCGGCTTCACCTGCTGAGCAGCAGCCTGAAGGAGCAGAAGGCAAAGTGACTCCACCTGCTGCTGATCAGCCTTCTTTCTCCTGATGAGAACCAGCTGGCTCCAGCTTTCTTAAGCAGGGTCTCCAGCCTCAGTCAGTTGCTGGAAACAACATTTGTCATTCCTGACCAAACCTTGCTGCTTCTTGTGAACTTGGGCCCTTGGCTTTCTTGACCCCTGGATCATCCAACTACATGAACTGAGATACTCTTGACCTTGGGATTGGACTGAACCCTGTATACATACTCTGCCTCCAGGAAAGTACCCCCCTGAAACTTGGCTGGTTGGCTGACTTCTTCCTCCATTGAGTTCTGCTGGGGCTGGCAGCACAGGACTACAACACTCAATCCCAATCAGGGTAGCAGTTTACAGGCCTGCTTTTTAATAGAATGTTTAGTTCATTCAAGGCATGCAACACAGGATCAACATTATTATGTGCCTCTCTCTTGCTCGGAAGGGGAACGTGCGGAATTTTCTGAGCTGTTAGATTACCTGAGAGCTTTGTGGGTATGTGCGTTTGGTCTGTTAGTTCCATGCTATTCTGAAGGGATAGCTGGAACCAGAAGCCAGCATAAGTCTGCCAGATGTCCAGAAGCTCCACAAGGGATCCTATGATATTTGCCTAATGCAAATGGGCTTTAATTAAAGAGAGATTCTGTATTTACTTTTGCTACCTTTGGGCCAAATGTGCAGCAGAGCAGAACGTGCTGTGCAGTGTATGGCAAGAACAGCACATGGGAGATTAACCTCAGAAGAACAAACAGAGCATTCAGGTTGAAAACGATACGTGGCTGATCTGAATGGGGTTGCCAAGTTGTTACTCGGTGATTAGCTCTTTACAACAAAGTCCCTGTGACTTTCACCTTCTATTCTGCCCTTGGTCCTTTAGTCTGCCCCTCTGAGAATCACATACTTGAGGTTGTGCTTGCTGGAGAGTAGGCGGGGGAGGTGGGCAGATGAAACGGCCTTGAGAGGAATGGGTGGGAGAAGTAGCTGTTTTGCCTTCATTCATATTTTTTAAATCTGGTATCCCTGGAGCTGAAGAAAGTAAGCTGTGATGCATATAGAGAAAGTCGGCTTACTAGTTCTGAAACTAGTATATTTTGAAATAAAAAGAGATGATATAGTTTATTTTTCATTTGGAAGTGAATTTTGCCAGCATGCTAGTAAAAACTTGGAGTGGGATTCACCTAACAAGCCCTATCGGTGGAAGACCGGCAGAAGAACTTCGACTTGCTCAAGAAGGCTCTCCTCCCCAGGCCATCCCCTGACGTGGGTTGGGTTGGGAGAAACCCCAGAAATAACAGCATGGATTGTGGGGAATTGTTCCACCTGTCAAGCTGAAATGCTTGCACATACGCAACAGTCATTATAGTGCAATGTTGACCCCCCCCCATTGGTTTGTATTCAATGCTAGTTATACTAGAGTAGACCCATTTAAATTAATGGACACTGGTAACGCGGGTGGCGCTGTGGGTTAAACCACTGAGCCTAGGACTTGCTGATCAGAAGGTTGGCGGTTCGAATCCCCGCGATGGGGTGAGTTCCCGTTGCTCGGTCCCTGCTCCTGCCAACCTAGCAGTTTGAAAGCACGTCAAAGTGCAAGTAGATAAATAAGTACTGCTCTGGCAGGAAGGTAAACGGCGTTTCCATGCACTGCTTTGGTTCGCCAGAAGCGGCTTAGTCATGCTGGCCACATAACCCGGAAACTGTATGCCAGCTCCCTCGGCCAATAAAGTGAGATGATCGTCGCAACCACAGAGTCGGCCACGACTGGGCCTAATGGTCAGGGTCCTGGTCCCTTTACCTTTTAACTTAGTTTTAAGGGATCTACCCTGATTGCGACTAGGACTGCTCACAACCCCTGGCTTGCTCTTGTGCCTTTGGACAGCTCCTCAGACGTAGAAATCAGCACATCCAACCTTTCATAGAACAGAAATAAATATTAGAGGGGGTTCAGATGAAGCCTCCTCATGCATTTGAAGAATGGTGTGAGGGAACTGTCAGCCCAAGCAGACTCCCCCTTGCTGATGTCCCCTGTCATTTACTGTTTATGTGAAAAGGTCTTACACACATATTGACGAAGACACATAGAGCCAATTGGTCCAGAATCTCCCCATGCATAGAGGAGATTCACATGGGTACATCAGTAGCTGAGTAACATTAGTACATGAGTACAGCAGGGGGTGGAAGGAAATGAGGAAGCTAATTGACCATTTGATGAGTGAGTGATTTATTCTTGCCAGCTAATGTCATTCCCACTCTAGAGCAAGAGCACCTTTCTCTCAACTCCGCCCCCTTATTACAAGGAAGAATTACAAGAGCTACTCCTGAAGGGAAGGTTTTGGAGTGGGGAGCCCTATGGGTCTCCATAAGACAAAAGGTGATAGATTTTGGCTTTATAAGCCAGATCTGACCCCAAATCTCCCTTCTTCACCTCTTGCTTCCAAATCTAGTGTGGGCTTTGTTTAGCTGCCTGTTCCAGGTGCCAAGTATGAATTATTTTGAGTAGGGAGATTCCTTGACTAGCATTTAGGATCCCTCTATTTCCTCTAATGCACACTGTTGCGAAATTCAGATTGGCTTTCTGATCGTGCCATGGATTGTATGTTTGTTTTGCATTGAGTGCAGGTAAGTGAGGATGTTAAAAACAAGGGCACACTGTTAGGTACACTGAGAGATTATTGTATTAAGGGCACCCTGGAGACACTTGCATTTGCCTTTTGTGTAGTGAATCCTGGTGTGTGTGCATGTGTGTCCTAACCTTTGGCTGTGGAGTCAAAATAAATATATTCTCATCTGCCTATACTTTCTGAATTTGGTCAGTTTCGCTTGCATATCTCCCATTTGTGATATGAACAAACACAACCTTTTTAACAGCACTGTGCCTCATGAGACTTAATTGTGGTTGTGCCTGCGTAGAAAGCTGCTGTTAAAGGCACAGCTTCAGGGGTTGGTGGAGAAGTTGCAATTTTGTACAAAACGCAGCTTCTCCGAAAACAGGACAGCTTCCTGAAAGTGTTACTCCATCCTCCAAAGTAATATTTCTTCAGCACTGGCAACTTAAGAGATATGTAAAATGCATACAATGCCTGATAAAGGTTTGGCAAAGTTAGTAAGCAACTTAAGACAAAAGCCAAGATAAAGTCCAAACCAAAGTGATGAAATGGGAAACAGCAATGCAACAGAGGTCTCTGCGGGATGCCATTAAACCTTACCCGAGCCAAAGATGTTTAAGTCATGTGACAGGCTTTTCTCACCCAGAGACAGTTTGAAAGCTAGTTTTAAAGGGAAAGTGTCAACGTCATACAACCTGAGCGCATAATTGTCTCTGTGGTAGAAATTGACAGAGGACTATGTGGAAGTACAGTGACCTGTGGCAAAGGATAGAGGGGGCTCCCATGTAACTTTAACAATTGCACAGAAGCTGTTGTTTTGGCAGGAGCAGCTACTCAGGTCATAGCAATACAGGGGTGAGACTAGATTTTTTTTTTACTGATTTTTTCTTTTCTATATAACTGTTAAAGGGAAAGGAGCCTTGCCCTTCTTTGTCTCTGAAAGAAATGTAGATTGAATTCAGGGGTTGGGAACTTCAGGCCCCTCCCTAGGGCACACTTCATCCTGATGACACACCCCTTAGTGGCCTTGCTGCCAGCTCTCCCTGAGTTCTTTGGTTTGGCTTGAAATGGTTCTCGAACTGCGATAACAGCACTTGCTTTCCTGGATGAAGAGGCCTGGGTTTGTGTGTAGAAATCTCGCACTTAAACATGGCTGGAATGTAGCCTGCTGTTTAAAGTTAGTTGGAAGAGACCCCCTCCCAAGTGTCATCTAGTCCAACCAGATGTGATGCATTCTAGCCATTGCTTTTTGCACCCCACCCACTGCTGACCCACAGAAAGCTTCCCATGAGGGAATGTAGTCTGCAGGCTGAAAAAAAGCTTTCTTGTCCTTGAATCGATGGTTCTTTGATTCTCTGCTTTCTCCTCTTATGAACAATAGGAATTTTCACTCATACTCTTATCTATACTACAATATTTATTCGTTTCATGCCAATTTAACAGTTTGCTAAGCTTAAGAATACAAAAGTGTCAAGGCGCTGGGAGTATCTATACCAGTGGTGGAGCGATGGCACACATGCCAGAAAGCACAGAGCTGGCAGAAGGTGAGGGCGGCACGTCAAACCCTCAGCTCAACTTGGGCCATGTATGTGGTGGGTCGGCACAGGAAACTGTGGAAGCAGTGGGATGCGATGCCCATCAGGGCGCCAACTCTCTCCAAAATAGGGGGTGCAGCTATTCTTTCGCCCAAGTTCATTGCACCCAATTGTGCTGATGTTTCGGATGCTGTGTGAGCAGGACAGTAAAAAGCCGAAATCCCCAAACTGGCCCGTCTGCAGCAACGCCTTTAGGGCTCCTTTTGCTCAGCCGCTCCACGCAGGATGTCCAGACCGAGCATGCGCCCCCGTGGCCAGGGAGGTGCAAAGGGAAAGGCCAGGTGGGGCATTGGTCCCATTCAGAGATGTGATGCTATCCCCAAGCGGGCGCTCATGTTGTTTTCAGAGGCTGGGCATGGATCCTGGGACTTGTGTCCGAGTAGAAGCACCTCGGATGGGGCGTCAGGTGTGTGTGCAAAATGGAGCTACAACCCCCAGGGTGCACATTTTCCCTTGGTGAGCCTCTGCTGTGGGTGGCACTTTGCGATAAATAAGTGGGTTTTGGCTCACAGTTTGGGCACTCAGACTCTAAAAGGTTCACCATCACTGATCTATACTCTGAGCTACCTGAATTCAGACAAGTTACTACATTGATTCTGTCCTGTTACTTGGAAAGTGCAGAATTCTATCGGAGATTCCACAGCTTCCTGCACAATAGAAGACAAAAGAGATGCTCTGGGGCACTAATCTGATTTTTACGCTTGGGACACATTCATGCATGCACATACATGCACAACCTTGCACATATTACAAAAGCTTTGCCTTTTACTCTTTCTGGCTGATTAATGGTGAGCATACATTATCAAAGCTAATAGGAGTCAAATGAAGAAAACTACCCAAGTGAAACCCTATAAATTGGTTCCTGCACTGTTGCCATCTCTCCTAATACTTAGAGCCAAGGATTTTCATTCTTGTCCAGCCAGGGCTAAAAGGGAAAGGATTAGAAAGTAAATAACTCCCACACCTGCAATAGGGGAGCAGTCAGCTATTTCACTGGTCCATTTATTAGCAAGCCTGAAATGTAAATCTATATCACAGAAAAGGTTTTTCCCCCTACCCACTTTACAAGTGATATTTCTTACCTGAAGCGTATGGGAGGAAAAGGGACTGCACTTCCATCTCTGTCTTTACTGTCTAGCTGCTTATTTTGTCTTTTCTGCTATGCTCAGAAAGACAAAAGCTTTTATTAATTTCACTGGGGAATTTGTTAGGATAGATTTTCTCAAAGCACAAGGCAGATCTCCACAAGGAGTCACATATAACTAGAGATGGAAGGACCTGCCAGTTTCTCAGTTTTTCCCATCTTTAATTCACATTTTGCTGCAATTCAGATTTTTTTTTAAAAAAACAACTGCATGAAAATTCATCAGCATTTTCATGCGAATTGATCCTATTGATCACATTTTATATGCAGTTTTGACTCATGTACACTTCTTGCAAGCAAGTTCTCCCAATACAATTCAGTTTGTGTGTTATTTGCTCCAAAATGTTGATTTTTATGCACACTACCCCCAAAAAACATCTTTTTGTTTTTGTTTTGCAAATGTTGGTCAATTGGCAAACTGCGTAGCAGAATGCAGATCCATGCAAATTTTGATAGACACTGTGCTTTGGTTCACGTAATGTTTTGGAAAGAGCAAAATTTGATAGTACCAGCTTCAAATGATACTGGAATCAAATATGTTCCCCATCCCAACATACAGCTGTCTTAGTGCTGGCTTCTCCCTCATCTTTCACACAAAGTCTAGCATCACTGTGTTAGGTACACATGAAAGGGCCTCTACACTCATGTCACTGTATGTGCATAGAGCTCCTCCACACAAGGGTACTGTATGGCCCAGGATTGCTCCTTGTGTGGAGGAGCCCTCTGTGCACACACTCCAGTACCTTTTCACACATGTACCAAGCATTTGGCCTGCACATATGGCAGTGGAGGGGATGTGGCTGACCTTGTCCCCCCCCCCAATACATAAAGGATGTTTGCGTGTGGTAAAGGAGGCCTCTGGTCAGATGTGCTGCTGCTGTTTCCTGAAATGTAGAGCAGGGCAAGGTGGTTGCAAGCTTGGCAAAAATGCAGCACCGAGAGCACCAAGTTGGCTCTGCTGGTGTGTTTGCAGTGTGTTGACCCTACTGTCATCTTGTCCCTTCCCCTCTGCCTTCTGGTAAGCAGTGACAGGACCAACCAGAGGGTGAGTGTGACTGCGCCACCCAGTGGCAGAGGAACCCTCTCCGGCATCCGGGGCAGGACGCCAAGGGGCAGGGCAAACCACCTGGTGATGTACACATGGACTGTGCATGCGTGGCATCCTGTATAGACTGCACATGCGTGGCATCCCATACAGACTGTGCATGTGCAGCATTCCATACGGAGGGCGTGTGAGTGTGGCAGCCCATACAGTTGCTGCACGAGAGTAGGGCCCATACTGACTGCACGTGCCCTCGGCCGCTCTGCAGCTGGGGGAGGCAGGGGCCCTCTTGTCAATCCCCCCTGAGTGGCACCCGGGGCGAACCGCCCCCTCTGCCCCCCACTTTGTACACCCCTGGTCCCATCACACTGTATACACTTCCTTGTATAGGGAAGTTTTTAATGTCTGATGTCTTACTGTTTTAATCTGTTGGAAGCTGCCCTGAGTGGCTGGGGTTAATCCAGATGGGCAGAGGAGCAGCAGCAGCAGCAGCAGCAGGAACAACAACAACAACGTCTTGTGTGAAAATCCTCACTTGTACGTCCAGACTGGGTCAACAGGAGCAGTACTTCTGAGTAAGCATGTATAGGAGTCTGAACCAATGGCACTGACAGAAGCTTTAAGCTAGTTAGTATTCCATCCTCGCTCACCCCTAACTTAGCACAATCAATGTTATTTGAATGAGAGATATAGTAGCTGTGAAAATATTGCCCACAAAATCCATATAAGATATGCACAGCATGTCTCCCAATTACCATACTTCACTTTCCCTAGGACAACTCTAGCAAATGTGCAGGGAGTTTACCCATCACCACAGAGCAGAAATACAATTGTGTGCCTGACCTCACTTAGTCTGCTTCTTGTAGCCTTGACCTATATATGCTTCCATCAGTCTTGCTGCTCTTGTTCAGGTATATGGCCCTTTATATGTTGTTGGACTATGACTCCCATCACACCAATCATTGGACATGCTGGTTTGGGCAGATGGAGTCTAACAGGTTCCCCATTCCTGTTGTAGAGCAAGACAGGATGTGAAATTAGTTCACACCTTTTCTTCCCCAAATCTCTCTTTCACCATTTTGTATTCTGTGGAGAAGCACAGAGAGAAGAAACGCCATGGTGCATCTGCATCAGCACAACTGGATGTCTTCATCTGCCCCAGCTGCAACAAAACATGTCTCTCCTGTATCTACCTCTGCAGCGCCAGCAGGCGCTGCAATCTTCCAACAGTTTGACTTCACCCCAAAGGTGCATTCTTCCATTGTCTTCTGATACAGACAGATGCCAACAAGAAGAACAACACACTTTTACACTGATCTGGTTCATGTGCGAAAGTAAACCACAATTTAGTATTGCATGCACAAGCTCACCCCCTTTCCTTCCACTCCAGTGCAGATGCAAGGAGCATATCAAAAATATTCACTTCTGTTTTCTATGAACTGTGGTTTGTTTATGTGTTTGAACAAGGAACTGTGGTTAGTGTTAACTACAGCTTTTGAAATGAAGAAACCATTGTTTGATGTTGGCTTGTTTCAATAAATCTTAGTTAACACTGATTACAGTTTGTTTGGGTTCTGACATAATGGTCATTCGAAAACTGAAGCAATTTTCGGCTCACAGTCATGCCTGAGGTAGAGAGAGGGAGGAAGAGCACAGAATCTGAGACTCACACATGCAATGCGAAACTATGCTTTAGCACATGATAAACTAATGCATTGCATGAAAAATCAGCTGTTGAATGTATGTAGATATTTATGTATGTATTTCATGTCATTAATGCACATAGGGATTAACAAGAAGGGTGGGTCCCTGCCCCAAAGCACCCATTATTCATATTTTGCTAGAGGAATAAAAAAAAGAGGATGGAGGGAAGAGATAAGGAGGAATGGCATGGGTAACAAAGGATCAGTGTGAGCAAATGCAGATCATGTACTGAGACTTTGCTTCCACTGCAGTTAGCAACAAGGGAATAGAGTGAAAAGTTTCACAAAGAAGATAGTTAACAGAAACACCATAAATTGAAAGTAGAGTGGGAGGTTGGGGGGACTTTGAACAAAATTTGCAATATTGAACTTCTCTGGCATTGTCGCAGTAAGACTTTGTCAGTATAAAAGTACTGAATTTGCATGAAGTCAAACTTACCTCACAGAAGGGGTTTCGGGTTGCTTTTTCACAGGCCATGGCCATATTGATGGAACTGCAGGAAATACTTTTTTTGTGCCTTCTCAGTGGGTAAGAGCACGGGATGACTCAGAAAACAGGGAAGATCACTTGAAAGGAAGACAGACGAGCCTGAAGTCTGAGTGGGGAAAATAAATCAAACAAAAGCAAGCCAGAAACGCAGGCACTCTGTGTTAAATAGTTTGAAGGGTGAATCAGGTTATTCTTTGTACAGAACCCTGTGAAGAGTCTCCGTACATAGACAAGGATGGAATTGAAAAATAAGTGAAGACAAATGTCCTTCAGATGTCAGAGGGAGGAGGAAACTGGGGAGGGAAAACAGAGAATGTCTGAGAGCAAAAGGGGTAGGGGGAGTGGAAGGAGGAGAATGTCTAACTGGGCTGTACTCTTAAGTCATAAAGAATATAAGAAGAGCCTGCTGCATCAGGCCAATGGCAAAGCATCCTGTTCTCACAAGTCAATCAGATGTCTGTAAGAAATCTGCAAGCAGGACCTAAGAGCAGAAGAGTATTCCCTGATCCGTGGTTTCCAGGAACTGATGCTTAGAAGCATTGCTGTCTCTGACTGTGGAGGCAGAGCATAGCCATCATGGCTAGTAGCCACTCATAGCCTTACATGCCATGAGTTTGTGATTTATTGATTTTTCCATTTGACGACTTCCACAGGTGTTCTAACGCTTCCTCTGTGATATGCAGGAGGAAAGATAACAGTAGTCACAGTCTGCTTTCGAAGAAGAAGGGGGGAAAGCAGCCAGGTGAAAATGGTGAGAAAGGAATATGATATGTAGATAATGTTCCATGCTGTAAAGGACTGATGAAAAGCAACCCTTGGATTTGTCAGTTTTCATTTAAGAGATAATAAGAGAGAAATGGAATTTCTACTTTTAACATCCGCATGTAAAAATAAAATCCTCCATTTGTGAGAGAGTCCAGGGCAGAGACAGAAATAAACACTTGGAAGGGAACGCAGAGGTTAGCTCTCTTGAAGCTGTGATGCTGCCAGTGAAACAGTGCTCTGCTTATACTTTTGGCTGCATGTAGGGCTTCCGTTACTGAAAGAGCAATCCTATCTCCAGCCAGAGAGCAGTGGACCAGAGTGGCTAATTGTCTTCTGCATCCCAAGCCCTGCTGGCTCTTGCCATCAAGAACAGGTGGTTGTGGGGAAGCGTGAAGGAGGAATTTGAAAGGTATTTTTTACATTTCAGCTATCCAGTACCCTGGGTCATAAGGTCCCAGTTTAGGACTTTTCATAGAATCATAGAATTGTAGAGCTTGAAGGGACCCTGAAAATCATCTAGTCCAACACCCTGCAATGCAGGAATATACAGTTGTCCCATACAGGGATTGAACCTCTGACTATAAAATAAAAGGTTTTAAAATAAAATCTGACAAAACCAAGATGTTGGTCAAAAACATGGTTGAGCAGTCGAAAAAAGCTTTACAAAGGTTGTCTGGTTTAAAATAGGTTAAAAAGTCAAATATTTGGGAATTTGGCTGACAACAAGGAACCTCAGCTTATTTGAAAACAATTATATTAAATTGTGGAAAGAAGTTAAGAAAGATTTGGAGACATGGGGGAGGATGAAACTTTCCCTGCTAGGTAGAATTTCAGCCGTTAAAATGAATGTACTTCCTAGGATGCTGTTTTTATTCCATTTAATTCCAATTGTAAATAATGCAAGCTGCTTCAAAGAATGGGAAAAAAATATTTCTGAATTCATCTGGCAGGGGGGAAAGCCAAGAATTAAATATAAATTTTGATAGATACAATTGTAGACCTACAATTGTACTATGAGGTAGCTTGCTTGTGTTGGTTAAAGGAATGGATTATTTGGACAATGCAGACATTTTAGATTTGGAACTGACTTAAAATTAGGCTGGCATGCATGTCTTTGGTGTGGGAAAGCAAACATTTATAAGAGTTATGAACCACATTCTCAGGAAGAATTTGTATAGAGAAATATAAAAATTTGCTAGAAAGAAAAACACCTTTATGGCTATCCCCCATTGAAGCAATTACAATTAAGAGAGTTAATATGGACAGACAATGGGCGACTTACAGGGAATTGCTGGACTGTGCAGGAGCGAACCCAGACTGAAACCTATGGAGAACTTAAGGAGCCAAGTCACGGATTGGTTACAATACCACCAGATATATTGTATGTTTAAGGTAGACAAAAAAATGGGTTTTTGGATCAAAGTTCACAATTTGAAAAAAAACCCTTGTCTAAAATGTGTATTTTTTTTATTAGAATGGGAAACAAAAGACAATCTAGTTAAAGCATTAATGACACACTGGGCAATAGATATAGGACACAATATAGATCTAAAACTCTGGGAGAAGCTCTGGAAAAGAGATTTGGAATTTACCGCGTGTTATTCTCTGAAAGAGAACTATTTGAAAATGATTCATAGATGGTATTTAACTCTGAGAAGGTTGACTAAGATGTATAAAGCTGAATCAGATACATGTTGGAAATGTAAAGAAATGTGAGGAATTTTTTTTTCATATGTGGTGAACATGTAGAAAGGTTAAATAATATTGGGAAATGATTTATAATGAATTGGGGAAAAAATGTTTAAATTTACCTTCCCCCAAAAACCAGAGTCCTTTTTGCTGGGGATAACAGAAATTCCCAGGTAACAGATAAGTTTATTTATGTATGCAACAACAGCGGCCCATGTTCTGTTAGCTCAAAAATGGAAAGTGAGCGAGATCCCATGAAAAGAGGATTGCTAACTTAAGATGTTAGAATATGCAGAACTTGCAGGCTTAACACACAGAATAAGAGAGCAAGAAGAACATATATTTAAAGAAAAGTGGAGAATATTTATTGAATATATGGAAAATAATTGTACACAGCTGAAAACGCTGGCAGCATTAAGATAAATTCAACAGAGTAAACAATATTTGATTGATGTAAAAGTGGAAAATTGAATTGAATGGTTATAGTAAAATATGCAGGAATGTATGATATGTAATACAGTGGTACCTTGGGTTACAAACACCTCGGGTTACAAACACTTCAGGTTACAGACTCTGCTAACCCGGAAGTAGTACCTTGAGTTAAGAACTTTGCCCCAGAATGAGAACAGAAATCGCGCGGTGGCGGCAGCAGGAGGCCCCATTAGCTAAAGTGGTACCTCAGGTTAAGAATGGTTTCAGGTTAAGAATGGACCTCTGGAATGAATTAAGTTTGTAACCAGAGGTACCACTGTATGAACCATAGAAGGAGAAAGGAGGTCACTGGATATTTTAAAATTTGTAAACTATTCATTTTGAAATGTAAAAAAACTGAAAACAAATAACCTGTGACTATTGTGTTCTCAGCACCACACTCTTTTCACTGGCTATCACCAGAAAGGAAACTGGTTTTGGAGCCCAATTTCTGGAGGATACTGAATCAGGGCTACCTCTGCATGATCTCAATAGCTCACCAGTGGACTTGTTGCAGGAGTCTCATGCCAACACTCCATGATTAAAATAAAATAAAATTGGCTCCTGCCATTGGATGGAGCTGGGTCTTCCATTGCAGTGGAACCCCTCCAACCAGTGGTGTTTCTCTCCACTTATGGAGGCCAGCAGAGTAGCAGCTATGTGTCACCCTAACCTCTCAGCAATCAACGTGTGTGTGTGTGTGTGTGTGTGTGTGTGAGTGTGTGTGTGTGTGAGTGAAAGAGAGAGACTCTGTGCTTTAATGCTGTGGCTCCCAATTGGTGATCCATGTACCTCAGAGGGTCTACGTAATCCATCCAGGGGGTTCATGGCACCATTCACAAAACAAAAACTACCATAGAAGAAGAAGAAGAAGAGGAGGAGGAGGAGGAGGAGTAGTTTGGATTTGATATCCCTCTTTATCACTACCCTAAGGAGTCTCAGCAGCTGCATGTGGAGGAGCAGGGACGCGAACCCGGTTCACCAGATTACGAGTCTACCACTCTTAACCACTACACCATACTGGTGTAGAGATCCATCCATCCATCCATCCATCCATCCATCAACATTTTAAAAAATATGGGGTCCATAGCTTGGCTTTTGAAAAACAGGGTGTCTGAAGTACCTAGCTAACTGGAAAGCACTGCTCTAAGGAGTTAAGTACTTTCTTGAAAACTTTAGAAATCTATGAGTCATTTCAGATGACTCACTAGGACAAGCTTGGGCATGTGTTGCCCAATGTTCTATATGGGGTGGTCCCAAGATTGTCTTTTCCTGTTATATCATATCATCTGTGGGGGGTTTTGTTCTTAAATCCATGGTTAAAAATTGTTGAGAGTGCATGCTGTCTGACCAACTATTTTCTTGTCACAATAAAAATAGGTATATTGACAATCAGCCCACAGTTTGAATGCTATAATTTCACTGCATGAATGCTGGCATTTAAATTTCAGAGATTTAAATCCAAATTCTCTTATTTTAATGATGCTCTTAGGACTGTGATGTCAAGAACAATCACAATACATTGAGATGGGTTTTGTTTTTCTAAATTAGGCTTGAATGTCAGGTTGTCATGATTTCCAGTCACTGTCATGATGTATCTTAACTATCACAAAAACATCTGATCTTCTGCAAAATTTTCGGTAGGTAAAATTCACTGTGATCTTACCACAACCATAATAGTTAGGAGAATATGGACTGACTTCTTATTAATGCAGTGTGAGAAATAAGTTACCACATTGTCAATTGATGTGTATTTTTTTTAATTTCTATTCAAGTTGGACTTGCAACAAAATGTTGCAGCATGAAGTGCTGGTGTTCAGGATCCCAGCTACTCCACCCCCACTCTTGTTTTCTGTCTCCTACAGTCTGAACACTTGAAACTGAGGGAAATATAAGAACAGTTGAAGGACATTCTTCTTTAATGAAAGTGTAACAGCAGGTTGTTAGGAATTCAAAAGAACTCTGCTTAAGACTTGGGAAATATAACAATCATATTCTGTACTATTAGTGCCACTTCGCAAGAAGTACTCTTCTCTGTGTGATCTCTACCTAAGGTATCAGTATGCTTGGATATTGATCCATTTGTTGATCTATGAAGAGGATGTCAGTGGTATCATCAGTGTTGGGGACACACTGATAGGATCTGAGGGATGCTGCAAAACTAAATTTGGAAACTTGGAAAGATTTAGGGACAAGTGGGGGGTGGGTGGGGGTGGGAGATGAAGTCCTCTTAGCCTCTCTTCAGAAGAGAGCTGGGAAATAACCTGCCCAATATTGTAGGCATCAGTTTCCAACTTCTCCTTTCCTGTAATCCCGAAAAGGGGGGGGAATGAACCATTTCCCAGGGAGATATTTCCTCATAATGGAGTTAGCAGGAGAATCCAAAGAGGAATTAGTCTGTATCAAGACTATTGCAGTCAATTGGAATCGAACCTTTCCATTTTCTTTCCCCTCCCCTGTTCCACACATTCTGAAATGACAGTAAATCTGGATTATCTTTATCAGGATGTGTGATTGCTTTGCCCAAAGATTTTATGCCACCATATAAATCTAGCATAATGTGCCAGATTAGCCGAGTTACTTAAAAGAGCAGACTGTTCTAGTGGCACATTTATTAATATCATATATAATGGGGATGTAGCTATACAGTGAGTTTCTATTTAGGAAAAAAAAAAAAGCCCAACTAGGGAAGTTTATGGGTTTGGCCTGGTGCCTTCCGAGGTGAGATATGCACCCAAATGGATTTTTATGCCTCCTGCACGAGAAGATTATAAACCACAAGTTAACTGTGCCCTCGCTCTCAGTTTGGAGAAAGCATATCCATAATTCGTCACAGATGCAACTAAATAATAAACCATCTTTTGTGGCTGCTATGACATTGGTGGTCTGAATGCCCTTGTTCTGTTTGTGGTGCTGAGTCGGCTGCTGTTTATTGGAATTGTTTTATTGGTTCCATTTGTCTGTTTCTCTGGATGTTATTTTAAGCGTTTTATTTTGGAAACCACCATGGAAGTTTATGAAGAGTAGTCTAAACATATTTTAAATATTTAAAAACAACTCATAAAATGATGCTCTCTGCAGAAGCATTAGCAACTTACGTGAGGGTTCAGTTCCGGGGTTCACACATATACACAAAAACATGTAAAGCCAGGAACCCCCAGAACCAGCCCTCCTGCAAGCTGAATGGCTACCTAGCTGACTTGGGGAAGGTGGCAAGAGGTCACTGATGCTGTCCCAGAGCCCTCCAGCCACCTCCACAAAACCTCGTAAGCACTCACCCAGCTTCGGGAAGGAGGTGGAAGTCAAGGCCATGCAGCCGGGAGCGGTGGGTAGCTGGCTACAATTGCCGCGGGCCTTGGGGGGGGGGTTAAGCCAGTGTGTGCCCGCAGCAGGAGCCTGCCTGACTTACACTGTCATTGCAAGAACAAGACTCCTGCCCTGGGTCTCAGACAAGCTCTGCAAAGGCTTGGCAGGAAGCCTCTGAGAGCCAGTGTGGTGTAGTGGTTAAGAGCAGTGGACTCGTAATCTGGGGAACCGGGTTCGCATCTCCGCTCCTCCACATGCAGCTGCTGGGTGACCTTGGGCCAGTCACACTTCTTTGAAGTCTCTCAGCCTCACTCACCTCACAGAGTGTTTGTTGTGGGGGAGGAAGGGAAAGGAGAATGTCAGCCGCTTTGAGACTCCTTTGGGTAGTGATAAAGCGGGATATCAAATCCAAACTATTCTTCTCTGGCTGTGACCTAGAGACCTTCAGCTCCTTCCCAAAGCCTGGTAAGCACTTGCCTCGCTTTGGGCAAGAGGGGTGAGGGCTGTAAGACTCTGCCAGAGCCCTTATGCCTCCTTCCCAAAGGTAGGGTTTTCTCTGCTCCCCATTTATTTATTTTCTCCCCCACTAATGCAATGTGATTGCATTAGTTTAATAAGCATAAGATGCGAGTTACAGTGGTGCCTCGCAAGACGAAATTAATCCGTTCCACGAGTCTCTTTGTCTTGCGGTTTTTTCGTCTTGCGAAGCACGGCTATTAGCGGCTTAGCGGCTATTAACGGCTTAGCAGCTTAGTGGCTTTAAGAAAAAGGAAACAAACTCGCAAGAACTCGCAAGACTTGCAAAGCAAGCCCATAGGGAAATTCGTCTTGCGGAACGACTCAAAAAACGGAAAACTCTTTCGTCTGGCGTGTTTTTCGTCTTGCGAGGCATTCGTCTTGCGGGGCACCACTGTACCTGTAAATATACTAGGAATAATTCTGCAAACTTTAGTCTGGCTGGAGGTCATATGGGAATATATTTGATAGCTGACAATACAGTGTCAGCCATTGGGGGGGGCTGTGCATGGGCCCCAATATTTGCCTTGCATCTGTATCTGTGCTATATATACATAAGATATATATATATATATATATATATATATATATATATATATATATATATGCAGGTTTTGGTGTCCTCGGGTGTCTTCCCGTGTAAAAGTTGGGGTGTCTAGGCGACGTTTCGACGAGGTCTCACTCGTCATCTTCAGGCTGGTGCTTTCGGCTTCTTGTTACTGGAACAGAGCAGGATCTCAGTGTTTGAGTTCCTATAAATACTGTTGAGGTGTGGTGTATAGCCTCCAATGTTATGGGCAGCTATACACCACACCTCAACAGTATTTATAGGAACTCAAACACTGAGATCCTGCTCTGTTCCAGTAACAAGAAGCCGAAAGCACCAGCCTGAAGATGACGAGTGAGACCTCGTCGAAACGTCGCCTAGACACCCCAACTTTTACACGGGAAGACACCCGAGGACACCAAAACCTGCATTCCTGTACCCGTGAAAATCTACGAAAGCATATATATATATATATATATATATATATATATATATATATATATATGCTGGTCTGTATGTATGCTCAGTCCTTTCATGCTCTCTATGCTTCCATCTTTAATTTGGGTTCCAAGCCGCTCTGTGCAAAATGAAGCTCTGTGTACCCATTCGCTCTTATGGGAAATTCAAAAAAGGCCTATAACTTTCCCCCTCTTGCCAGAAGCCATTTAAATCCAGAAGCACAGAAGACTGCCAAATTGGATTAAGCCTGCCAAATTGCAGACAAATAGGTCCAGGGGCTTTTGTGGGGAAATAAAAGAGATTCAGTTTCCTCCATAATACATATTAGAGCAATACCTTCAGCATCCATATTAGTTTCATATTGTTTGAGGGGTGGGGTTGATCTCTTGCTCTCTCTTGCCTTAAAGGAAGTAGCAGTATGTATTCCTGCTTGCAATAAGGGGCAGAGAAAAGATGAGCAGCTTGGCACCAGCCTTTTCCAGTGCTTGTTTTTGTTGGGAGGGGGTGTCCTCAGGCATTCCATGATCAGGCTCTCCTTAAAGTCATCTGGGAACTGCTGGTTTTTTTTTTTTTTTTAGTGAAGCAGATGATATTTTTAAACTTAAATGAAACATGTAACTTTTTTAAAAGGCTAAAACACCCAGAGCTCTTCAGACTCACTTCTTGCAATGCCTATGGACCTAGAGTAGAGAAAGACAGAGAGATATAGTGCACAGAAAAGTAGAGAGTACAGAAGAACCACAGACATTGTGGCTTGAGGAGAGTTAAATCATGCCCAAACACCCCAATTCACTTCATTATTCACACATTATTCCCTGTTTAGGGAAGTTTTTAATGTTTGATCGTGTTTGTACTATTCTGCTGGGAGCTGCCCAGAGTGGCTGTGGAAACCCAGTCAGATGGGTGGGGTATAAATAATAAATTATTATTATTTGTCAGAGACGGCCTCCAGGTCCCAGCTCACAGAAGACCAACGCTAGCCAGCAGAACTGTACAAAGTCTTTATTGAAGTTTAGTTCCCATTTTCAAACCCTAGCGTGCGTCTCTACGTCTAGACCCTAGACCAGCGAAGCCTCGTCTGAGTCTCCGCCCCCTGTACACCAGTTTAAGACTCTAGCCTTACTCCACCTCCTACGTTTCTCCTTCCTCCTCTGGGTCCTACTACCCCCCTGGGTGCCTTCCTTCCTGGACGCCTCGGAAGCGGACCCTTCGGACTCCTCCCCCTCTCTTCGGCGTGCTTTGGGACCCGGCTCCCTCTCCGGGCTGCTCATTGCGCCTCCCTCTTGTACATTTGAACTTGGCGCGCGCGCGCTGCCCCCGACCTTCCTTTTGACCGTTTCCTCGCTCTCTGATGCAGGCGTGGCTAACCCTGACTCATGTCCTTCCGCTGACGGAAAGCTGCCTGCTGCCGATGTTTGGGACTCCTCCCCCTTACTGCTCTCCGGTGGGGAAGCTGGTCCCGATTTCCAGCTGCTGCTCTCTGAGTCCCCTCTGGCCCCTCCTTCCTGGGGTGTTCCCTCTGGCAACCCCCTAGCTCTGACCACGGGAGCCCCTTTCTGTGAATCCTCTGATTCGCTGGAGAGACTTAGAGACCTCGGATGGCTATCATCGCTGACCTCTCCCTCGGATTCCTCTCCCTCGGTCTCTAATTCCTCCCTATCCTGTCCCTCTGCTCCTGAACCCCTGACATTATTATTTATTTATCAGCCACAGAGTAGATGACAAAATTATTTCACATAACACAAATTAAAACCAGAGTCGGAATCCAAGATTTGCCCCCCATGCTCACTAGCCTTCACACATCTCTGAAAGTTTTTGCCCTAACCCACCCTCCATGCCCACACCTCACCCTTCCCTTTATTTGCTAACAGTGGTAGTAGCAGGAGCATGTGGAGACTGAATAAATGTTTTTATTTCCTTCCCTCCATGCCTCCTTCAGTACATCAGGACTTAAAGAGCTGTGGACTTGTAGTCTTCCTGAGGAAACATCAGTGTGCACCACTTTAATGTGCTGGGGAGTGATAGGAGGTGGGAAGAGGTGGGAAATAAATCTCCCAGCTGCCTATCTCTTCTAAGGAAGGAAGAAGAGGGTGCTTGGAGCAGTGGTGGTGTCAGATTTAAGCCCTGTCCAGATGCTGAACCTGAGGTCTGCTCCAATAAGAAGGAGAACAAGACCCTTCAGTGACCCTGAGGAGCCACTGGAGTTAGACTTCCCTGCCTAAGAACAGGAGGTCCCCACACCAGCTGCTTGGTCTCCCCATCTTTCTCAGGGTCACCAAAGCCACTACCGCAGCACCTGAGTAGCTGCACAAGAGGCTACTTGGGGGGACGAGAAAGTGCCTGGAAACATTGGCTTGGATCAGGGCCTGACTAAGTAAGGAAGGCCCCAAATCAACAGCTCACATCCAAGCTCAAGCTTGACTGGTTTGGTGAAATGGTCCTGGCTTGTGAGGAACGGAGTTTTCAGGTCTTCAAATAGGTTTGGGAAATGAGCTGATTTGTTTCCAGTTTGGAAGGAAAGAAATGAGTTTGTTTAAAAAACAACAACAAACCTCTACCATTCATCAACCAATGGGGTAATTTCTAACAGAGAATGATCAGAACCTTTGTTAAAATACAACACCCAGTATTCTTTGGGGGAAACCATGACATTTAAAATTGCCTAAATGCCTCCTCCTATTCCACCTGCTTATTCTCTTTTCTTGCTCCTGGCGTGGATTTTGCCATCCTTGGTGCATGATTTGTCACTTAGATGCTTCAGAGTCTCTGATCAGCATTAGAAGGTGTTATCAAAGGGAATGCTGAAAGCCAATCAATGAGAGAATGATGGCCAGGATGGAGGGCGGGGGAACCCCTAAAGTCAAGAAATTCGCTGCACTGCCTTGGCCATTTTCTGCACAACTCATTTTGATACTATCCGGAACAACAATAGCAATAAACAAAACTGCCAGGTGATTTATGGAACACACACAAATGGCTTCATAACTTCTTAGAAAAACTGAAAGGTAGATGACAATGTACGATCGTTGTGATCTGGGCTGTCAGGTATGAGAAAAATTTAGTGACTGCCAGTAACAACAGTTGTAAAAACTTCCCTGCCAGCAACAATTCCCCTATCGGTAAATTTCTCCTTCTCTCTCTCTGTCTGCTGATATTCCCAGTTCTGTTCCACAGAAGCCAAAATGTCATTGCTGTATTTCTCAATTATGGTCATTATCATAATTTGCATTATATTATGTGCAGCAGGGGAGACATAGAGAGGCCTCCTAGCTGACCTTGTGAAGAACCATCATTATGTCAAATTCTGACACTAGCCTTCGAGCTGATGGTTATAGACCTCCCTAGCTCAACATGTGGAAAATAAAAATCTTTAATAGATATAGCTTTGGGGCCACTGGCATTTGGATCCCCAAACCCATTCTCTGTTGATTTACAAACAGGCATAATAGGAACCCTCTCACAAATTCAGGAAAGACATGGAAGGGCAAATCAGGATTTCACCCACTCTGTACCCACTCCATATGCTTATCTCAAAATTGAAATAGATTCAACCTTGTGAGTACAGTTTGTATTCCAATAGACTCTCAGCATGCAGTTGAGAACCCTACAAAAGGCAAAGTTTTAAACCAGTTTAATTAACATAAGAAGTATTTCAATAGGTTAACATTTTCATCTTATGCAACTGCATTGGTTGTGGCGATTGCACAGGGCCCCCGGTTGTTCCATGGACTATTGACCCTGCACCACCAAGGTTTGTCTCTTCTACTGCCACCAACCAGGTTTCCCCGGTAATATATTCAGACTCAGTCAGTTTGTAATGCATTAACAAAGATTCCAATTTATTGTGAACGCAAACAAGTTTTAAATATTTGGAACACTGTAATCCGATTCACTTTCTCTGTCTCCTCTCTGTCTCTAACTCACTCTGACTCCTATGCCTCACACCCACAAGAAACCAACCAAACTAACTACCAAAACCCCTGTGTTGAGCCTTAAGTACAGTTAGGCTCTGCCCCTGGGCTTTCTTATTGGTCAGCTTATTAACCCTTTCTCTCTCTCCCCCAGTACGACATCTCCATAATGAGTGGGCAAATGCCACATTGGTCATTTGAATAATTCCTTCTATTTCTGAGGTCCAGGCTGTGAGTGTCAAAAGGCACCATTCATTCACAAGAGGGAGTATCAGCAGGCTTGGGTGAACCCCAGAGTTTGCAAAAGTGTATGAAATCATTGGGGGGGGGGGTGTCACTAAGTGACAGGGTTATCCCCAAGCACAGTCCAATGAGAACTGAGGATACTCTGTGACTGGAGAATGCTGAATGGTTCTTGGCAAAGGAGCCTGGGAGGCAGGGAGAGAGGAAAAGGCGTGAACATCAGAATTCCATCAGTTCATGTCCAGCTTGTACTTACTGAATGGTTTTGTGTTGTTTTAGATAGTCATATCAGGTCTGTAACCTGATAACATGGTAGGGATCTAAGAGTCTTTAGCCTTAACCTTCCCAAACTGGAATGTGACACCCTAATCTTAAATTTGATTGGAAGTTGGGAGTAAATCCCATAGTTTTCAATAGATCTTTATGCTTAGTTAGGACTGCGGCCTTGGAGTAGTCCCCAGACGTTTGTCTTGAGTCTTCACTTAATGAATAGTTACTGTCAGATTCTATATTTTATAAATTGAACTTATTCCCCTGCCAGCTCTTTAATTCTCCACAAAATAATGGTTTTTCTTAGATTTATAACATTTCTAAGCAGAACTTATCGAACCACCCTATGATTGTCATTTACAATAATTAAGAAAAGCAGGTGCCAAATAGTGATTGGTGAGTTGGGACTGGGAATGTTTTTTCTTTCTTTCTTTCTTTCTTTCCAAGAACGTTAGGTTGAGCAGCATTGATTGAATATGCACAGCCTATCTTATTTCTTATTTCTCAGATGAGACGAAGAATTCTTATTATATGAATCATAATTATATTCAGCTATAGCATGCAGTGCTTCCACATCCCCCATAACAAGAATACCTAATTGAGCAAGGTACACTGCCAGCACATCACAGGAATATCTTGTGTACAAGACGCTGATTGGATCACATTCAGGGTTTTCTCTGTTTTTAATATTATTTGAGTAACTCATTGTTCTATATAGAAATGAGTAACAAGGAATGATTTGCTAGTGAGCAGAAGCCAAGGTCAACCCTGCCATGTGATAGGGAGGCACAACCTGGTTCAGCTGGCAACATGGTGTGAGGGGGTGGAGATAAAGGCAATAATTGAGGTCTGGTTGGTGCCAAAAGGCTTTTTAACATTTGAGCTTCACAATGTTTTGAAGCTGACCATGGTATCAGTTCTTCCTACCTTGTCATGGGAAGGTAAAAGGTATTACCTAAATATGCTTCCAAACTACTTCCAAACTATTTCTAGATTGTCTTTGGGTCCCACCTGTACCATACATTCAGTTATGGATTCCTCCAAAGAATCCTGGGAAACATAGTTTGCTGAGGGTGATAAGTCTTGTTAGGAGACATTTATTCCCCTTACAGACCAACAATTCTCAGAGTGGTTTAACAGTCAATCCCCCTTCCGAGAGAACCCTGGGAATGGCAGCTCTGTGAGGGCAATAGTAGTCTCATAACAACTCTCAGCACCCTTAACAAACTACAGTTCCCAGATTCTGTGGAGGAAGCCAAGACTTATGAGGAACGGCTAAGGGAGCTGGGCATGTTTAGCCCAGAGAAGAGGAGGTTAAGGGGTGATATGATAAAAAGGTAAAGGTAAAGGTACCCCTGCCCGTACGGGCCAGTCTTGACAGACTCTGGGGTTGTGCGCCCATCTCACTCAAGAGGCCGGGGGCCAGCGCTGTCCGGAGACACTTCCGGGTCACGTGGCCAGCGTGACAAAGCTGCATCTGGCGAGCCAGCGCAGCACACGGAACGCCGTTTACCTTCCCGCTGGTAAGCGGTCCCTATTTATCTACTTGCACCCGGGGGTGCTTTCGAACTGCTAGGTTGGCAGGCGCTGGGACCGAGCAGCGGGAGCACACCCCGCCCCGGGGATTCGAACCGCCGACCTTTCGATCGGCAAGTCCTAGGCGCTGAGGCTTTAACCCACAGCGCCACCCGCGTCCCGGTGATATGATAGCCATGTTCAAATATATAAAAGGATGTCATATAGAGGAGGGAGAAAGGTTGTTTTCTGCTGCTCCAGAGAAGCGGACACGGAGCAATGGATCCAAACTACAAGAAAGAAGATTCCACCTAAACATTAGGAAGAACTTCCTGAGAGTAAGAGCTGTTCGACAGTGGAATTTGCTGCCAAGGAGTGTAGTGGAGTCTCCTTCTTTGGAGGTCTTTAAGCAGAGGCTTGACAACCATATGTCAGGAGTGCTCTGATGGTGTTTCCTGCTTGGCAGGGGGTTGGACTCGATGCCCCTTGTGGTCTATTCCAACTCTATGATTCTATGATTCTATGAAGACTTTAAATGCATGGTGCAGATGGGGTTAAGTCACATACTGACAAATGTAAGCTGCGTACTTAAAGTTAATTGGAGGTCCTGCACAACAAACCTGCTTCCACCCTGCAATAATTATTTCCTATAAGGAAAGTGATGTGAAGATGCACTGGAAAGTGTTAGATAATGGTTAAGTGAAGCAATGTGTTCTTACATCCCAATAAAAAAATGAAGATGAACACTCAACAAATAGCCATTGACCAGTCTCCCCACCAACGTTATGCAAACAAATAAGGAGGAATGCTCAATGAGCAGGTCCTCTGGAAGTGAATTAAGTACATTGCTACTTTTCAGGGGACAGAGGGGAGAAGAAGGAAGTGAGCATTGACTTGTTGTAATGGATAAAGTGAGCTTTATTAACATGTAACCCCCAAATCTTGGATCTGCTCCAAACTGATACCAAAGTTTTGTGCTCATTTTATGCCATTTTGTGCTGCGCACCCCACATTTTGTGCCACTTTGCAGCACAAAATGAGTGCAGAACTTTGGCATCGGTTTGGAGGGGGAATCCAGTATTTTGGGGTTACACATTAATGAAGCTGGTAAAGTGTTCCATTTGATTCAGAGGAGCCGAGGGTCAAATCCCTGAATTTATGGGATTACCTTGTACCACGTTGTATCAATCTAACCCAGTTTGCTCCAACCTCATGCCCTCCAGATAGTTTTGACTGCAACACACGTCTGCACCAGCCAGAATGGCCAATGGTTAGACATGATGGGATTTGTAGACCAAAACAATCAGCACCAGATTGGGGAAGGTGGATATAATACATCTTCCAGTGGTGTTATGCAGCCAAAATGCATGTCACATTATGCTGTGTTCATTGGAGGAAGTGCAGGATACAAATGTAATAATAATAATAATAATAATAATAATAATAATAATAATAATAATAATATAGACACACACACATGTATCTATATATGTGTGTAATCAAGACACAGAAGTTGTAAGGGAATGGAGGATATACTTTTTCTATGCAAAGATGATCAGTGTATTGACATGTTCCTACTATGGAATTTTTCCACGTTTATAAAAACACTCATGTATTTTCACCCTCTCTGCAAACCCACATTCTTATGACTAATGCTGCCTATCACTGGCTAACATTTGCTCTTATGTAACTGCATATCACAATCTAGAGACAGATGTGAGTAGTATTATGCTTATTATTGGCTGCCAATCCAACAAAAAACTCAAGACAACCCTCCTGACACCTGTCAGCAGGAGGACCCTGAATATTGTTTTGCAGTGTTGAATTTCAGAAAAGCATTAGAGTGACACAGGTCAAAGCAACAAGATCAAGCAAACAACGGGAAGATGCTTACCACAGATATATCAAGGGACCTGGGTCCCACTGGCAAATATCATTCAGGGGACATACACATTGTTTGCTATTTACAGCTCGGGAGTTGCAGAGTGAGAGAAAACTAATTGGGATTCATTTTGTGCTATTTGCAGAAAGACAACTTACATGTAGAACAGGTTTAGACATCTCCATCCACTAATGCACATGAAGATTGGCACTGCAGGGGCTGTCTAGGAACTTGGGTTCCTTTTCATGTGCCAGATTTTTCCTTAATTTATATGTAAGGGCCTACTCAGAAACATTACTCCCCTCTATGATTTTCACCAAAACCTCATTCCCCCTGCTAGTTAATATCTAAATAATCCTATTGCATGCATCCATCTACAAAAGATTTTGCAAAAAGTAAAATGGATGGAAAGTGTGCAGACCTTTTAGGGTTGTGGAGTCGAACCTACTGAGGCAATACAGTACCGATGCCATGATACTTGCAAGCGGTAAACCATGCGTGTATGTTGGCGTTGGCCTAGGAAAGACAAATCTGGTTTTCTGTTTTAAAAAAAGATACTTGCAAGCGGTAATGTGGATCCTTGTATTTCCTCAGTAGTGACTGCTGCCCACTGGGCAGAAGGCAGGCAGGCCAGCAGCAGGTGAAGCATAGGAATAGAGGAAGCTGCCCTATATAGACTCAGACCATTGGTCTACCTAGCTTAATACTTTCTTCACTCAGTAGCAACAGCTTTCGGGGGGTTCAAGTGAGGACTCATTTTCCAGACCTACTTGGGGATGCCAGCAGGGGTTGAACCTGGGATCTTCTGCTTGCAAAGAAGATGCTCTGTCCTTCCTTTGAGTCAGACCCATGACAAGTGGGCCCAACTCATTCTTTAGTCCCAATTCTCCTTCCATTCAACAGAGGCAACACTAAAGAGGAAGAAGCAGACAGTCAGTGCCGCCCCTTGGACTGGTTGTAAGGAAGAGGGCAGGCTGGTGGGGGCTGGTTGATATCCGATTAAGATTGGTGGGGCACTGTTCCATTCACCCTACTGAAAACTCCCAAGAGTTGTTGGCAATGCTATTGCGTCCAACCCAAGGAATATCTTTCCCTTGTCATTCCTTTTCACTGATGCCTTTCCAACTGAACGTGTAGGTAACAGGAAAGGAAGACGTGTTTGACAGAGCCATTCGTTGCTCCCCTTCTCAAGCTCCCAACTTGAGAGGCATACGTTCGCTTAATTTTTACAAGCAAAGGAAACTGCTACTGTCTCTTTGGCATACAACACACTTTGCAACTTTGTCAGTTGTTCTTTCTCCATAAAGCTAACTAAATGGCAAGCAAACCTGTCTGATCTTTTCAGTAAACATAACTTCAGACACAGGAACTGTTTTATAGTGTAAATAACAGCTGAGTTAAATTACCACTATAAAAGAATTCTGCTCATGAACTCTGATTTCTACTTTTCTCGGAATATATTTACTTTATGACTTTATTAAAAAACAGGCATTTCTCTCCCTTTTGCTGCTGAATATATCTTTAAAAAATGCACCCTCCACCCAGTAGCTAAATCAAGATAAAAGAGATCCATATTTTTTCTTCTTCTGGAGATGTATTAACCATCATTAGGAATGCAGACAGTAAAAAGGTAATTTGGGACTCTGAGAGCAGGTTGCAAAAATAATTTACAGTTCTGCTCACTGCTGGCATAATGCTAAATCTCATCAAGCCTCTTCATTTGTTCAGTGTGTGTTCAGTTTGGTGGTTAGGATGAGCCCAATCACTGTGTTTTTCTTTTCTTTTGTTGCTGTTTTTAAATAACAAGTTTTCTTCCAGGACTCTAATGTGCCAACAGAGAGATTCGTACTTGGAATCCAATTAGTTATACATACCTTGATGCTAAGCATCAAATACCAAACGATGCATAAAGTGGGAGGATGACATATACTATGGCATTTGTAAGGCAGATCCATCCCTCTTCCCTTGTTTCCCCTTTGACTGCGCTAATGCAGTGGAGGAGTCTATCCGCATCAACAGCATTTCCTTTGCCAGGGAAGTTGACTAATGAGAATCCAGGACAAGCAGATTCTAATCCCCACCTCTGTGGGAAGGTGCTGTCCAAACTATATGTCTGGTATCAAGAGCCACTTTTGTCAAAGAGGAGAGCTTTTAATAGTGGTCACTTCGCGAGAATCAATTGTTCTATTTTGTGCAGGTCAAACCACATCAGGAGTACTGGGTCTGCAGGGCTGGTGCTATCATTAGGCTACTAGGCAGCCACCTAGGGCACAGACCTCAGAGGAAAGGGAGTTATTCTCCCCTTCCTGTTGATCAAATGACCAATCTAATAGCTAGGGAGAGGCAAACTGCATCCCCGTCAGGTGCTTGAATGGATGGAGAGGTTTAAACCTCTCTACTAGCCCCAGTTTGGTATCTACTTTAATTCTGTCCCCCCCCCCCTTTTTTTGCTGCTGTTGCTAAAATCAGTAGGATCATGGGAAGCTAGGTAAATGTGCTTCGGGGGCTCATTCTGGCCACCGGGGCTCGGAGCAGCCCACACTAAACTAGAACATGCTCAGAGAAATGCAAGCAGAGAGGTGAGGAATCTGGAAATGGATCATTGAGGAAAAAGTGGCTTGATATGCTTACCTTGAAGAAAATTAAGTGGGTATATGGTAAAAAGGTAAAGGTAAAGGACCCCTGACAGTTAAGCCCAGTCACAAACGACTCTGGGGTTGCGGTGCTCATCTCGCTTTCAGGCCAAGGGAGCCAGCGTTTGTCCGCAGGCAATTTTTCTGGATCATGTGGCCAGCATGACTAAGCCGCTTCTGGTGAAACCAGAGCAGCGCACGGAAACGCTGTTTACCTTCCCACCGGAGGGGTACCTATTTATCTACTTGCACTTTGACATGCTTTTGAACTGCTAGGTTGGCAGGAGCAGGGTCCGAGCAACGGGAGCTCACCCCGTTGTGGGGATTCGAACCGCTGACCTTCTGATCGGCAAGTCCTAGGCTCTGTGGTTTACACCACAGTGCCACCCACCTCCCCTGGGTATATGGTAAAGGTAAAGGTACCCCTGCCCGAAGGCCAGTCGTGTCCGACTCTATGGTTGTGCGCTCATCTCACTCAAGAGGCCAGGGGCCAGCGCTGTCCGAGGACACTTCCGGGTCACGTGGCCAGCGTGACGAAGCTGCTCTGGCGAGCCAGCACCAGCGCAGCACACGGAAACGCCGTTTACCTTCCCGCTATAAAGCGGTACCTATTTATCTACTTGCACTTAAGGGTGCTTTCGAACTGCTAGGTGGGCAGGAGCTGGGACCAAATGACGGGAGCTCACCCCGCCGCGGGGATTCGAACCGCCGACCATACGATCGGCAAGTCCTAGGCACTGCAGTTTTACCCACAGCGCCAGCCGCATCCCGCGAGGTATATGGTAGCTGTCTTCAAATATCTGAAGGGCTGTCATGCTGAGAAGATGGCTCAGAGGGTAGAATTGGCATGAATAGGTGGAAAATGCAAGGAGTCATATTTCAACTAAACAGTAGGGCTGTGAATGCACAACCTGACCCACCCCATGGCTCTGATCTGTGGGTCCTGGATTAGGCTCTTGTACAGTTTCAGAGGCAAACCTGTCCCACCATGAAGCAAACTGAGTGTGGGTCTAAGGGGTTTTTTAAGCCTTTAAACCCCTATTTTAAAACACAGTCAAGAAGCTTAATAGTTGTTAATTGAGAGAATCCAATCCTGCACAGTTCAGCTTCAGAGGCAGTTTTATTTTTAGTCTTTTCCCTAATGATGCCTCACATGGGAGTCGCCTTTTTCAGAACAGTCATGCACTGGGTTGACGTTTCCATCTACTATGACCCCAAGCCATTCCTTACATGGATGATCTGCAGCAAGCCAGCAAATTGTAAGGTTCAAACTCCTGCTGGGCCTAAGTACATGCAAAATAACATGTGGTCGCTTTTCTGTAATCAAACTGCTGAATTCAAATTGATCTGATTCAGTATTAATCTGAATTCAGTCCAGTGCTGTTTTCAAAACAAGAATTTGCCCTTGCTTAAATGATTTGGCAGAAACACATAAACACGAACCGAGTTAGCTGAATATCAATCTCTCCTCATGATTGCCTTTCCTACGTTTAGGGAAATGGTAATTAGAATTTCCTTTGTGTTTCTTCATAGAGGTGAAGTAGAATTAAAACCTATTTATAAATATTTTAGTCTTGTAACCAAGCTCAGAGCAATCAATTTGAGCTGCACTGTAAATATGCCCTCCATTATGTTAAAGGTTGCACATTTCTTAAGAGCATGCAAATATCTTTGCAACAGTCCTTGTTTGGACTCCCCCCCCCCCTTGTTGTTGTCAAGCATAATTTTGCTTCTTTTGAATAGCTGCTGTTGTTTCCATTGCACTTTCATTTTGTTATTTGTATGGATACTCTGCATGTCTTTTTTTGGGGGGGGGGAGGTCTTGTGGCTGAATCTGATGTTTTCGAACCTCAGAAGGTGTTTACATGGATATGCCTTTTAGAAATGCAACTTATATAATCATAGTCTTCAGAATAGAATATAGCTCTCACTTTGAAACAGTTAATTAAAGTTGCTGGTGGGTGGGGCTGCAGCTTCGGATTCCCAACCAACTTGGACCTCGGTAAGGCAGACAGAGAACAACCTGGTGAGTTAAGGATGGAGCCTGCAGAAAGTCTGGTTGGTTAGAGCTGGAGGTGGGACAGTCTGGTGTTTCAGGGGTGGGATAAGAGCAGGTTAGGAATGGAACTTCAATTTGGCAGAAACAGGCAGTTCATTTGTTACAGAACATGGGAGAAATTTGAGTTCACTGACTTCTTAGACCAGGAAGAACATAGTGGTCAGAACAGAAAAGACCAGCAGGTTGGCAACTTAAAAATACAGTGGTACCTCGCAAGACGAATGCCTCGCAAGACAAAAAACTTGCTAGAAGAAAGGGTTTTTTGTTGTTTGAGCTGCTTCGCAAGATGATTTTCCCTATGGGCTTGCTTCGCAAGACGGAAACGTCTTGCAAGTTTGTTTCCTTTTTCTTAACACCGTTAATACAGTTGCGACTTGACTTCGAGGAGCAACTCATAGAATGCGGTGTGGTAGCCTTTTTTGAGGTTTTTAAAGACTTTGGTCATTTTTGAAGCTTTTCCAAAACTTTCCCGACACCGTGCTTCACAAGACGAAAAAAATCGCAAGACGACAAAACTCGCGGAACGAATTAATTTCGTCTTGCGAGGCACCACTGTAGTGGCTCATTAGGAACGCTTCTAGAATTGACTTGAGAAGGGAGATATATAATTTTATGACACTCATGGAGAAAGACTTTTCTGGAAATAATATCTCATTCATGTATTTTGTGAATGGTCCCCTGGACTATGTTAGAGGGAACATGCTTGGGAAACATGCCTTGCTCTTTAATCCAACACATCTTTTTTTTTAGCACCCAATATTGGGACTTGTACCCTATGGAGAAATACGTGTGCTCTCGATGCAGAGACACATCTCCTCAACAAGGTCAAATGCTCAACATCATTTTCTCTAGCTTTCAACAACTGCATCCATGAGTCACGAGTCAGTCCACTCATCATTTTCTTTTGAATCCATGCAGTAATATGAACTCTGTGGGCTGTGTATTGTTCCTCCACATTGTTGACTGGCAAAGCTAATTTGCCACCTGTATGGTACTTCTTATTTTTCATAGCTTCTATTTTGTTCTTACCTGGAGTCAGCATCATAACAGTTTGAAAGACTTCATGGGGATAATCACCACTTTGCTTGAAATGAAACGGAGAGTCACTAGCCACCAGCTACTCTTCTGTGTTTTATCTTTATTTTGGATTTTTTGAATATATATACTTTCCAGGAACACTGGAAGCTACCTTATACTGAGTCTGATCATTTGTCCATTGAGCTCAGTACTGTCTACACAGACTGGCAGCAGTCTCCAGGGCTTCAGACAAGGACTCTCTCCCAGCCCAACCTGGAAATGCCTGGGATTTTTAAATATACCAGTACTGTTAATGATCCCCCCATGGCTCAGATACACAACTCAAATGCAGCAGGAGCTGTATGTTCAGTATTGCAGACCCAATTTTATGGAACTCCATCCTGAAGACTTTTCAGCAGTGTCAGGCTTCAGGGAATCGGCTTGGCTTCCTCCTCCCCTTGGCAGTTGATAAGCACAACAAAGGAAAAGGAGTTTTCTTACCAGTTAGAAACTTTAATGATCACAGTGAGAGAACAAAGAACCCACCTCCTAGGAATGACGGTGCTCCCATTTAAGTGTTCCATCCACTTTCTCCCTAGTCACCCACATCACTACTGCATCTTGTAACCTGAGCTCATAGCCATTGTGCTTTCTGTGCTGCCACCTTATCAGCTCTTCTTGACCTTAGGCTGTGTTTTCCAGAGACAGTGAATCTGTTAACTCTTTCCTTCTCAGTGCTTCTTCTCCTAGTTGTTTCCCATCCAGTATTTCCCAGCTTCTGCCTTCTGAACTGTGTCTCTCTGCAAACCACTGTTCCAAATCTATACCGTCCTCCTGCTCCTGGGAAGATTCAGGATCCTGATCAGGAGCAGGGAGAGATGGAGGCTACCGCCATTCCTCCTCAGTGCAGCCCTCCTCAGCACGGTCCTTGATTTTAACTATATTTTCTTTATTATAACTTCTAAAATTTTATTCTACATCACTTAGAGAAATGATTATGAAATGGTCATGTGACTCAAGCAAAATTGGTTATGGCATATATAGGCTCCAATCCACTTCTAGGGAAAGACAACTTCTCTTTATGTAAGCATTAGGGCTCCAGGTTGTGGTGCACTTCCTCATAGGCATCAATAGATGCATCCAGACAGTTAAATGAAGCCTGGAGCAGCATCACGGCTGAAGAGATGCACATCTGCAATCACATCAGAAGTCTGCTTCTGCATGTAGATTATCCTTATCTATATTGGGGTAGCAGATTCCAATTAGTTCATCCGTCTAGATTTATTTGTAAGTGTATCCCTTTCCTCATGCTACTTAAATGAGAGCAGTGATATCTTTTACACTTCTTTCTCTCCTCTTAAATTGGCTGATTTACTTCTCCCCCTTCTTTCTTTTTTTACCTTATGGCACACTCTTAGACTTCCTCTTCGGCTAAATTCCAGTTGTGTAACCATAATCAGTACGATGCTCTGTAAATCATCTCTCAGCAGCAAAACCAATTTGTTATTTCTCCTCTTTTTCGGGAGCTTGTCAGATAGTCCAACGCCATATGTAGTGGCACCTGATCAATAGCTAATTTGTTTAGAATGCCAAGGATCATTAGTGGTCTAATTCTGGCATATGAGAGCATGAGTGTTCTCTGCTTGAAGCAAAGAACATGGGGGGGAATTCTGTTTGTAAATATGAAGGGCACTCTTATACGTTAGGACGAGTGGTGGTAGTTATCAAGGTCACATTATAGTGCCAGTAACACAAAAGTATGTCTTTAACAATTCAGGAACTCATCGACAGCTTGAATCATAGCTAAGGCACGTGGCACCATCCACAGATCTAAGTGTCTGAGTTAGGATGTAGGGGGAGAGGTGACACCTAAACATTAGGAGGAACTTCCTGACAGTAAGAGCTGTTCGACAGTGGAATTTGCTGCCAAGGAGTGTGGTGGAGTCTCCGTCTTTGGAGGTCTTTAAGCAGAGGCTTGACAACCATATGTCAGGAGTGCTCTGATGGTGTTTCCTGCTTGGCAGGGGGTTGGACTCGATGGCCCTTGTGGTCTCTTCCAACTCTATGATTCTATGACACCCACCGGCCATGATGGCTATGTTCTACCTCCATTGTCAAAGGCAGTATGTCACAAATAGGGAAAGTATTATTGCACTCGTGTCCTGCTTGTGGGCTTCCCATTGACAACTGGTTGTCCACTGTGAGACCAGAATGCTGGAGGTGATACTCCTTTTGTCTGGTCCAGCAGGCCTCTTTCTATGTTCTTAAACCACCCTCATAATTCACTCAAAGGTGGATGAATGACTAAATAAATAAATACACGGCCCCCTTAATCTGAATAGAAAACCTGACTCTTTTCATAGAGAATGTACTGATCTTTTTAACCTTGTAGAGGAGGGTGAGAAGCAACCTATCACCAAGGGAAAAAAGAGCTAAGACAGCTACCTGTCTGTAAACTATTTCAAAGGAAGGGTCACTCAATGCTTTTGAGGTTAAAAAGAGATAAACTCTTTCCACGTGATACCATCATTGTTCATCTCTCCGGGGACAGGCTCTAGATAAGCTGGTTTAATTTTTGTGTGTGTATGTTTAAGATTGTCATTGTGTGTCCTGGGCAGATTGCCCTCCAAGATACATGTGACCTGTAAATGTTAGTTTATGTTTGTGCCAAGAAAAGGGATGAGTGAGAAGCAGTTATTTACAAATAAAAAAATGCTAAAGAAAGTAATGACTTATGACAAGGTCTGCTATCCCCTGGAAGAAAGTGCACGGCAGTGGTGTTTTGGGGTGGCTGGGGGTGGGGAGATGTCTTTCAGCTGCTACAAAACCTAAATCATTCCATCTGACAACTCTGACTGAAGCTCTGACTGAAGAATAAGGCGGTGATTGCTGAGACAATCCATTCATCACGTTGCAAAGGTATTAGCAAATATAAATATGGCAGTGATGAAGCACATGGCCCCTAGGACAACCTCAAGCACAGAAAATAGTCGGAGAGGTCTCCCTTTCTGTTGATTACATTGTCATGTTTCAGAGCAATGCTGGAAGTGTAATGCTCTGAATACTCTGCCTTCCAGGGTAGTAAGCTAAGACACAATTCTGTGTTGATATTTCCTTGATGCAACTTGAAAGGAGTGTCTGATCACCCCTCAAGGTTGATGTGCCAAAGGACAATGCAGGGCAATTTCCTCAACTGATATTCAGATTTGTTCTGTGTTGTGTCACTGTAGCCACAATCAGGCACCATAAATACAAAAGAAAATCCCAGCACATGGATGTACAATAAATGCAGTTATAAATAACTCATTGATTTCAATGGTGCTTTATCAGAGGTGTGAGTATACAGTGGTACCTCAGGTTACATACACTTCAGGTTACATATGCTTCAGGTGATAGACTCTGCTAACCCAGCAATAGTACCTCGGGTTAAGAACTTTGCTTCAGGATGAGAACAGAAATTGTGCTCTGGTGGTGCGGCAGCAGTGGGAGGCCCCATTAGCTAAAGTGGTGCTTCAGGTTAAGAACAGTTTCAGGTTAAGAACAGACCTCCAGAACGAATTAAGTACTTAACATGAGGTACCACTGTAATTGCAGCCTTAGTGGGAAAATGTCAGCTGAAAGAGGCCCTGTGGAAAGCTGTGGTGAAACTTTGTAGAAAAAGATATAGACATGCAGAGGAAGGGAAAGGAAACAGCTACATAGTTCTTAAAGGTATCCCTTCAAAAAGCAATCAAGCCACACATAGGAGCCATACACCTGCCAGAAAACCCCTGCTGTCCAGCACTAGACAAAGGAATAAAAAGGCACATGTCAGGAGGATGCAGGAGTTGCTGTGACCTTTAATGCTGCTGCTCTCCCTGCTAACTCAAAGACAAAAGTGAGCCGGAGATAACATGAGGAAATGACAGTCGCTGTGGAGCATTACCCAGATGCTCCCAGCAACTGCAGAAAAGGCAGGATGCTGGAACATCAGGAAGAGGTCCCTGAGATAGGTATGGATATATCTATAGGTATGGATATAGATGATATAGCTATAGCACCAGGGAGGGGATAAATGGCCAGATATTTCAAGGATTTAAAGACCTCAGACAGCTACAAAGCAAGGAAAGTGAAGCAGAGAATCGAGGAGAGAAAGAGTTGGATTATGTGGAGAAGGGAAGGGAAGGGTTAAGGAACAGGGTTAGTAAGGCCAGTACTGACCTTGGAGAGAGAAACGGGAAAGTGCAGGGAGGAGGAAAACAGTCTGTGATAGAAAACCCTAAAGTAGAAATGGCTGCTTTACAGAATATGGACTAGTTTACAGATCTTGTCATGAACAGCGTACCTAAGCCTAGTAAGATGGTGGGGATGGGGCACCATTGTTCTCCTGGCTTCCCAACACAGCAGGTTGCTTACCGAAAGGGGAGGTGCAAGATGTGGGGAGCTTGGGCTGGCTCGGCATGTGGTGGTGAGAGACTCCAATTGGCTCCACTACCTCCACACCTCCCCTCTGTGTCTCAGTAAGCACCAATGACTTGCTTTGTTGGGAAAGCAACAGTGACCCACACGCACCACCTCACCCATCTTGTGAAGGCCCCACTGTCTGGTGTCTAATAAGAAGAGACAACTTCAGGTTGTGAGGATCCTGAGGGTGTTAAGGAGTACAGTTCTTACAAAAAGGTCCTCCTTCCCCACACCATGGTATACTTGACATTCTGCATACTATATTTGTTTACTCTGCAATTGCTGGTCTTCCACTGTAGTTGGTGATGGGTTTTTGTTTTTGATTTTTTTGGTTACATTACATTTGGTTACATTTTGTGTAGAAAAATACACAAAACAGGCAGGAAACAACTCAGCAACTGCACTGAATGGAATGGCAAGCTGGGCACAGTATTGTTTCTTCGTGTCCATGCACATTTGTTTGGTTACATGTGTTCTAGAGGCAAAGTGGATTCATCCTCCCGCTCATAGATTTAGCGTCCAGAGAAACTGGAGAAGGAAGGTGAACCCTGAAGAATGACAGCACTGGCACCACACTCTAAATTTGGACAAGGCATCTCCAAAAGGTGAAAAATAAGGACAATGAATTGCCACCAAGCAGGCATTCTTTGTGGTTAATAGGCCAGTTGCTGCATTTGGAAAACAGATTTCCCTTCTTACCTCTCTAGATTGACTCTTTGTATGAAACATTGCTTAGTCAGAACTCTTTTTATTGTCCAGGATTGGGGAATAGCCTACAAAATGTACAAATTAACGATTGATGTATGTGGAAACTTTAAGCAGATATACTCATATCTGTTTAATCCTTACAACCTTAACCAAAGCCATAACAGACCACAATCCTCTGAGTCCACTGCCATTTTGTTTAAAAATATATATATATTAAATTTGGATTGCAACCACAAAAGTGCAACACATATATTTCTAGTCAGTTTTAAGCCATTTTGTCTCAAAGATTATATATTTATCTGACTATCTAGCATATGTGTGCATGCTTTTATTCTGAAGGCTTTGGGGTGAATTGGGGGCGGGATCAGTGCAGGGGAGGGGAAAAATGAAGTTGCCACTGTTGATCTTTGATGCATTTCATATTGCTCTTCACCATAATATCCAAGAGAAGGTTACACTGATAGAAAATCACAATAAGAAGGCTAGAGTGGGTCTATATATATCTATATCTTTATCTATTTGTCAGAGCTCAGGGTCAATTTGTTATTGGAGGAGGGGGAAGTAGGGATGGATGGATCAGTCACTTTCTCATCTGTGTTACTTCCACATGCAGTCAATGCAAAGTTAGTTTTATTTGTGCTGATTCTCTACCCCAGCCTTCCCCAACATGGTGCCCTTCAAAAGTTGTTGGACTACAGCTCCCTTCATCCTTGACCATTGGACCTGCTGGCTGGGGTTGATGACTGCTGGAGTCCAACAACCTGGCGGGCTCCACATTGGGGGAATGCTGAGGAATGCTACTAATATCCCAGTAGTAAAACAACACACATTTGTGCACCTCCTTTAGCAAACCATTCCTAAGCTTAGGAATAACAGTGGGGAGAAAGGGTCAGTCCTATAGCTCTCCAACAATTTGAGTTCTAGTCCTCTGGATTAATATGAACATGGGTAGTTTTTATTGGAGATCTGGCTTTTCTTGCATTCTCTTTCTGTGTGTGTAATAGAAAGAAACCATAACATACTATCTCTAAAAGCATTAAAATAGTAATAAACTGTGAATATAATTTTTTTAAAGCATGAATGTGTCGTGCTACCTTAGGGCGACTTGGCAGAACTACTTCTGTCTTGATAACCCATGGAATTTGATTCCTAGAGACTTGCATTTCACTTTGCCCTGCATATGTGATCAAATGAATATATGTACCTTGTAGGTAAAAAAGATATACACAGATGACATTCTGAACCAACAGATGAATGATGGATAAGACAGAAAGATGATCATGCCTGGTGAGAGACTGAAGACTGACAAATAGCATGTGTACTGTATAATATAAATCCTATACATAGAGTCAGAGGCAAAAGAAAAGGGAGGGGTTGTTATAGATATGTTTGCACATCTTAAAACAACAAACACTTCAATATGATTTATTTAGTCAGGATAGGCTAAAAACTCAGTGGCATAATAACAGGACCATTTGTCTTAGCAAGTATCTTGTTATTGGTGATCAATAATGTAGCTAAGATGATTGATTGCTTTGTTTTCTTGTGGTGCCTCAGCCACTCTAAATTATTTATTTGACACGGTGCCTCCTGGTAAATTCAAGGAACCGGTGATCATAACTTTGTACTGTTGTGTAATACTAATACGCTTTAGCAGATACAGGGCCTTTTTCCAGATTGAGATATACATAGAGGTATAATATAAGATAAAGATTTGCTAATTATCCATGGCATATTTTGCTCAATTGGAAAGAACAGCGTAATGCTGTTTTAAACTACCTTCATTTGTCTCTTATGGCTAGTGGCAGGATACACTGGTGAACATGAGAAACACGGTGGCAATCACTGCTAGCATTGATGGCTTTAAAAGTTAATAGACAAATCCATGGGAAATAGAACTACCTTAGTCATGACAGTGAAGAATGAAACTAGCACATTCAGAAACACTATAGCCCTGCCCATTTCTACTGGCACTGCCTATGGGTGTCGTCTTCTATGGAATAAAATAGTTCCGTACTGCTTTTCAGGACACAAATGCCTTGTCAATGTAGTGTACAAAATTCCAGAATAAAAACTTAATGATATAAGACATCATAAAGCTAAAAGCACATTAGACCCCCTTGCTACTATTACTTACTGTTACTTTTGATGATGATGGAGATAGTTTTGTTGTTAGACCGGGATAAGTTGAAGAACCTGTGGCTCTTTAGATGTTGCTAGCCTCTAGCTTTAATCACCCCAGCCAGCATGGTCATCTTCAGCAAGTCCTTGTTTCCATTGTTCCCACATAAATGTTGCCATTCACTAATGGCCATCGATCAGCAAGTGCTTTCAGTATTTTTAGCATTGCAAACATAGACCAGCTTCCATATTTTATGATTTAATGCTAATCTGCAGGACAGAATGGGAACATCGGTGTATGTCACTATTAATATACTTAATAACAATTGCTTGATACTGAGCCATACTAATCCATTTAAATCCATTTAATTTTATAAAATGAAATAAATAACAATAGTCCTATGTGTATAAAACAGGCCTAGCTGTGATTCATGCTGTTGATCAGACCTAAACATGCTCTTGAATGAAAAGTTCAACTAATGCTGGGATATCAGAATTCAGAACTCATATTCCTTGGTCTTTTTGAACTTGGTCATTAGAAATTTCACTAGAAATTTGAAAACTCTTGTATTTTGAATGGATAATTTCAATGTGCTAATGGAGTTGTTTAACTCATCACTAAACAAAGGAAAAGTCTGTTCACATGCCACTTGTAACAGCTGTTAAATATTAGGAAGTGTCTCAAGGAAATAAAGGCAGCTTTCTCAGAATATGTTCATCCCTGGAACACAGGTAAATCAGAAATCCTTTAATTATGCCAGCTATAAGCCCTGCTAAATTCACACTTATTTACAGTAATGGAACCACTATAGCTTCTTTCCCCCTGGAGTGATACATTTGACAGTGGTAGCTGGCATTAAGTACTATGCAAACCCTCTCTCTCTATAGCTCTGTCAAAGCACCTTGCATTTGAGCTACATCAAGAGATCATTTAAATCCTAGCTCCCATAAGGCTCTCATTTCTAATACAACTTGGATCCTTTCCACACTAAGGCCCTTTGGCCTTGTTGAGGCATTGCTGTTTTGTAATCAGCGGGAGGCAGAAATTAAAGCTCTGGTTCCACACAACATTTACCAGGAGGGAAAGTCTTTCTGTAGAAGTCGCATCAAGTTCTAAAAAGTGTACTCATGATTGCAACCTTCAATCAGCAAAGGTCTCTGCATTTGGTGTGTTTTAAAGTGAGTCCTGTATTTCCCTGCTTCAATGAAATGGAACTTTAAGTAGCCATTTCTTCTTCTTTCCTGGCAAATTAATCCCTAATTAATCTTTCCTCTTTGCAGTCAGAGCAATCACATTATTTTCTTATTTATTTTTAATTTTACTTCTATTAGCGCAACCGCACATCAGTGAAAAAATGAACCAAAAATAACTGGTTGGTTTTCTTTTTCTTTTCTTTTTTAAAAATAGTGGGTTTACAAATCTTCTAAATGGTAGAATTCAATTTATGTGGTGATTTAGTACAGTACTGTTTTAGCTCCATGGATTTCCCCCTCTTATATTGTGTTTCTAATGCTGCTGAGTTGTGAAATTCTGCTCTTGTTTTGACCCTGAAGTTGTGCATTGCATTTTCCTGTTTTAATTGAAATTGTGATTTTTTTTTACCTTGCTCTTTCTTCTTGTTGTAAGCTGTCCAGAGGACCTCTGTTAGAAGGCAGAATATAAAAATAGTATAAAACAAATTGACAGATGTACAGATTGAGAAGAGAGACAGAAAAAGGCAAAAGCCTTTCTATGAGAGATGTAGTGGTAGACAACAAATGACTTATTTTCTTATCTCTGTGGCTGCAATCTCCTAGGTGACATGGATGCTGTCATGCAGCTGAACGAACATGTGTTCTCCATTAGTTTCCCTCCCACCCCTCTCCACGTGGCCCTGTGCACCGGCAACCCATGCTGCGCCACTGTGGCAGGGGCAGCTCCAGATGCTGTTCAACCCCATCTCCCATTAGTCCTAGCCAGCATGGCAAATGGTCAGGGATGCTGGGAGTTGTAGCTCCAGATGTTGTTCAACTCCAGCTCCCATTAGTCCCAGCCACCATGGCAAATGGTCAGGGATTCTGGGAGTTGTAGTCCAGCAACATCTGAAGGTTCTCCACTCCTGGTGTAAGGGCATACATACTTCTGGGAGAAATTCTATTATGACATATGGAAGTTTGAGGTGCTCAAGGCTGTCTTGATTTGTACTTTTCAATAGCACCGAGAGATATAGCAGGATGTGCTGTAAAACACATTCATGTCTCAGATGCCAACGCTCATTGTCCCCTTGCCTCGAGCAACTTTTGTTTAAATTTTCTATTCACGTTGAATGAGTGTGTGTAGGAAAGGTGAGGCAGACTGGACAATTACTGTGGAAACTGAGAACAATTAGTTCTTATTTGCTTAACACAGTTTCCTAATGTGTAGCTGTAAAACTTTTCACAGGATCTTTTAAATACAATTGATTTTCCCGAGCCGTTTCCTAATATTTCAAAGCGAATGCAGGACCTGACAATTGCAATCAAGCTAATGCAGGTCGATAGCCATTTTCTTTTAGTTAAATAGGAACAATCAGGAATACAAGCCGAGACTTCACTGAGAGTGATTGTATATTTGTCTGTTTGATGAGCTGGTGCATCATATGTACAAAAGGCATGGTGGAACATGTTGAATTTTGGGAGAATGCATTTCAGAAAGTTCAGCAAGCTAGAAATGCTCCACCGCTTTATGCAACAGTTCTCTGAAGTTAGCTCTCTTCCACTTCCTGGCTTTTCCCTTGCTTTATGTTATTATTCTGGACAGAGGTCTCATCCTGTTGCCCCACCCCCATTCTTTCCATTGGCATGGGTGTATGATGTTGTTGGCATCTGTCTGTCTTGAAACACAATGGAGTGTACCTCCAGGGGTGAAGTCAAACTGATCATGGGGGTAATTTTTTTTCTTTTCTATGTACATTCAGTGGAAGGTCTGAAAAGAGACTGTGAATCTAGAACTGTGCATAGAGTATGCAGACATTCACCCACCCAACACCTGGCAGGAGATCAGAATCATGCCTATTTGGCCAACAGTTCATATCCAGAGAATCAGGATTGGTGTAAAAGGAACATGTGCATGTACATCTTTTCTATGCACTCAGGAATCCTTATGCTCCAAGGTTGCCTGGGGGAGCTCTACACTCACAGACCCCTTTCACACTGATGCTAAATGCATGGTAGATTCCCCAACCAGTGGGCATGACAATACCAGTGGCACCATCCTGCTCCCCTCTGCACATTTAGTGAATGTGTGTGTGGACATTTGCACAGAACAGATGTGATTTGGAACACAGGTGGCTTCACTGAGATCCTTGTGCACCATGTCATGGCTGATGGGTCACATTCAGCTTGGTGGGCCACAAGGTGTGCGAGTGTAGTTTAAACAAAGCACCACTACAGCAGTTCCTGGGAATGATAAGAACTGCAGTAGTGCATGAATAAAGGGACGCGGGTGGCGCTGTGGGTTAAACCACAGAGCCTAGGACTTGCCGATCAGAAGGTCGGCGGTTCGAATCCCCGTGACAGGGTGAGCTCCAGTTGCTCGGTCCCTGCTCCTGCCAACCTAGCAGTTCGAAAGCACATCAAAGTGCAAGTAGATAAATAGGTACCACTCCGGTGGGAAGGTAAACGGCATTTCCGTGCGCTGCTCTGGTTCGCCAGAAGTGGCTTAGTCATGCCTCGGCCAATAAAGCGAGATGAGCGCCGCAACCCCAGAGTTGGTCACGACTGGACCTAATGGTCAGGGGTCCCTTTACCTTTAGTGCATGAATAAGTGAAACCAATGAACATGGCTTCTTGAAATCTGCGAAGTTCCAGTGGTAGAAACAAATGCAAACAACATTGCATTTCTTGTTGTTGAAGGCGGAAGTGGAAAGATTGCCCTAGTCATTTCTTTGTGTACCACTAATATTGAAAATTCCCCAACATTTTTAGTGTTTTAGTATTTGTGGTTGTGCACATGGCTCTTTCTTGTGACAGGAATCATGGAATCTCCAATACGCATAAGTGGTTTAGAATTTGGTTTTATGTCTCATCATTGAGATGCCATTGACCCGGATCACTATATAACAAGTGATTCATGTTTAAAGGGTGACATTTATTAGACCAATTAAGTGTCTGTGTTCAGCCTATCATAAAGCTGTAGCAGAATTGATGGATTATGATAACATTATTGCTTGTGCTGCTAATGCAATCCTGGTAGAGGTGTCATTAAATCAGAAATTAGGAGTAGATAAAAAATACTTGTGGGTTCCTCTTTCCTCTGCCTAAAGTCGACCTTAGTGGTGAAACCACCTTTTCCAGCCCTCAATGATGCCTTAACTGGCATGGGTATGCCCATCTCCCTCAACACAGATCTTTATCTATGGTACTCTTTTTGATTCTCCTGTTTTCTGTCTCCATCTCTCTGTGACCGCTTTTTTCTGATTTGGACTGTGTGTGGGTGATTTAGCTTCTTGCATCTTACTGATATAGACATTTAGGACAGGCAGTGAACTAACTTGGATATAAGATAAGCATCCTGAGGCCCCTTGGGTGAAGGGTGTCTGACCAACCATCTCACATTGTTGTCTACCCCAATGGGTTGCTTGGTCTGATGTTCTTTTGACCTGAAGGAATTGCTCTGCTGAACTCTGGACAACAGGAACTGCTGAACTCTGGACAACAGGAACTGAGGAGGAAAACAACCCTTTCCCCCAGCACATGTTCATGGTGAGTTGGCAATGAGAGCCTCACCTCAGGTGATTGGGTTTGAGCTGAGGTGGTGTTGCATAGCCTTTATTTGCCCACTGTTATGAACGTTACACCAAATATATGTGTTGAGAGTATTCACTCTGGGTGTGTGTGTGAAATATTTGTTTTCTTTATCCCGTGTTTTATAACTATTGTGAGCTGTTCTGGGACCTTTGAAACAGAAGAGTAACATAGGAATGGATTAAATAAATAAAAAAGTCCCCAAAGCATTATTGTTTCTGCACATAATAAATGTGCAGCTGTGACTCACTTTAATGCAGGATGCAGATGTCTTCCCTTGAGAAAGCTTTTCCACTGTTAGGGTATCACAGTTCCATAGCATTCAATCAAAATCTTCTGTTACTAGGATAAAGGGGATTCTTCCTTCGCTGTGTTGACTAGAATAATGGCGGAAAGTGGAATGTCATAGTCATCTGCCATGCAGGACACAATTTTTTTCTCATCATTAAAACAGATTTCATTCTTATTGTTTTATTTGCATAGTTTCTTTTGTGGAACATGAACTGCAGTGGAATGGAAACACTGTTCACTCAATGAATACAGTGCAGAATGGAAAACAATGCCTTCTTAAATAAATACCCATAACTTAGGGCTCAGATTCAATGGTTGTTTAAAAATAGAAGCAAAAGGTACTAATTTTCTGCTCAGGATTGCGCGAGTGAAGGAGAGAAAGAAAAGAGTTGCCAACTTCATTATTATTAGTTTGGCAAAGCCTTTCTGTTTAACACTGGGAGAAGTTAGCCGCTGAATCTTTTCTTAATATGGAGCTTCAGAGATGGCAAAATCTCAAATTGTAATGCAGTTGTCCCTGCCTTTTTTTAAAAAATATGGCAACATTAACAAAAGCAAACCAAAATATATGGCTTTACATTCCCCCCACTATAAATTTGTCTACTAATTGCAATAATAATACATAACCATTGTGATGCTTTATATAAGTTCTGTCCCCCCCCCTTATTTTGTAAGCAACAGAGGCTTTCATGTTTTGTACCTGATAACCACCTTTAAACATATGATTATCATTTGAAAACAAACTTGAAAAAATATATTCAGAGAACATTGCTTTTCATTTCTCTCTCATGAATGACCGCTGCCCTCTGTAGCCTTTTGTCTGCCTACCCATCTATCTTTCCGTGCTTTCCTTCCATGCTTTTTGTGTAATATAATTTGCACAGACAACAGAGAGAAAGACAGAGAAAGAGAAAGAGAAAGAGAAAGAGAGAGAGAGAGAGAGAGAGGGAGCGCGTGTGAGAGAAAGCGACTGTCACTGACAGTTTCGGTGATCTGAGGGATAATGTCTGTTGAAAGCGCTGAGTGACATTTACTCAAAGAAAAAATGAGGGGAGAAAGCTTAAAGAGTTTAGTGCAAATTGTATTGCTAAAGGTGACTTGTTAGCTCTGGTGATAACTGGAGTGTTAATGTGGTTACAGAGGCTACATCAATTGATTTGGTAAGTTGTTCCCAATTATGGCAGCCAGAATTCATGAGAGGCAGCAACAGAGTTTGGGAACTTGATGGAAGCTTTACTAGAGGCTAATCAGCTGCCATAAGGTTTCTTTGTCATTGTTAAATATTCCAAACAAGTTCCACAACTGACAATCTGAGGATGAAAGATTCAGGTGTATTTTGAGCCCCCAGGAGTTTTTGCAAAATATAATATTTAAATGGTTTAAATTCCCACCCCTGGTTCAGTTTTCTCCATATTTCAGTGAGTGACATAAATCTCTATGGTCAGGGAAAACTCCCTGCACAAAAGTAGTATTGGTACCGAAAGAGGATGGAGATTTATATGGGTGAAGATTTATAGGATGGGTGAAGCATCCTTAGTCTCTCACGGGTTTCTGTTGACTATAGACCTGTTTCTCACTGAGGTGCTAAATCTGTGAATGGTTGTATTTATTTATTTCATAAAATTTATATACCACTTGATTGTAAAACAAACAAAGAAACCCACCCCCAGCGTGGTTTACAAAAGATAAAAAAAGAAACTCAAGAAAAAATTACAACATCTTTTTATACAGTTATATGTATTGTTTTATGCATTGTATTTGTTTACATTCTGGTTACTTTAGGAAATCTGAAGTACATTCACATATAAATGGTATAATGGTATATGTAGAATACTTTGTATAATAATGCTTATAATATGTGAAAATTGTTCATATTTGTAATGGAACCAGGGTACTACAGCTCACTTTTAGTTCAGATTGAAAAGCAGGATGGGAATCAGAATAGATCCATCTAGATAAGCTTGTCATTGAGATTTTCAGACAATTACACCCCAGTAGCAAGACTCATCATTTTAGAAGGAGTTTTCAAACATGGCACCACCATATATAGTGTTGCTGCTAATTGCTTTTAAGTTGTTGTTTTAGGAATTTATTGCACCTTTCACATACACCTCAAAGCTTGTGCTATATTTTATTCTCTACTTTTTTTTTTAAAAAAAAGTTTTGTTGTTGCTGGAAATATGTTTGCTAGGTGCCTTAAGTGTAAGAAAGAGTGCATAGAAATAATAAAATTAAACCATGTGACTAGTGTATTATTGGGGGATCTCTGCTTTCAGAGTAGCACCAGGGTTCTTACATACACGCTGCTGCTTCAGTTTGACAATGTTTTAGCAAAGCTTCTCAGAACGCAGAGCATTCTCTTTCCTTCTTCAAATGCTTTCCTTATAAAACAGGGCACATTCATTCTGAATCTTTCAAATCAATACCCAGGCAGTTGGATGATCTGCATACCAATTGGCTCACAAATTTATACTCTGTCTGACTCTGCCAAAAGGATTAAAAATCACTCATGAAACAACAGCTCCTTGTAATCACATCAAGCCAGACTTCAATAATAATTCAGGCATATAAAAGCCTTTCAGTTCTAGATGCGTTAAAAAATAGTTTCTTTTCATTTTCCAAATTCCGGTTTAGATGCTAACTTTTCATTTTTGAAAATGTTTCTTGCTCACTATTAGCTAATTCTCCTCTCCTTGGGGAATCCCACCTTTCTATTGACTGCAAGCATTTTCCCTTTATTAACAAAAAGAGAAGGTGGCAGGGGAGCTCGAATGATTGATAAGGGGCATTACAGAGGAGAACCTTTTCACCTCGAGACCATCATTTCAGATCAACCTCTTATGAATTGTGACTGAAAGTCATTACCTTCAAATTTCAGTCCAAGATATTACATTGGATGGGCCTGATCATTCTGGCACCATGTCCTTAGGAGAAAAACATTACAAGCTGCAACAGTGACATGCACACACATGAACCATGGGGGAAGAGGCAAGGAGCTCCTTCCTATCAGGGAGTGAAATCTAGCATCACATAAGCACAGGGGCTAATACTACCTGTGTAGGCTAACAGTGAAATGTGTGCATGACTGTGCTCTACAAAGCCTTTAGTCAGACAGATTCTGGCTGCTGATTTCCTGCAGGTTGAGGGGGCTGCATGAAGAGGGACCGCCCCAATTCTATCAGAGCCCCAATTAATTGTGTGGTATGCCCTCTGTGTCTGTCCTCCTTGCATATATTGGACCCTGCTGAGGGGTGTGTGCAGAACAAACCAGAGGGCTTTCCCCCCCTTTTAAATTGGCTATGCTCCCATGGCTAAAATGATGTTTGCATAGCAGGAATTGGGCCAGACACCTACAACAGGCAAGTACATATAAAATCAATAAACTGAAGATTTGAGCTGATATGAAAATAAGGATGCAATAGATCCTAAATACCACCTTCCTTTGTTTCTCATATCTGCTTTTAAAACACCAGGTAAACAGGGCATTTTTCAGCTGGAACTCATAGGAGCTCAATTGCGGCACCTTTCAGTTGGGTGCCATTACCATTCTAAGAGAACGAGGGAGACATTCATGGTGAGTTCTGGCACCGCTTTTTCTAGAAAAATAGTACTGCAGGTAAATATGCTACACAGATTCCATTAAAATGTTTAATGCTTGATTTCTTCTACATAAGGATATAAGAAGGCATCCTTTCTGCCCTGCATTTTTTTTACATGCAGCACTGTTTCCATTCTGCTCAAGTCTATCTTCTGCCAAAAATAATGTTATTCATCTTGCTGCCTGATGCATCAAATGTACCTAATCTGCATAATTTACATACATATGTAATCATTGGGTAGTAAATTATTAAATTATCTAATTATATTTTCATTTTGTTATTGCACCCCATTCATTTCAATGCAGATGTGAGGGAGGGAAGTAATCAACCACATAACATTTGTGGACTAAAAGTAACAGAAAGAGTGAATACCAATCATATTTGCTAGATTGATTTTGCCTCTGGATCTGGGACAAATAAGTGAATATTGGCAATTCTTGCTCCTATTTCTTTTTTCATCAGAATTCTCTGTCATCTCTACTTCCACATGGCAGTTTATTTTGGACTCAGTACCACTCAAGCATGCAAGCTTTTCACAGCAGCCACACATATTATTTTGTCATTTAATCCAGATTTACCCTTTATCAGAAAATCAAGTAAGTAAGAAATCCCATGTAAACAAATGGTGTAGGGGTGTATGGAATGCATTGTGATGGGGACTACAGCATATGGATGCGACACAAAAATAAATAAATGCATGTATAAGCAACACTAAGTCCACAATAAACTACTGTCTAAAACTTTGAGCACAATCTATTTAGTGTTTAGCATTTGTTAGTCCCTTTGATCTCTATCAGAAAGATTTACAGTGCACTCTATCCATACCTACTCAGAATTAAACCCAATTGACTTTAATGGGGCTTACTCATTTGGAATTGCAACTTCAGATGACCACCTAAAAGAATGCTTTTTTTAACAGAAAGCTGGGATAAAATAATGTGTTTATTTGTACACAATGCAACCCTCCTGTATGTAAAAACATTCAAGGTAGTTTAGAGTAAGGAACTGATAATAATGACTCCAGTCATGGCTTCATTTATTTTCCAATCCTATCTCTAGATTATCCTGTGATCTTGGAAGTTCATTTAATTTCGCTTTGCGAAAGAAAAATGATTTAAGGAAAAAGCAAGAGGATAAGGCTAGAGAAGGAGAGGTAGAGGAAGAAGAAGAGGAGGAGATAGTAGAGGAAGAGGAGGAAGAAGAAGGGGAAGGACACGAAGAAAACAAAACCAACTAAATTTAAACTAATAACTGTTGTTAAACTGACATAATGAACTTAAAAGTTTTATCGTGGAATGTGAATGGTCTGAACGAAAAAACCAAAAGAAATAAAATAATAAATGTGTTGAAGAGAAAAGATATAGATTTAATCTGTTTACAGGAGACACATGTAACCAAAAAATATAAACATATTCTAACACAAAACAAGTTGGGGGTCGAATTCACGAATTGTATTAATGAAAAGAAAAAGGGGGTAGTGACGTATGTGAAAGAAAAGTGGGAACCCAAATTGATTTGTAAAGACGAGGAAGGAAGGATCCTGGGAGTACAAATTAATTTTCAGGGAGAAAAATTTAATGTGATAAATGTGTATGCTCCGAACTCAAATAAATTGGATTTTTAAAAAAAATTAGAACAAATATTATTAGAGTTAGAATGCAATAAGACGATATTGCTAGGAGACTTTAACGGAGTAAGGAAACCAGAACTAGACAGACAATCAGAAAGGAAGAAAAAAACCCAAGGGAAATTACCAAAATCATTTAATAAATTGGAAGAGAGTCTGGATCTAATAGACATCTGCAGACATAAACATGCCATAGAGAAACAATTTACTTTTTTCTCCGAGCCACATAAGAGCTGGGGCAGAATTGACCAAATTTGGATATCAAGAGAACTTTCAGTGAGAACCATAAAATGTGAAATTCAACTAAGAACACTTTCAGACCATAATTCGATAATTTTGGTAATAAAAGGAAAAACACAAGGTGGATTTAGGTGGAGGTTGAATGAATACCTATTGGAAAATGAAGAAGTGATAGAAAAAGCCAAAGCTACATTAAAAGACTACTTTGATCGGAACCTTAACACTGAGACAGGAATAGATATGGTGTGGGATGCCAGCAAGGCGGTGCTAAGAGGGTTCTTTATCCAACAAAATAGCTACAGGAGAAGGATGAGAGAACAAAAGAAAGAAGAAATTCTAATACAGATAGGAGAGCTCGAAAAAAAAAAATTACTAAAAAACCCAAAAGATGAACAAACTACACAAACAATAAAAATGTTACAATCTCAGTATTCAGCATTAACAAATCAAGAAGTAGAATGGCAAATTAAATTAATGAAACAAAAATATTTTGAGTCAGCTAATAAGACGGGTAAATTATTAGCTTGGCAATTACGTAGAAGGCAAAAACAAAATGTGATAAATAAAATAAAGATAAAGGAGCAACTGATAGAAGATCCCAAAGAAATAAAGGAAAACTTCCTTAAGTTCTATGAGAAGTTATATAAAAAAGAAAAGGAAAATATAACCCAAATAGAAAAATATCTAGAAAACTATAAGGGAAAGAACATAACAGAGGAGGATAGAACACAACTAAACAACCCTATAAGAATAGAGGAGATCCAAAATGCAATAAGGAAAATGAAAATAGGAAAAGCCCCAGGGCCAGATGGGCTGTCGGCTAAATATTATAAAACACTAGAAACCCAACTAACACCAGTCTTAGTGGACATAATGAATAATATTTTAAGAGGAGGAAAGGTTCCAGAAACCTGGAAAGAAGCCCACATTACAATGATCCCTAAGCCAGATACAGATAAATTAGATATTAAAAACTATAGGCCTATATCATTATTAAATAATGATTATAAAATCTTTGCAGAGGTAATGGCAAACAGGCTTAAAAAATGTTTAATAAAGATAATACATAAAGACCAGGCAGGATTTCTTCCAGACAGGTTTCTGAAGGATAATATAAGACATACAATTAACATTATTGAATATTTAGAAAGTAGGTGTGATATACCCGCGGCTCTAATTTTTATAGACGCCGAGAAGGCATTTGACAATGTATCCTGGGAATTCCTGCTGAGGAGTATGGAGAAGGTGGGCATAGAGGGAGAGTTCTTGGATGGAATAAAAGCAATATATTCAAATCAGTCTGCGAAACTGATTATAAACAGTAATTTAACAAACTCCTTTAGGATTGAAAAGGGAACGAGACAGGGGTGCCCCCTGTCACCACTCTTGTTTATTATGGCATTAGAGATAATCCTAAATAAAATCAGAGCAGCACCAAAAATACGAGGGATTAGAATAGGAGCAAAAGAATTTAAATTAAAAGCATACGCCGACGACATAATGCTTTCGTTGGAAAATCCGCATATAAATGTAGGGGCTGCTTTGGAAATGTTGGAGGAATTTGGCAAAGTTTCTGGGTTTAAATTGAACAAGCTAAAGACAAAAATGTTGACTAAAAATATGAAAAAGGAAGAAAATGATAAATTAGAGAGGTTGCATGGAATTAAAGTGACAAAAAAAAAATAGATATTTGGGAATCTGGCTGTCTACTAAAAATATAAACCTGATTGAAAATAACTATATTACAACATGGAAAGAAATTAAGAAAGATCTAGAAGTGTGGAACAGAGTGAAATTATCGTGGAGAGGAAGAATGGCAGCGATAAAAATGAACTTACTTCCGAGGATGCTATTTTTATTCCAAAACATCCCTGTAATTAGAGGTATTAAATTATTCAAAGAATGGCAAAGAACCCTCTCCAAATTTATATGGCAGGGCAAAAGACCTAGAATCAGTTACAAAATTCTTACGGATAGAAAGGAAAGAGGGGGCTTTGCAGTACCTAATTTGAAACTCTATTATGAAGCTGCCAGTCTCTGTTGGATTAAAGATTGGATCACACTAGAAAACACTGACTTATTAGATTTGGAAGGGACGGATAACAGGTTTGGCTGGCATTCCTATTTATGGCATAATAAAGGAAAAATACATAAGGGCTTTTCAAACCATATTATTAGGGGACCCCTTTTGGAAGTGTGGGAAAGAAATAAAAAACTTTTGGAATGGAAAACACCATGGTGGTTATCCCCAATGGATATATTAATAATAAAAAAAAAAAATATGGAGGGAGAAAGGCTGACTTATGAGGATATATTGACAAGCTCAGAAAGTGGATGGAATATGAAAAAATATGAGGACTTAAAAGACAAGTTATCTGGCTGGTTACAATATCATCAAATAAATGCTATATGGACAATGGATAAAAAATTAGGTATGAATGAAAAAAAATCGAAGTTCCAGATAGAGATAATTGAAAGTAAACATAAATTACTATCCAAAATGTATGATATACTACTAGAGTGGGATACGAAAGACGAGGAAATAAAAGGGGTAATGACAAGGTGGGCAATGGATCAGGGCCACAATATTGAGTATGACAAATGGTCAAAATTATGGGTCAGCGGAATGAAATTTACAGCATGTGTAACGCTCAGGGAGAACTTAGAAAAAATGATGTATAGGTGGTACATCACCCCAGCAAAGCTGGGGAAAATGTACAAAACAGGAGATAAGAACTGTTGGAAATGTAGGACAAAGGAGGGCAATTTCTTTCACATGTGGTGGATGTGTGAAGAAATGAAGAAATATTGGGAACTCATATATAATGAGTTAAAAAAAATATTTAAGTATACATTTCCTAAACGTCCGGAAGCATTCTTATTAGGAATTATAGGAGATGAGATCAAGAAAGAGGATAAAGTTTTATTCCAATATGCTACGGCCGCGGCCAGACTGTTAATTGCCCAAAATTGGAAGAGTCAAAATATACCGTCAATAGAAGAGTGGCAAACGAAACTATTTGAATTTGTTAACTTAGCAAAATTGACACAAAAAATTAGAAACAAAAAAAATGCAAAGTTTATTAATGATTGGAACAAATTCATGACCTACATAGAAGAAAACTACAGAAATTTAAGGACTATAGCGGGTTTGATGTAAATCTCATGATGTATAAACTAATTGAAAATGTAAGCTGCAGGAGAACTAAATAATAAAGATTAAGAAGCCTGAAAGCAGGAGGGATGGAGGTCGGTAGGGGGGTGAAAGGAAATTTAGATCATGAAAGACATAGAAAACAAAGGAGAGGACTAATAATTGAAATGGAAATTGTTTATTACTGATATTAGTTTCTCTCTTTTTATCTTTGGAACTTTGTACATGCAATGATCAATTTTAGATGCAAGTATATTTTCTTTTTTTTTTTGTTTCCCTTTTTTGTGTATGTTTATTTGTTTTCTTTTTTTCTGTTTTATGTATATGAAACTTAATAAAGAGAATTTTTTTTAAAAAAAATTCGCTTTGCTCTCTTTGCTGTTTTCCCCATATGGAGCACAGGTTACTGAATCTTGCGTTTAAACACCAATACATTAGGCTCAGAAAAAATAAACTATATGAATGCAATGAGCTAATATGATCAGTTCTATGTTCTACTGTCCCTAATAATCTGCTTTGAAATGGCAATGCCTATGTTATGTTTTAGCTGGTAAACATTGCATAATGAAACTGAGATCACTATGTCTCATTTCAGCCACCTACACAGCCCATATTTACCCAGCATTTGGACAACCCTTGTGCTCTTCTGTTACTAATAGCAACAACAAATGGGACCTTCAACAAAATGTTACAATGTGGAGTGCACCTGCTCAGTGTTCAAGCTAGCCAAGCCATACCTTCTTCCAGGATACTCCATGTCCTTTCCCCTTTTCTGTCTCCTTCAATATTCCATGCCCACTGAACAAGCTTAATCCTTAGCAGGCTGTTTTGGGGCTTTTTTTGCCCACTGAGGTCCCCTCTGCACTATATCTGTGTGTTTGTATTTTCCTATATAATAAAAATGTAAGAATGTCATCACACTCTTTGCTAACAATGTGCATGAGCGCAGCCAACTCTAATAGAACATTCTCCCTGCATGCACACACAACTTGGTCAGGGAGGGAGGGGAAAACTTGAGCGGGTGTGTATGTGAGTCACTGAGATAGGAGAACAAAGGAGCCAAAGTGGCCTGGGGGGAAGAGAAGTTCTTGCCAAGCTCAACCTGCACCTACATAAGTGGGACTCCACCAGGTCTCTGTTCACTCTGGTGATCTCACTAAAGGAGTTGGGGTAGGAAAGAGGGTGAGGAAAACCTACTGTTTCACACCCACTAAGGCATTAGTAGGAAAACCACCAGCATGGTCTCCTCCTGTGGAGCAAGTGAGTGTGCCATTGGTGGGGACTCAGTGCTGCCCAGCTGCCTTCTCTAGGCGGAGACTCCAGCTTCATCTTTGCTTGACCCAGCACTGCTGACTGAGGGTCTTCCTCAGCAGAGCAGCTTAACAAGCCCCCCCCCCCAGCCCTGGTTCATATATATATGCATTTCCACAAACTTAGGTGACCCGCTGAGTCTTCTCACTTTTATCTGGGTGATGTCAATCACCAGTTTTCTCTGAACCTTGCTAACTAACACCCTTCACCTCCCAATGCAGTTGTCCTTGACCCAATCTATCCTTCCCAATGAAGAGGGGTATTGGTTAAACCAGCTTTAGGTTAGCATGGGTGGTGGTGGTTGGAGCTGTGAGCCTCCCCATCAAATGAAGATGCTTGGATCTAGTAGTTCTTTGAGTGAGTTTCTCTATCCTATGCTCTTATGCCTCTAGGATGCCAATGGAAACACCATCAGTGGTAGATCTATGCCAGTGGTGCTTTTGTGAGGATAGTGGGAACTTTCCCCCTCTCTGTCTTGAATGCTGAGCTTTTTTTGGCTGCTGGAGGAGCAGTTCTGCACAATCCTAACCAGCCTGAGCAGGTCACGGGGTTAGGATTGTTCGCAAGCCGATAACCTGCCATGCTACATTGACAACACTACCCTGAATAGGTCATGTTCCATTCTTATATGTAATATCCAAAGTAAACTTGCAAAATTTCTGTTTCTGCTCAGTAATGACATTTCAGTAATGACATGCTATACATTTAGTTGTTAAAGATTTATTTGAAAGCCATTCTGTGTTTTTCTTTGCAGTATAATTCAGATTAGTATATTTACAAACTCTTCATTGGTAATTCCCACCCAGTTCATCAATCAGATATGATAGTACCTAATGCATAATTGCAGAACAATCTGATCCCATTCAGTTGCTTCAGCAGCTGATGGAGGTAGTTGCCAGCGTTGGCTTAGCAACAGTTTATCAGAAATCTTTGCCTGACAGCCAACACAGAGCTGAGGCAAAGCATTCTTAGTTTAAACTGTAAGGAAAAGGCCGTGACAGATATAGGCTGCCATCATGGCTTCTACTCGGAAGGCAGACAATTCCAATGTGGCTTCGACTTTTTGTTTCAAATTCTGGCTGGTTCCAGAAAATAAAGACTTGGTCTGGCTTTAAGAAGGACATAAGAAGAGCCTGTTGGATTGGGCCAGTGCTATTGGTTCAGCACTCTGTGGACCTGGGTGCAACAGCACTCACCCCTCTGGCAGTTTTCAGCAGCTGGTATTCAGAAACCACCACATATTGTGCGAGCAAATTCCAAAGTTGGACTGTGTGCTGTGTGAAGTCAGTCCTGAATCTTCCAAAATTCAGCTTCATTGGATGCCCCCAAATTCTAGTATTATGAGAGAGGGAGAAAAACTTTTCTTTCTCCACACCATCATAATTTGAAACACTTATATTCTGTGACCTCTCACTCACCTTTTCACTAAACTAAAAAGCCGCAAATGCTGTAACCTTTCCTCAGAGGGGAGTTGCTTCATCTGCCTGAACATTTTGGTCGACCTTTTCTGAACCTTTTCCATCTCTACAATATTCTTTTTCAGGTGAGGTGACCAGAACTATACACGGTATTGCAAGTGAGGTTGCACCATCAATCTATATAACTGCATGATGATATCAAGTTTCATTTTCAATTCCTTCCCTAATTATTCCAAGCATAAAATTTGCCTTTTTCACAGTTGCAGCAGTTTAGCACAACACAAGGAAACCTGAGTCAACCACCAGATCAAATCTTTGTTTTCCCTTAACTAGAGTAACCTAAACCAGTTTGATCCTGCTGTTTTCAATAAAAGTTTCCCAAGATGCTATCTAAAGAAATAAGACTTTCTTATCTGGGTTGTCTCCACCATCTGTCCTGTAGTATATAATTTTCAAGTAGGGTCCATTCCAACTACCTGTAGTGACAAATTATAAATCAGGCTGTACAGACAAATATTTGATCCAAATGCTAGATGTTAATTGGTTTTCATGAGATAACCAATATAATTTTGAATGGCTGTTAGGATCTCAATCTAATACCACCTTCCCCTAAACACAAAGGATTCAAATAACTTACAAATGATATCCAATTTGTCCTTGGAGTACATATGATAGATAAGAAGACCAAGAAAATCCACCAGATTGGATGCAGATTCATGTTGTTCATCTAGTCACTTACTTAGGAGGTTAAGTGCATCAGAAATTCAGAATACATTGGCTACATATGGTATTAAGAAGCACTCGTGAATAATTCCAGGAAGGACTGAAATGAAGTCAACAAGCTTCTATTGTTCACCCTTCCTCCCCCAGTTCAAGGCACATCATATAACAGAAATTTTACTTCAATTTCTCTACAAAAGGCGGACTGATAGTGCATGTTCCTCTTTTGTAAATGGCTTTCAAGTATAGAAGTACAGCTTCCCCTCATGTTACCTCCTCATTAAAGTTCATGCAGCCACATTTTTGCCTTTGCCACTTTGCATCTGTAACAAATGAGTGAATCATGATTAATTTTACAAGAAGCAATGTGTAAGCAATAAAACATGACAGAGCGTAGGCTATAATGTGTTCATTAATGACAATATCCAAATGTAAATGGCACATAAGTTTCAGATCTGTGAGCCTGTATCTCCAAAGAGGCAATCATGCCATCATTATAAACTTGCATGAGTATATCCTAGTGGATTTGTAAAAATATAATTATTTTGATGTTTGTGACAAGGGAAGCTGATTGCAGGCAATATACCCAAACGTTTAAGGACAAATGATTAGAGCAGAGCTAGACAATGTAGGGCCCTTCAACTCCCATCAGCTTCAACCAGTATTATCAATAACCAGGGATGATGGAAGTTATATTTCATAGCATTTGGAGGGATCATGTTAGCTACTCCTGGATTAGGTAATGCGATGTAGACCAGTGCTTTCCAAATAGATAATTACTGAGGACCCCTTATTTTTCAAAAGCCAAGCCACAACCCCCCCTTTACTCTATCTAAAATTTTGATAACTCTATGGTAGTTACATGTGTAAAGCAATTTTTTTTTGAAGAAAATGTGGGGTGACCCCTAATAAGCAAATGATTTTAGGTATACTAAAAAGACAGATAATAAAATTTGTGATATTACCACAGATTGCCTATCCACAGACAGTAGGAAAAACCTGTCTCCATCGCTCTGAATCTGAGATGGTACAACTTATAAAACTTTGCAGCATATGGTTCTGCTAACTGAGGCATCTTGTACCTTCAAGACATAGGTGAAGGCTTGGTCAGGGCTCGATAAAGTATTGGTGAAGACTGAGTAGAAAATAGCTGGAATTTTGTAATGTTGGTGGTAGTAGTAGTAGTAATAGTAATAATAATAATTTATAATTATTATTATTATTTAGTCCTCCTGTGTCCATGTTTCATCCCTGGCTTAAATAGATTAATTAAATACAGTACTTATTTGAAGTGAGGTTTTTATTCTTGCTGACTACCCAATAGGAACAACCAACTTTTGAATTTATTAGGATTCTGCCGTACATCTGTTTCCTCCCACCCCAAAATGTAGCCACATACAGTACATGTGGGAGCTCATTTATTTGAAAGTATAGGAGGGGTAGTACCTCTGGTGGGGGACACCTCTCATGCTCCTTCTGTGATAATTTGCCCACCTTTGGTCCCCCACTCAGCTCTCACCTGCTCAGCAGGCAACAGCAGCCACACCCCAAGAACAGCTTCGACAGGCCAGCTAAACCAGGAGAGGGTTTAGTGATTTAGGGACTTCCCTTGCATGTGAAGTCAGGTTCCGGTGGATTCAATGGATGAGACCAAGAGTGGGTCCAACAGTCAAGAAGGTGGTTTCTGCCTGTGCTGTAGAGGGAAGTAAGGGGCAAGTGAGTCACACCGACCTGGAAAGGTAGCCTGTCTAGGAGAAGGAAAACTCTGATCCTAAACCTCTGCTGCCTTTGGGGGATATCTTCAGGAGAAAAGACTAAGGAGTCAACCCTGCACAAATCTGGAGTGGAGTCCCTAAGGTGGTTGCATGGCACCTTCTACACCTTCTTTCAGCAACTCCTGCAGCCAAGCTGGTGGCAAATGTATTGCTTTGCTTTTGGACCACCACATCAGTGAAGCTGAATGGGGGTGTGTGTCTTGTCATCTGGGCAGTACAGGACCTCCATACATGCTGCGTAGGCTTGCACCCTCTGGAGGTCACTTCAGTGCTGCTAATGCAGGAGTTTGACTTCACCCCTGGAGTCACATTTCATTGTCTCTCAAGACAAGTGCCAACAACCCAACTTCCACATTATAATGTCTGTGTGCAAAGTTCTAAAGGTGTGTATGTTCCAGCTGGGTCCAGGAGGTTGCACAAGGTTGTGGTATCAACCACTTTAACAGAGGCAGTAACTGTCCTGCTCCTGAAGAAACCTAACTTGGACTTGGAAGATATAAACAAATAAAGGCTAATTGCTAGCATCTCTTTCCTGGTGGTTGCAAGTCAGCTCCAGATTCTCTTGTATGGAACTGCTTTCCTAGATTCATTGCAATTGGATTTTGGGTCTAGTTTTGGAATGGAAACTCTTAGTTGACCTGTGGGACAACTTTTGCCAAGAGACAGACAGACAGGCGTGTGGTCACATTAACTTTTTCCGCAAGTTTGATCCTGTCAACCTCTGTAGTCTTCTGGACAGGCTATCAGAGTTGAGGGTTGTACCACAGTGGATCCACTCCTGTTTCGATGGTTAATTCCAGAAAATGGTGCATGGGGATTATTGCTCTGCTTCTTGCAGTTAAGTTGTGAGGTTTTATCCCCGATGCTGCTCAACATAAACTTGAAACTGATAGGTGAGGACACCCAGAGTTATGGACTGAGGAGTGTGAATGAATATGCGACTGACACCCAGCCCTACCTCTCCTTTTAATGAAGTCCCGGAGAGGCAAGGGATGTTCTGATATGGTGCTTGACTTGGTAATGGATTGGAGGGTGAATAAACAGAGATGCAGTCGAAGGCATGCAGTGTTCAACCTTTTCTGGATCAGCTTCATGGTTTCGGGGCTGGATCTAGCACTGTGCCTTGAGATACAGATGGCCTCAGTGGCTTTTGCTGATATCCCAACTGCAGCTTTATCTGGGCAGAGACAGTCTTGCTGCAGTTAACTACACTTTGGTAACCACCCATTTAAATTCTGGCAATACAATTCTATCTTGGGTTGGCTTTGCAAATGGTCTGGAAACTTCAATTAGTCCAAAATAGGGCAGCAAAGCTGTTTACTGGGACTGGCCATTATGATGACATTATGCCAGTGCTTTGCCATCTGCACTGGTTCCTAGTCCATTTCTGAGCTCAATTCAAAGTGCTGGTATTAACCTTTAAAAGCCCAAAACAGCTTGGGGCATTGCAGTGAGCCAGCACTATGGGCACCCTGCCAAGAATTGTCACGGAGGGACAGAAGGAATTAAAGGCCTCTCTTTTGCTTACGGGTGTCCCTTCCTACACAGCTCTGTGAGCCATCTGCGCATTCACGGATCATACTCAGAATCAGAGAGGAAATTATGTACACATTGTCATGGAAGTGGGAAATGTTCACAATTCTTGATGTGCATCCTATCTGGTGAAAACTATAGTTGTGACTAGCAAAGCATATGCAAAGTTGACGAAAATTAATACAGATGTTTAAACTGAAGCAGCATCTCTAAGCAATTTCCCCTCAAACACTTAGCCATTTGGCAAATAATAATTGAATTTTATCCATCTGAAAGAAGAAGAATTGAAACCTTTCTCACTGTAAATGATGTTTTACTGAATCCATTTCTATTTACTTTTGATGAAGTTCATTTCAATTTCCTTTGAACCACTGCCCTGTATTTATGTGCATATGTGCATGTTTATTACGGAATTGTCAGGAAATAGAGACTCTTTTGTCAAAGCACTGAGTAATTTATAGTAATTGCTGGCACTTTTATAGATCCTTTCTCTGAGATGTGCATTGGATGTCCAATCGGACACGGCAAAATCATGTTATATTGTGGTTTGAATTGTTTTTTGTGTTTTTTTAAGTAAAAATATCCAGTCAGAATAGCAACGAGTTCATGAAGAGAAGCTACATTTCACACACCTTGAATCCAGTGCTGGTGTTTTAAGGGTAGCACTAGGTACTGATAGGGGAGGGAGATTCCATTTTCATAGCACAGCCTTCTTGTTCCATATCATTTGAAAATATGCAATCTAGAACCATCAACGACATATTTTCATCAATACAAGGCATCCAGCTTGTTTAGTGCTCTGTATGCCTAGGCCTGGGACGCGGGTGGCGCTGTGGGTAAAACCTCAGTGCCTAGGACTTGCTGATCGTATGGTTGGTGGTTCGAATCCCTGTGGCGGGGTGCGCTCCCGTCGTTCGGTCCCAGCGCCTAGCAGTTCGAAAGCACCCCTGGGTGCAAGTAGATAAATAGGGACCGCTTACCAGCGGGAAGGTAAAAGGTGTTCCGTGTGCTGTGCTGGCTCGCCAGATGCAGCTTGTCACGCTGGCCACGTGACCCGGAAGTGTCTGCGGACAGCGCTGGCTCCCGGCCTATAGAGTGAGATGAGCGCACAACCCTAGAGTCTGGCAAGACTGGCCCGTACGGGCAGGGGTACCTTTACCTTTACCTTATGCCTAGGCCTAGTCAACTAGATAGGCTTGGGGTTGCACACCAAACTCTTCATTAGCTAAGATGGTTAATAATTATAATACTTTTCCTCCAGGGTTAGAATACATGCATTAGAATAATAGAATTGTAGCATTAGAAGGAACCCCAAGGATTATCTAGTCCAACCGCCTGCAATGCAGGAGTATGCAGCTGTCCTGTAACCTTGGTGGTATCAAGATATTCACCCAACAGATATCATTTATTTATTTATTAATACTCCACTTTTCTGTAACAAGTTACACCCAAAGTGCCTTACAAAGTACAAATCCAACAATCAGTTATGAATACAGTGGTACCTAAGGTTACATACGCTTCAGGTTACGTATGCTTCAGGTTACAGACTCCGCTAACCCAGAAATAGTACCTTGGGTTAAGAACTTTGCTTCAGGATGAGAACAGAAATCGTGCAGTGGCAGTGCAGCGGCAGCAGGAGGCCCCATTAGCTAAAGTGGTGCTTCAGGTTAAGAACAGTTTCAGGTTAAGAACGGACCTCCGGAACGAATTAAGTTCTTAACCCAAGGTACCACTGTACAATCTACAAAAATGGTCAACAGTATTTTAGTAAAGGAGAAAATCTGTTTCAAATTTCCAAAGATGGAGATAAACGGATATGTAAAACTGCAAACAGGAGTATTTGAATAAAATGCCACCAGCCAGACATTACACACTCCATGTTCATGGGAGAGCCCCTAATGTATGAATCTTAAAGCATACTCTCTTTCTTCCTCAACTTCCCCAGTAGCTAGAGGCATAATGCAGCAGGCGGGCAGGAGACCTACACAAGTGACTAATTCTCTATCAAACCCCTCACAAAATCCTAGTGCTTTCCCTCTCTCCCCCTCCCCTGGATGCTTATGAAAAGAAACTTCTACATTTGGCAATATCCAGCAGAGCATTGATCCAGGCCTCTGAACAAAGAGCTGATTTGCATTTCTAGCTCCTGAGAATTAATTCTGTAACCACTCTTTTGCCCCTTGAGGGACACTTCTCATTTATTCAGAGACCGAGAGAGGCTAATATTCCTCTACAAAAGCTAAATACATATTGAAGTCGAGATAATTCTTCTAATAAAATCTATCCAGAAAGGGGCTGTTAATGGGATCATCTCATGCTGCCTCATGCCCAGTACTTCTCCCAGTCCCATTTGGTCCATTTTTAAGTTCTTCTCTTTGTAGCAAAGCCAAAGAGCTAGAGTTTCGTTTCTTGTTAACCAAAATAAATATGTCAGTTCATTGGCTCATTTCAACTTGCCATATCAGGAATGGGCAACCTTCTGGGTACCACATAGCAGTGGTGATTGGGGCTAGAGGCAAAAGTTGGTGGAGCATCATATTTCTTCTTGGTACCATTGGCTGTTTTCAGCACAAACTCACACACTCCTCTCTATCCTCCATCCAGACAAGCAATGCTGGTTAATTTGGTTTGAGGAAAAATAGATATTGGGAAATAAAAAGGAGAATTTCCTGGATGACTAAGATCCAGATTTGGGGCAAGTGCTTTAGGGTGAGAGAGGCTCAGCAGAGAATTAAAATAATAAAATCTGCAGCAAAGTAAAGTGGAAATACAGGATGTTAAAAGGGATATTTTAAAGGTCTAAGTTGCTTTCAAAGTTTCCCACTACCCTTGCATTGGAAAAGTCCATATGTTTGGTAAGTTAAAAATGATTTACTTCCAAACTCTTCAAAGGTCAAATGTGCTTTCCCATACAGAATTCAGAAATGACAGGCAATATAACTTTGGTCCACAAACGGTAAATGTCTAAATTATTTGTATAAATAATTTGTCTAAATTCATTGTTCTGTATGAGACAATGACAATAAAGATATCGTATACCGTATATTGTATATCGTATAGAAACAAAGATGGCTTGCTTAAGCCATGCGGCCTAAGCTTAGAGCATCCAGCTTAGACCTCCTTTTTGGTAGGGATCACATGGTGGAACAAAGAGTTTGGTAACTCTTCCTCCCAAGGTAAAGGGAAGGAAGCTAGCTAAGCCTGGCAGAACAGCTTACTCATCTTAACCCCTTTCATGCATTAAATAGAGTTAAGCATGCTGGTTTTATGAGGCTGATTATCCCATAAGCAAGAGACATTATCAGGGTTCAAGGACACATTCCACCCAGGCAAAAACACTAAGGCTGTGAAGCAGGGCCAGTGAGGGGTGTGGCCTGGGAAGAGTTGCAAGCGCCAAACAGAGTGGTCTGAAGGGCCATATTTAATCCTTGGCCCTGAAGTTCCCCACCACTGTTCTATGTTGATCATATCAAGAGATCTTACTAACAGAGAACTTCCCAGCTTATATTTCCCATCAACCTTATACACAATTGTCAGGCAAGCTCCTATATTAGAGGTGCACTACTGCCAACCTAGCAGTTCGAAAGCACATCAAAGTACAAGTAGATAAATAGGTACTGCTCCGGCGGGAAGGTAAACGGCGTTTCAGTGCACTGCTATGGTTCTCCCGAAGTGGCTTAGTCATGCTGGCCACATGACCCGGAAGCTGTACGCCGGCTCCCTCAGCCAATAAACTGAGATGAGTGCTGCAACCTCAGAGTCGGCCACGACTGGACCTAATGGTCAGGGGTCCCTTTACCTTTACCTTACTTAGTTACAAGGGAACAGGCTTTTCCAGCAGTGATTCCCCAGACAGGAAATGTGCTCCTTAAAGAGGATTAGAAGGAGAAGCATATAGATGTGTTATCAAGGTCCTGGTGAGCTACCCAATGTCATTAGCATGTTGTGTTGAATTTGGCTTGGTGGGTCACAAATTGTGCTGGATGCCTTTGTGGAGTTTAAAATGGCCTTAATTTAAATGACAAAAAATGCTACAGTTGGGCAAGTGAAGTGATATCTTCAGTGGCACAATGGTATATCCTCACTTCCTGGTGGTTTTTAGAAGTTGCATTCATTAAGAGGGCTGGATCACTGTCCCTGGAAATTTGACACTAAATATTTATTTCATATACTCAGCTATCATGCCCATAGTATCTAATAACAAATCCAGTAGTTTAAATTTCAGAGCCCCAGTTGGCAGATATTTGAACCAAAATCTGTCCAGGGAAACAAAGAGGGAAGCCAGGGGCTGTTTTCCAAACTTTTGATGTGCTCATCTGTTTAGACAGTGAACTACTATAAGCAAATGAGGTGCCATTTGGAGCCCCAGCTGCAGTAAGGTGGTGGCTGCAGATGCTCAGTGCCTAGGAGTACCAGGCAGTGGGCTCCATCCAATAGCAACAGAGAACAGGTGCAGTGTGCCACTGCCAACAAAAATAAAGTCATCCAAATGACAACATTGGCAGTTGAACAGATAATCAATGAGCATTTGCACTGGGTTTTCACAACCCAAGATCTCTCTATCCCATTGTCCAACCAAAGCAGAGGGCCAAGATGGCAGCCACAAGTGAGGCAAAAACTTCTGGCTTTTTTGCCTGCTAAATGATAGCAGATGGTAAACTACACGAGAATGGCTCTTCCATTGCTTTGGGCTCTTGTTTATAATCAATCTGGGACTAGGCAGCTGGGTTAGACTTAGATGTTCATGAAGTCACTTGGTACCATGGCATATCTTTCTAAACCTGATGAGAGAAGAGACCAAGGCAAATGACAGTGTTGCCATATGGCACCTCCAACTTTAGCCTCACCATTTGACTGGACAATAGAAAATGGCAATCTTCTGGCACTGCAGACTGGTGACCAAGATCCTAGTCAACACAAATTTATTCATTAATTATTTTTAAAAATTTATACCCCATTTCCAATACAGTGGTACCTCGGGTTAAGAACTTAATTCGTTCTGGAGATCTGTTCTTAACCTGAAACTTTCTTAAGCTGAAGCACCACTTTAGCTAATGGGGCCTCCCGCTGCCGCCGCGCCGCTGCTACACGATTTCTGTTCTCATCCTGAAGCAAAATTCTTAACCCAAGGTACTATTCCTGGGTTAGCGGAGTCTGTAACCTGAAGCATCTGTAACCAGAGGTACCACTGTACATGTTTGAAAGTGGGTTATAGTAAGAGATAAACAAAAGAGTTATACAAAATTTAAAATGTTTTTTTATTTAAATTTAAAACAACTAGGAGTTAGAAAGAATTGGGTTCATTATGCTGAAGGCACTTCTCCCTGTTGACAAAAGTCATGCTTCTGGTGCGTGGGGGGGGCACTAACAGTGCTCCCCCATATGCTCACGGGACATAAAGGGTGATGCAGCAAAATTGGATTAGAATGACTGGTAGAGCCCTGCAGTGGTAGGATGCACTAAATTACTGCAGGCTTCAGGAATAGAAATTACATTTTTTTAATGATTCTCTAACGTAGAATGACAACAGCCAACACACAAAAGAGTGGGCCGGACTAGAGAGTCTCTCTCTCTCTCTCTCTCTCTCTCTCTCTCTCTCTCTCTCTTTCTCTCTCTCTCTCTCTTTCTTGAAGACCTTTCTCTCACTTTCCCCCATATCTTCTAAAGCCAGTGCTCAGATTTGTGAACAAAAAAAAAAAGAAAAAGAAAGAAGAGAATTTTGCAGAGCAAAATTATTGTAGAGATTTCATTAAGAACCAATTTTCTTCACTGCTGTTTCACTTTAAATTGTAGTGGGGTTATATTGTCTGCATTAAAAGGGTTGGCGTGTACCATCCCACAGAGATTACCTCTCCTCTTGAGACCCAGTAGAAAGTGTTCTGAGAATTTTGGGGTTGAAATATGTGATAACAAGTGTCATTTCCTTTCACTACAAAGTTCTGTCTCATCATGAAACAGCAAGGCAGACATGCACAGAAGGGCCATGTTTTTCTTCAAAAGTTCCTTCGAAGCTTGAAAGAAGAAGTGTTTTCTATCTTTCCCTCTGTTGTCATTTTTGTTTTAAGATAGTTGGTTTCAAGCAAGTTCAGAGCATTAGTCGCCATTGTGTTTCATTCTGCAGTGACAGCATCTGAAGCCCTATGCAGAATGTCTCGGCTTCTTTCCTTCTCCTACATATGTAGCGCTGGCTGCCTAGAAAACTGTACAGGAAAAAGTGCCATCAAATTTTGAGTAATTGGAACAAGGAAGGAGGGTAGCGTACGCGAGGATTTGACATGTCTTTCGTACTGTAATGCAGTAATGGGCTCATTCATTACTCATGGAGCGCTATGACAGGGCAAAGGGCCAGGAACAATGCTTTAAGGTCACTTGTGCGGGTGACCTGCCAAATAGCAAAAATGAAAAAGGAGTCTGAGATAGTGGCCCATTACAGAGGAAGAGTTCCCATTCTATGAAAAAGAAAGGAGATTGGGAAGATGATGCTAATTAGTACAATTTCTTCATTTGGCTTGATTTTAATTCCATCCTGTCATCCAAAGTTAGGTAACAATATTGTGGAAATGAAATTCAGCCACTACAAATGAAAAAAGAACCATTTGCTCATCCTTTCTCACAATACGTAGAATCATAGAACTGTAGAGTTGCAAGGGGCCAAAAGGGTCATCAAATCTAACCTCATGCAATGCAGAAATCTCAACTAAAGCATCAATGGCAGATGACAACCCAACTCTGCTTAAAAACCTCCAAGGAAGGAGAGTCCACCACCTCTCGTGGGAGTCTCTGTTCCACTGTTGAACAGTTCTTGTTGTCAGAAAGTTGTTCTTGATGTTTAGTCAGAATCTCCTTTCTTGTAACTTGTATTTGCAGCACGCTGATCTCGCCACCATCTTGCCTCCCTCCTCCTACCTCCCAGTAAGTAGCAGCGGCATGACCGACTAAAGGTCAAGTGAGTGGCACTGCCTCACAACACCTTCCTCAACTGGTGATTGAGGGTCTTTTTCTGTGAAGCAATGCTACATCATGCCAAAAGCATTGTGGAGGAATATGGTGGTCCACTGGGACACCAAGAAGAAGCAAAATAAGAACAAAACACCATTGTCGCTGCCATCACCACTTGTCATGGTAATCCTTCCCCAGGTCTGTTGGTCTGTGTGTCTTTGTTTCATTTCCTTTTGCCCATACCATTTCCTGGACAAAACAGCTGTAGATAAAAGTTTCTTCTCAGCTCTAGTTTAGATAATATCAAAAGCTCCTTGAAAGTCTTTGGCCTGCCAGTCTCTGTTTTACAGGATTTGAAACTCCTCATTTCCAGTTGCTACTCATTTGTAGGAGAATTGGAGTTGAAAAGCGAAGAGAAAGTGTTGGTGCAAAAAGTTCACATTGTCAGCTAGCACAAGAGGTGACACTGCGTCATGTGTTTACAGCTTCTGTCTTACAGACATTAAGGCAGAATTTCCATGCTTTCTGGCACATGAGTGAATTTGTATAAGCATCTTAGCTATTGTCTTAAACCTTTTTATCATAGAAAGTATACTTAAAAAACAAAACAAACAAAAAAACCCACCCCTGACAAACTATTACAAGTAGATAAGATGATTATTCTCGTTATTTTGCAGTATATAAAGGAGGAAAAATGGGGACTGTGTTTGGGGAAAAAACTGAAGGTAAAAAGTTCACTGAGAGAGAAAAAAAGCAGAGCATTGAATTGCTGAACTCTCTCTCCTCATATATATATCTCTTATAGGCAGCAGAAGTGCTACATATGTCTTCGAATTATGAAAGGAACTGTTCTCATGAAGAATGATGGTTCTTCCACGTTCCAGCCCTAAATCTAAGCCACATGTTCCCATTCTGTTGTGACTGGCAGAGATTCTCTGTGGCTGGAGGTAAGCTTGGAGCTGGTTCCAGGAATCCACTTTTGGCTGGCAAGAGAATGCAAGTCGGCACTGGCTAAGTGTTTGCTGTACAGGCTGGCTGTACAGTTGGTGCTAGGCCCAATTGTTTCCCTTGTAGCGTAGTCACACTGCATACATAATTGCACACTGCACTTCATTAGCCTCTCTGTATCAGGAAGCTGGCCCATTTCCCTGCTTAACATTTAATCAGAGGTTTTACTGCTCATGAACATTTTAACAGGAGCAGATAGAGCTCGGAACTTTGCACATTTTGATTTAATTACCACTAACAGACAGATGTCAATTTCAACTATTTTCACTCCTCTGTGCAGCCAAGTTTATGACAGTTTTTTTAAAAAATAAAAAAGAAGGTCCGGAGAACAAACTCCAGGCTGCAAGTGAAAACAGTTTTCAGAGCTTGTTAGAAAGGCATCGTCACCCATGTTTCCTGCCAGACTGATCAAAAGCGGAAAATAGGCCATCCTCTCTCACTTTCTATCTTTTGCCTCAAAGTGAAGTTCTTCCACTAGATACCTTAGAAGCTGGTTAGTGCAGTTCACAATGTTGTGAAATAAGAACACCTGGCTCTAAGTCACTTTTAACTTCATGGACTTTCAGTGATCAAAATTGGCTTACATCAAAGAATGTCAATGCCTCAGTCTTAAAACTGCTGCATCATGGGACATACAGAGCTGCAGTTATAAAGCAGCTGAGGTTAAGTTAGGGTTGTGGGGATGTTAATCTGCCATGGCAGACAGATAGATCAGTATGTGTGTTAGGATCATGCTGTTCAGTGGGTTGTATATTGAGCTGCGAGGAAAGAGAAGAGGCCTCCAGTTCACCCTTCTCTCTCTAATTTATAAATGTGTTTGCCTCTGTTTCAAGGGACGCGGGTGGCGCTGTGGGTAAAAGCCTCAGCGCCTAGGGCTTGCCAATCGAAAGGTCGGCGGTTCGAATCCCCGCGGTGGGGTGCGCTCCCGCTGCTCAGTCCCAGCGCCTGCCAACCTAGCAGTTCGAAAGCACCCCCGGGTGCAAGTAGATAAATAGGGACCGCTTTCTAGCGGAAAGGTAAACGGCGTTTCCGTGTGCGGCTCTGGCTCGCCAGAGCAGGGATGTCACGCTGGCCACGTGACCCGGAAGTGTCTTCGGACAGCGCTGGCCCCCGGCCTCTTGAGTGAGATGGGCGCACAACCCCAGAGTCTGTCAAGACTGGCCCGTACGGGCAGGGGTACCTTTACCTTTACCTTTACTTGCCTTTGTTTCAGAAGGCCGTCACATTCCCCAAAGCCTTTCATAGCTGTGAGAATCAAATTGCAAAAAGGCATAGCTCGAACCCAAGAAATTCCTTCCTGAAATTCTCACATATCATTGATCAAGACTGCCCTTACCTTTTCCTCAGAACTTTTATGAAGCTTGGAGAAAAATAGAGAGAAATATCTGTGCTCAGTGCCACTAAGTTTGCAAATGTTATTTAGTTTATGTTAATTAACTTCAGCTTGTGTTAATTAACTCACAGAGGATTTAGTGCACGGTGCACCACTTGATGGAAAGCAATCTGGTGGTGCTTGTGGTAAGTAGAATGTTTAAAGCACACTGCAATAGGCACTTTAAGCTCTTTCTAGTGCATCAGAACAACAGGAATCCAAAAGTTTTTTTCTACACGTGATAAATTCTGCAGTAACATAAAGTCCAAGCTTGCTCCCAAGTGAGGAGCAAGAAAACATCATAGGAAAATCACCTCAAAAGGGTTGCAGTGGAAACACCAGAATTAAATATGGGAAGCGGGAATAGAAGAAGCAAACCCCGGTGGGGCGGGGCAGGCAAAAGTATGTTCAGAATGCCTTTCACAAGGATCCAGCATGGAATGAATTTGGGAAGGTGAACTACTTGGGCAGGGGAGGGAACTGCTCCCACTTCTAGAGGTGTCAATGAAGATACATTTACATGATGCATTGCCTCACACACATTCCCACCCCCCTAAAATTAATGCGTAAGCTAACAAAATGTTTTGCCCCACCATAAATAAGTGAAAATCATGGAAAACGGATTCTTCTCCCTTGGGCATCCATTTAAATCACAATAAATGAACCAAACTGGAATGCTGATCTGACTGCTCAGGTTTACAGCACAAGGCAGAGAAGCAGGACTTTCTCTTTCGACTTGGACAAAACAGACCTACTAAGGTAAAAGTAAAGGTAAAGGACCCCTGGACGGGTTTGTCTAGACTATGGGGTTGTGGCGCTCATCAAGGCAAGGGAGCCAGCGTTTGTCTGCAGACAGCTTTTCTAGATCATGTGGCCAGCATGACCAAACCACTTCTGGCACAACAGGACACGGTGACAGAAACCAGAGTGCACGGAAATGCCATTTAGCTTCCTGCCGCAGCGGTACTTATTTATCTACTCGCGCTAGTATGCTTTCAAACTGCTAGGTTGGCAGGAGCTGGCCAAAGCAATGGGATTCAAACTGATGACCTTATGATCAGCAAGCCCAAGAGGCTTGGTGGTTTAGACCACAGCACCACCCACGTCCCACAGACCCACTATAGCCCCATTCAGTGTGAAATAGGGAGCAGGAACAGATCAAATAGCCCCACCCCTAGTCTTTGTGTGAGGAATATGCATATCTGCAGTGATGGAGCACATGTAAGATATAACTGGTGTTCTAATTGGAAGAGAACCTTAGTACACACTGTTTTTAGTGAAAATGCTCTGTTGCTACAGATGGTCACTGTCTTCATGTGAAAAATAGGGGATGTGGCACTTCGGCACTTCCCTACTGCTGCTCTTCCTCAATGAATACAGGAGAAGAAAAATGTCCAAATAGGACTTTGCTGGCTATATTCTGAAGATAGACAAAGCAGGTGAATTGTTTTGTGTCTTACTCTACAGGCTTCTCTACCTACTACCTGCAAGAGAGAGAGAGAGAGAGAGAGAGAGAGAGAGAGCGCCAGTGTGGTGTAGTGGGTAAGAGCAGTAGACTTGTAATCTGGTGAACCGGGTTCGCTTCCCCGCTCCTCCACATGCAGCTGCTGGGTGCCCTTGGGCTAGTCACACTTCTCTGAAGTCTCTCAGCCTCACTCACCTCACAGAGTGTTTGTTGTGGGGGAGGAAGGGAAAGGAGATTGTTAGCCGCTTTGAGACTCCTTAGGGTAGTGATAAAGTGGGATATCAAATCCAAACTCTTCCCTTCTTCTTCTTCTTCTTCTTCTTCTTCTTCTTCTTCTTCTTCTTCTTCTTCTTCTTCTTCCTGATGGCCCACTTGTTTTAGCTGAGATTGGTTTGAAGACCTAACAGCAACAAATTAGGTGATGTAGTTCCTTTTAAATGTATATCTGTCCTTCTCCTTTGATAAAGTGGGGCTCTGCCATTTATTCCATAATACTAGAGCTGCCACTACAAATGTACAAATGACATTGGAGAGATACTAAGTTTAAATAAAAACTGAATGAAAGGACAAATGTAAATCCTAAGACTTCAAGAACAAGGTGACATTCCGGATTATTGCTCAACTGCTAATATTTCATCTTCAGAGCACTCAATTTGTAAAAGCAACAGCATTTGTTGATGTTCCTGTGATTACCTTATTTCCTCTGTAAAAATGTTCTTCATTTTTATATTTATATATGTGAATAAAATGACTCTGTATTTACCTTTGTTGTTTCCTTGCTTGGTGAGTAATGAAATGCTAACACCGTGAAAGGCGACAGGAAAGAAATACCTCTATTGACTGTACCAAGTTATTGCCAGATATTCTCACGAACACATTGTCTATGCCTTAAGCACAGCAAACAACACCAGTAAGTGGCATGAAGGGGAAAAGAGAAATGAAATGACTATAAAGCAATTTATCTGGGAAGAATGAAGCTCTGTCAGCCAAAGAGGAGAAGTCTCTAAACAGTTGTCATTACAGTAAGTACATTTGAGTTTCAGGTACTGCCTTTTTTGTTTACCAGCTATATGGAAAAGATAGTACAGCAGAGTATCAGAGAACCAAATATTTTGGGTAGAGTATGTATGTATTATCAAGTTTATATTCTGTCCATAAAAAAATATCTAAGGTGGGTTAGGACTTCATGGCTGCCATGATAACCATGAGCCACAGATCACTGACCCAACACACACACTGGGCCTTGTTTTCTCAACTGGGTGGAAAAAGGTGATATTGACATTGGCCCCTTGTCATCGTCAGTTGACTTCCTGCAGAAATTTAAGCTTTCGGGTGTTGAAATTTTGCACCTTGCCTTGGGACACTGTTTACTTTGCTCCTCCTTTTTTCCAGCTTTGAGGACAACCTCTTGCTCATCTGCCTTTGACCTCACATTTACTTCTGGTCCCTCCAGGCCTGTGTTGCTACCTTGGAACTAAACTTTTTGCACACTTGCCTTTGGCCTTTTTGCTCCTTGTCTCTGTCTTACCCGGTACCCGACTCTAGCATGTTTGTGACAAATGTCTGTTGCCCTTCAGATCCTCATCCAGCTTAGACCCCAGCTGCAGCCAATTTTAAAACTAAGTCTGGCAAGAGTCAGCGGAGAAACATAATAAATATCAATCAGTGAATGATTGATTGACATTAATAAATTACATAAAGTCTTGCAACATTCCCTATTTACTAAATAGGTAAAGAATTTTTAAAAAGCAAGCAAGGCAGGTGTGTTTAGCAACCTAATCATGGTGGCTCATTTCAGAAGAAAGCATAATGCAGATCTGAACTCTCATGAGAACCAAGAATGGAAAGGCAAAAACCACTGTAGATTTGTCTGGAAGGGCAAATGAATGGGTGTTGCCAAAAAGTGAATGTATGATCACCTGGCTTGGAAAGGGAACATAATAGAATTGGCAAATCTAGTGATTAAAGGGAACCTTTCACAGACACTGAAGTGATTACTGCTATCAATTTGCCTTTGGGCTGGCACAGTTTATCCTTGCCTAAAATGGATGTGACTTCTTAAAATGGCTGTCCATTTGTTTCCAGAGAACCACACACATTAATTAGTGTAAGACAATTTTTTGTCACAATAGGAAATACACATTGCATCTGTTGTGGTTCTAGTTCGGGAAGCAATAAGCTAATGAATTTGTTTAAAGAAAGCCAAGTTAAATGACCTAGCCACTGTGATCCACGTGACGGTCACCTCCAGACTGGATTATTGTAACTCGCTCTACGTGGGGCTGCCCTTGAGACTGACCCAGAAACTCCAGCGGGTGCAGAATGCTGCAGCGAGACTCCTTACGAGGTCTTCGCTGCGAGATCACATTCACCCGGTGCTATACCAGCTGCACTGGCTCCCGGTGGAGTACAGGATCAGGTTTAAGGTGCTGGTTTTAACCTTTAAAGCCCTATATGGCCTAGGACCCTCGTACCTATGGGACCGCCTCTCCTGGTATGCCCCACAGAGAAACTTACGGTCTTCAAATAAAAACATCTTGAAGGTCCCAGGCCACAGAGAAGTTAGGCTGGCCTCAACGAGAGCCAGGGCTTTTTCGGCTGTGGCTCCGATCTGGTGGAACACTCTGTCACAAGAGACCAGGGCCCTGCGGGACTTGACATCTTTCTGCAGGGCCTGCAAGACAGAGCTGTTCCACCAGGCCTTTGGCCAGGGCACAGCCTGACTCCCTCCCTCGGCAATCTTCGCGGAGCTCTGGCCCACTGGTTGCCAGTGGCTTGAATTAATTAATTTTTATAATGAATGATTTTAGAATGTTGTTTATGCTGTACTTTTGTACGGTTTTATTGTTGTTAGCCGCCCTGAGCCCGGCTTCGGCTGGGGAGGGCGGGATATAAATAAAAAAATTATTATTATTATTATTATTATTATTATTATTATTATTATTATTATTATGTTGATTCCTCTGTTTTGTGTGTGTACACATTTCGGGCCCTTCCGCAGATTTACAAATTGGCAGATCCATCTAAGGTGGTTGCAGGTATTGCTTTCCATCAGGGTGGAAAATGCAGGAAGGAAGGCTTGGGTTGCTTTTGCTATTTGCACTTTGGCTTTCCTGCCTTCTGTTGGTTGTTAGATTGTCACCAGGTGGCTCTCAGTTGCAAATGCATTCATTTGTACAAATAAATGAACAGTAACAATTAATTACACACTCTGTGAGCGCAACTCAGTGGGAAGGCAGGGACTGTGCAGACTTGCACTGTCTTTCTTGTCCCAAAGGCGTGATCAGGAACTTCATTATCAGGCTGTGCAACATTTGGATATTCCCACCAGCTTTCTTTCATTCTTATTTATTTTAAAGCAACAATTCCATAACTTTATATCTGATTGCTAGAAATATGCATGCACAAAATGGAGTTTGGATTTGATATACCACCTTTCACTCCCTTTAAGGAGTCTCAAAGCGGCTAACAATCTCCTTTCCCTTCCTCCCCCACAACAAACACTCTGTGAGGTGAGTGGGGCTGAGAGACTTCAAAGAAGTGTGACTAGCCCAAGGTCACCCAGCAGCTGCTTGTGGAGGAGCAGAGACGCGAACCCGGTTCCCCAGATTACGAGACTACCGCTCTTAACGACTACACCACACTGGCGGAAGAAAGATGGCACTGCTGATAAGTCTGTCCTTGGAGAATAAATTATTACTACATGAAATGTGTAGATCCTCACAAACTACCATGCAGGCTTGTTGATGTAAGAGTAGATCATTATTTGGATTGCTTCAACCAATAGCACTGACATGGCAGTGTGGGCAAACAAAGCCGTTGACTGTGAAGGCAAAGAAAAAGAATGAAAATGGTACAGAGGGCAGGATTGAAAAAAAATATTTGTTTACCCCAAATATATGAAATATGTGCAAATGGCTTCTTGAAATTCTCCATCCTATGTATGGACACAGAATTATTATTATGCTATGCTCTTTCGAGGACATGGGAGGTGTGGGGTAAGAACTGCAGCCAGGACAAAATTATGGCTGAGAATATCCAGGAGAACAAATGCCACTAGGAGGCTGCCTCTCCTCTCTGCCTTTCAGGAAAAAAATATCATGGCAAAAGGAGACCAGCCTGTTCCCCCCACCCCATTGGCCAGTGAAGGAGCAGTTGCTTCAATGCTTGCTTTCCTCTTCCCAAAGTTGGCCCTACCATTCAACAGAGGGATGTAGCTGCCTCAGGTGGCAGGTGCAGGAGTGGCAACAGTGGCAGCAACCCCCTGGCCATCCCTTCTGATCCTTCTGGACATTCCCCTCTGTGAAAGGACAGAGTTGTGTATG